>NC_052487.1:13120015-13444868 GCF_009730915.1 Dioscorea cayenensis subsp. rotundata | reverse complement strand
CGGATTCAATGGATGCGCTTGGCGGAAGCCTCAGGGGCATACACAAGCGGATCTTCCAAGTTGCATTGGATGAGGCCAGACACAACTTCTAACAGAATCAAGGAGGAACTTAAGATACTTCCTCTTGTAATTTATTTTCACTAAATGACGCGGCCCAGGGGTTGGAAGAAGCGAAGAACCATTGTTGAAATTTTCAAACCAAGAGCCCTTTTCTCTCTTTTTATGTTTTTCCTAGTTCGTTTGTTAGTTTTCTTTTCTGGTTTTGTTTATGCTTTAGCATTTGATTTTAAAACATTGATCATGGACATTTGATTTGAATAAGATTTAGCATTTTTTTTCTTTTCTCATGCCTCTTTGTTTTTAATGGGAATAGAATTGAAATCCTTGATTTATTATTTTTTTATTTTGAATGAAGGCTTTGTTCTCAATATTTTCATCCACATTTTGGAATAAGTTTTCATATATTGAACATCCGCGGTAACACCATAAGTGACGAGGGAACTAGACAAACAAGGTTTTTGAACTCAAATTTTTATGATAATCAAATGAGCTCAAATTCTATTCTCCACCGTTCATCTTAGAGGTAAGGACTTTATAAATGACTGTAAAAAGGTTCACTAAAATCGAATATGATTTGATGTGGTGATGCTTGACTTGATGATGAAATAGCTGGGCAGGAATTTAGGTAGATTCTGCCTTTATATTGTCAAATTTTTTATAATAGTCAAATGAACTTAGAATCCAATCGTGACCGTTCATATTGAAGATTAGGATGCCTTGATCATATAGAAAAACTTTCAAAAGGATTGAAGTTCTTTTGACTATCTGATCTTAAGCTAGAATTTGGTTATGATGTAATGACAATCATCAATAAATTTCATGCTTGATCTGTGATTTTATTTTGATAATTGATGGACTTGAGGCTCAATCATAACCGTTCACATTGAGCATTATCAAGGCTGGAGTTTTTATAAAAAATTTCAAACCGATCCGAATTTGTGACATTGTCCGATGAACACATTGATCATCATCGAACATAGAGAAGCGGTGTCCTGCAACATGGCCCACAACCCTACTCTCTTCAATAAATCATGTAATCTTCAAATCAAATTTCAACCGTTTAGATTGAAGACTAAACATGTATTTATAATTTGAAAGAAATTTTAAGGCAATCAAAGATAATTTGATCACCTGATGAAGACCTTGATTGGAACAATAATATCAAAGAAGTTTTAGTTTTCATGCATATGATTATTTTTTGTTTTTGTTTGTTTTTGGTCTTTTTATTTTTTTGTTTGTTTGTTTGTTTGTTTTTGTTTTTGGTGTTTTTGTTTTGTTTTGTTTTGTTTTTTGAAAAATACAGTGGACCAATGTATTTGCCTCGTAGCTAAGCACACTTAACTATGCATGACCCGGTCACACATGGAGCCGGACGTTCCTTCATAGACAAACACATGTCTCCTTATTTCATTGACGAATTTTTAGTACATGAAATGATTTTTAGTACATAAATGCATGAAAACTAAATGTTTTTGCCTCGAGAAGCACATTTAATCTGTACATGACTAGTCAACCCCTTTGTGAGGGACAAGACATATCCGCTCATAGGCAAAAACATTTTTACATTAGACATAATACTTCTTCAAGAAACGACTCATTGATGGGTGGCATCGGTCTTTGTCCATTGGTATCGATAAGTTGATATGCGCCCTTCAGAGACGATCTCCACAACATAAGGGCCTTCCCAATTTGCTTTTGAATTTGCCCCCGGCCTTTTTGTTGGTGATGATGGGTCTTCGAGGACAAGGACCATCTCTCCTTTGGTAAAAAGTCCGCAAAACGAGCCATCTTGTTATATGCTTGAGACATTTGTGCTTTGTAGACTTCGAGATTTTGTTGCACCCCTAATCTTTTTTCATCAAGAGAGTCCAACTCATCCAAGCGGAGCCGAACATTATCCTCATTAGAAATTTCATTTTGCAATGCCATCCTTAGGGAAGGGTATCCGGATTTCGAGAGGTAAAGACCGCTTTCGCCCAAACACCAAAGAATATGGCGTGCAATCGTGTTGGAGTCCCATAGGTAGTGCGATATGCCCATAGCATCTCCGGGAGTCTTTCATGCCAATCTCTCTTGTTTTTTTAGACACCGCTTTCTTCAACAGCTTTGAGAGGGTTTTGTTGAATGCTTTTGTCAATCCATTTGCTCTAGCATTATAGATGGAGGTATATCTCCAATCTATTTTTATGATGTCACAAGAAATCTCCCCGACCTTGAAGCTTTCCGAAAGCGGGTCATTGTCCTGAAATAATTCTTCTTGGAGTCCCAAATCTATATAAGATGCTTTTCCTCAAGAATTTGAGGATATTCTCGGCCTTGACTTCTAAGTGGGATTGCTTCCGCCCATCTGAGAAAGTAACTGCTAGCACCAATATGAATCGATGTCCCCAAAGATGATGGTGGTTCAATAGGACCCGATTACATCCTGCTCCCCATATCTCAAAGGGCCATGAAGAGGTCAGTGGGGGTGTAAAGGATTTGGATGTTGATGAATAAAAGTCTCCATGTATCTCGACATAGATGACATTTTCTAGCATAATTGATGCAATCTCCAACCATGGTTGGCCAAGAATATCCCCAAGCGCTTAATCTTGAGTCGCATCTTGGGTCCGGATTGGATGCACCACATATCCCGTGAATGCATATCATGCATAACTTCTTGGGCTTCTTCATATGAGAGGCACTCGCAGAGTAATTGATCATAAGACCTACGTGTATAATATATCATTTATGAGGGTGAATCTTAGGGCTCTTCGCTTTATCTGAAGACCTTTTGATTTATCCTCTGGGAGTTTATGATATTTCAAATATTCTATGAACGGTTGTCTCCAGTCTTCATTTGACATTTCGAGAGTGAAGACTTTCAAGATTGCCTCACAAAGATTTCTCCTCTCGACTTCGTCGGGGATCGTACTAATGGGTCTTCTATTTTTTTATGGTTATATGGATTTCTTCATAATTTGGATTTGCCAGCCCTTTGCTACTTTTTGCCAGAGAATCGCCTTTCTCCATTTTTCTCGATCTTGAAACCCTCCTCAATTGCACTTGGGGAATTTTTCTTCATCAGATTTTTTTGACCTTCTTATAATATTTAAGAAGTTCAGTTTGTATATCTTGTAGTCTCCTTCGACTTGCTTTGATAATGAGTTGTGAGTCTCCAAAATATGTGTATATCTTGATCCCCATTTTCGATTACCAGCCCAAAACCAGCTATGAGAGCTTCATATTCTCACCTCATTGTTTGTACATGGCTCGGTGAGGGAGAGAGCATATCTGAGGATCCCTCCTTCTGGTGTGACGAATACGAGTCCTATCCCTAGCTTTTGATTTGTGGCATTTGGAACATGAGTGCCGGTTTTATAGATGACGCTCCATCAAAGTATAGTCGCCACTCTTGTTTCTTCCACCATTAATGTCTCTTCATCGTGGAGATCAAGATTAAGTGGTGAATCATCTAGGGAGAGGATGTTCTCGCTAGAAAGTCTCGCAAGCTCCGCCCCTTTTAATTGCCTTCTCGTGGAGTATACGTTATATCAAATTCCATCGTAATCAATGCCCATTTTGCTAGTCTTCCCGTAAGCAACGGCCTCGGCTCATAAGGTATTTGAGTGGGTCTATTTTTTTGATATGAGTATTACTTTTATGCGCTAGCAAGTAGTGTCTTAACTTCTGACCGCAAAACACCAAAGCTAGGCAATGCTTTTCAATTGGTGTATATTTACTCTCAGCTCCTACCAACATCCTGCTAAGGTAATATAACGCATTTTCTTTACCTTCTTCATTATTCTGAGCCAACATAGCCCCTAAAGACCCTTCCAATGCGGCCGTATACAAGATCAGAGGCTTTCCATGAATCGGGGCTGCTAGTACTGGTGGATTCAACAAGTATCGCTTTAATGTCATCGAAAAGCTCTCGACATTCATCATCCCATTTGAAAGGAGCATTTTTTTCTTGACCAATTTAGATAAGGGCTTGCATCTCCCTGGAGAGGTTGGAGATAAATCTCCGATGTATGCTAAACGACCTTGGAAGGAGCGCAGTTGCTTTCAATGTCCGAGGAGGTGGCATTTCCAGGATTGCCTTTATCTTGGAGGGATCTATCTCTATTCCCCTCGTGCCTCACGATGAAGCCTAGGAATTTTTCCGGAGAGGACTCGAAAAGCACACTTCATGGGATTCATTTTTCAACTTGTATTGTCTCGAGGCGGTAAAGATCGGTCCTCAAATCATCAAGATGCTTGTCTTTTGAATTTGTTTTTAACCACAAGATCGCTCTACATAGCATTCGACAACTTTGTGAATTAAATCATCAAATATTCTAGTCATAGCCCTTTGATATGTCGCTCCCGCATTCTTCAATCCGAACGGCATTACCCTATAGCAATAGATTCCCATGGGTGTTCGAAAAGCGAGATTCTTTTGATCCTCCTGGATGCATTTTAATTTGATTATATCCGAATAGCCATCCATAAAGGAGAACATCTCGTACCTCGAGGTGTTGTCGATCATGAGCTCCATAACGGGAGGGGAAAAATCATCCTTAGGACACGCCTTATTCGAGTCCCCTCAAGTCTACACATATCCGTATTTGCCCATTTTTTTCTTTTTCACGTGGACTATGCTAGCTATCCAATCAGGGTATTTTTTCTTCTCTCGATAAAAATTTGCTTCAATCGCCTTCTTCGTCTCTTCTATCACCCTTTCTTCTAGGTCAAACTTCATCTTCCTTGGTGCCTGTTTGACTGGAGTAGCATTAGGATCAATGGCTAGTCTCGCGAACGTACCACCTCATCATCTAACCCTCGGCATTTCATTATAGTTCCAAGCAAAGCGATCAATATGCTCCTTCAAGAGAGCCTTGAATGATGATTTTTTTCTTCTTCTGATAGTTGTGCACTTAGGAAAGTTGGTCTTGGGTCATCATCGCTTCCCAAGTCGATTTCAACCAACTCATCAATTGTTGCTTGCCCCCGCCTTCTAGTTCGAGTGGTGCATTTTTTTCATCTTTATTACCTCTTCCTCCTCCCGCAATGTTACCATGTAACATGAGTGCTTGGAAAAACCTCGAATAGCCTATCCCATTCTTGTCTCATCTGCGTAGGATGCCACAACCCTGCGAAAGCCCCTGATGTGACCTCCTTGACCACTTGATTTTTGCTCCCCAAATCTCTCAACTATCGTCCCCGAGCTTATTGGGGTAATGGCTTGGAAAAATTTATGGGTTGAGCTTCATCATCTTCTATTTCTTCAATATTTATGATATCATCATTTAAGGTCTTCTTGCTCTTGTCCTTATAAAAGAGAATGCCTCTCTCCTTGTCATGCCGAGTCGGCACATAAAATGTTTTTTTAGATGCTCGACTGTATTTACATTCAAGTCATCCAAGGATTTGTATAGCCCATCAGGGATCCTCGTAATGTATAATGCATTTTCTTCAGTAGATCCTTCAATTTGACCCATACTTTGGTGTATATCTGCATCGCTCTCATCTTCGATGACTCGAAAGTGTCACTACCAAAGTGAGGTGGCGTCGGGTTCTTTTTTGGAGCACGGGGAGTAGTTTTTGGTGCCTTGATCAAAGACACTTCTTCCCAAGCGTGGCAATTTGCCCCCTTTGGTTGGTTTGGATGTGTTAAGATAATACCTCGCATCCTCATAGTGTACTTCGTGGATGCCAAAGGGTTGAATCTCTCCATCAATTCTGAACTCTTCCCCATCCACCAAATACTTTGCGCATTGATGCAATGTTGAAGGAACCAACTGGTTTTCATGAATCCATGGCCTTCCTAAGAGGGCTTTATAGGACGCATCAGCATCAATTACATGAAATTTCACATCAGATGATATTTTTCCAAATTTAAGGGGGAGAGTGATCGATCCCAATGCCTTTTGGTCAGGCTGATTGAAGCCCTCGGATAATAATCCTCTCCGAAGATAAGTGGCATACTTCAAGAGCCAATGCTCGAAGAGTATTGAGGGTCATTAAATTCAAAGAAGACCCTCGGATCAATCAAAACCCGGTTGATCTTTACTCCATCACAAAATCCTCGTCACATATAGTGGTCTGTTGTGTGCCGTAGTCCCAAGTAATAGGTCCTCATTTGTGAAGGACACTGAAGATGTATGAGATGTATATAGGGCTTCTTTTATGTTGACTTCGGCGAAGTATGCTTGATACTCCTCAGGATTTTGTAGGGCATGTATTAAAGACTCCCTGACCTCAGCTGACATCATCAATGCATCGTACATACTGAGGAGTGCTGGGACTTTCTTCAAGTGTGCCAAAATGTTGTAGTTTGGCTTTTTCGAGGGTTTCTTGGGGGAGACATTCTCTTCTTCAATCATCTTCCCTTTATCTCGGTTATTTGAACTAGGAACCTGTCTTGGCTGAAGTGTTTTCCCAGTTCTAAGCTCGCATCCCGATGTACATGTTGTGGTGCTTCATCTTCCTCCTCGTGGGAAGTTTAGCTCATCTTCCGAATCATCATGAGCATTTATAGCATAACATTCACCTTTTTTTCTTCAAAGTAATCCCTCAGTGAGTGTCAAATTTCCCCGAGAAACCCTGTCCTTGCAACCATTTTTTTGGAAAGCGTGACATTCTTCTATGGTGTGTCCTCGTAAGTCGGTGATATTGGCAGTAGCTTGAATGTCTACTAAGATGCATTAGGCGCCGCCTTTTTGGGTTTATGCAAAATTCAATCCATTTTTCTATAGCTTGATCAAAAAAAGCTCTTTCCTTTTTATCTTTCCCCGATAGATCTTTCTTTGATATTTGTTGTTTTTAGAAGGGGCTGGAGAATCCACGACTTTTGAAACAAAAATTTTTGTCCCTGATGATTCTGGAGGATATGTCCCAGATTCATCCCACTCAAAGATCTTCAATGTGTAACTGTCGTAGCCTATTAGCTGACTCCTCTGTCACCCTTTGAATGAAAGCAGGGATGTCTTCAGTAGGCATGACTTTCTTCAAGACCTTATATTTTGGGGTCTTCGGGGTGTAATATGGTTCTATGGACATTAGTTGTGGGTAGGGCTCCAAGAGCTTGGCGTTCGCCTTCTTTACTCTTTCCCTGAATGCTATCTTCTTTCTTTGTTTTTTACTGACATAGGGTCGACCGTAACGGTCATATGACTCTTCCGGCTCGGAAAAGCTATCATATTCATCATCATCTTCGGGTTATATAAAGGTTCCCTCCGGAAATAACCCCTGCAAGTCTCCACTTGCACATCTTCTTCATTTCCAATTTTTCTCGCTTAATTCCCCGAGTAACTCCTCGATTTCTTCAGAAAATAATCTCCGAGGGTAATCGAACCCTTTCTTTCTCGCTCATATTCTTCAAGGGTCTCAATATACTCCTCAATAATAGATTTCTTGCACTTTGATTGTTCGCGCTTTTTGCTTTCTTTTTCTTGTTCTTTTTCTTTGACCGCTTTGTCTCGGTGACCTTTTATGAGGTTGCTCGAGAGCGCTTCAAATGATCCCCGCAATTCAGCCCAACCTTTTTAACATCTTCATTGATCTTTTGGATACAAATACTTCCCATAACTCTTCTGGGACAACACAAGGTTTGTCATCTTCTGTTGATGTAAATATCACCTTGTTACCAACCACTGTAACTTCCCTTTGGGATGACCCTTCTGGGTTTAGGGCAGTCACGTAGCGTATATGTTCAGCTGGTTGCTCGGACAAGACATTCTTTGAGAGTGTGATTTTTCCCTCTTGGTATTGTCGCTCAACCCAGTCCTTGAAAACATAACAATCTTCTATTGTATGTCCCAACACCCTATGATATGGACAATAATTGGGATGATCTGTCTTGCTTTGTTCTTCAGGTCTTTTGCATTCAGGGAGCTGCAGACCCTCTCTCACAGCATCTTTGAAGATTTTATGTACTTTATCTCTTCTAAAGGAATACTTCTTATTCATCCTATCCTTCAAGGAAGGAAGAGGTTTTGACTCATTGTCAGTAGCACCTAAGCTAGGTACCTTAGCTTGTTCCGGCTTATGGGACTCTGCTACGCCTTTCCCCTTCTCAATATTGAAGGTAGTAGCAGTGTACTTGACACCTTCTATTTTTTTGGATTTGTCTTTGTCACTCCTTGAAGTGGTTTGGAAATTGGACAACACCTTCGGGTTGGTCCTTTCCAATTTTTTAGCTTGTGAGATTAAGCCTTGGAATGTAGTGATGCTAGATGTACTCAAGAAAGGTGACATCCAACTATCAATGTTCCCTAGCAATAAACCCACTGCCTGCTGCTGATCGAGTGGTTGTTCACATTTGATGCTCAAGTTCCTCCATCTCATAATGTAATCGACCACTTTTTCATCTTTGTTTTGGCGAGTGGCTACTAGGTCAGCAATTGTGATTTTATCACTTATGCCCCCAAACCGTACTCGAAATGCATCTTTTAACTGCTGCCATGTTTGAATCGACTCGGGTTGCAGATTTGCATACCATTCAAATGCTACTCCTGCTAGACTTGCAGAGAACTGTCTGAGGAGGAGCGATGGCTTCGCACTTGTATCTCCACAAGCCGTGACAAAATGTGCCAAGTGTTGGTCAGGATTGCCAATCCCAGTAAATTGCTTGAATTTAGGAACATTATATCTCTTGGGGTAAGGCACCAGGTCGTGGTAGCTGGGATAGGGCTTGTCTCCATCTGCCCTTGTCTCAATTCCTTTGGCTTGATTTAATTCAGCAACTACCATTCGCTGTATCTCTTCCCGAGTCATTACAGCTGATTGTTCCTGAACAGGAGCATAAGAGGTTCCCCCATGTTCTGCTGGCCTGAAGGTTTCCTTTGGATGTGGTGTTGGACTTCTCGACCTCTGCACATTCTCCATAGGAAACCGTGGGGTTATCCCTTGCTCAACTGGCCTTAGGGCTTCTCTCGGCCGTCGGGTTGGACTCCTCGATCTTCCTGGTTGTTCAGGTTGACTTTCCATGAGGATTTTAATTTGCTTCTGCATTTGTAACATTGACCCCATCAACATGGCCATGTTGTCATTAAGTCTTTGATATTCAGTATCACGGTGTCCCTTTTGAGGAACAAAGACAGGTTCATCCTCTTCATCTTCATTTAGTTGTTGTACTTCTTTGTGTTTCCTTGGTACATGGAGTGGTGGAAGGCTAGTCCCTATCCCTTGCTCCTCATGTGGTGGCACATGACTGGAACCTTCTTCCCCATTCAGAGAGTCTGCTGTTCTTCTACGGGATCTTGTAACAGGTCCCGGTTGTTCTTGTTCGGGTGCAGGATCTCCTCTTGCTTCAGTAACCATACGACAAGTGTGCACTTCCACATCTGCATCAGACATTTCTTCATCTTTCATTTCCCTCCTCCATTGAAATTTAGACCTGTCAACCTTGGGTTGATTTTTTGTAGGAGCTAAGCGATCAAACACTGTCTTCTGCGCTATTGACATCAATTGCTTCTTCTTTTGATAGAATTCTTTTGGTCTTATCTTCTCTGACTGCAATTTCATTGATGCTATATAAGTCTTGTAGAGATTCTGACCAAATGAATTCCTGTGATAGGACTTTGGAGGTCTACCAACTTTGTTTTCACTCAGTTGGGAACGCAGGTCTGCAGTGGTTGCGTTCTTCTTTACTAGGTTAAGAGGTTCAAATGAGTTGTTGAAGGTACTCATCTGATTATTTTTGTGCCCTTGGAACGACACAAAATCCAGCCTTTGTTTTGGAATCTTAACTCTCCTTTGTGTGAGCCTCGAAAACACACTTTTCTTCTTTGGTGTGTCTTCATCAGATGAGTGGAAAATTCCACTTTCCCGCCCCTTTGCTGTAATGGTAAAGGTGGGTTCATCATCCTCATCATCATTCATGTGAACTACCCTCTTATGGTGGGATAGCCTCTCAAATACAGATAGTCTTGGTGAGTCCTTGACATCAGCATCCTCGCCAGTTGCAGGAATAACCACATTGGGGCGACGCCCTTTGGATGGAAGCCGCGGGACTGTCAGGGTCTCCTTCGAAGGTACGGGTGTCCTTAGGAACTGCACCGACTCAGATATGGTGCCAAAGGTCAGCTCAGCTCCTGCAGCTCCAGTGTTGAATGTGCAGTTGGGCAGTTGCACCTCAGTTCCTTCGCCAAGAAAAATTGTGAGTTTTGGACTTCCAGATGTGGTTGAGTTTTTGAGTGCCATTTGTTCTTCGTTTCCTGCAAAACAAAAAGAAACATGATTAGATTTCTTTCATAGGATGTAGGAACAACGCCTTTACTTGTACTTTTGCCTCAAAGATGGGAGGAGGAATGTGTCCCCACCGGGCGTGCCAGAATTTGTGGGATCGAAAATACGTGTCTGGCATCATGAAAAGACACCAGACGATATATCGAAGCACAAATATCGTATTTGTTTTGTGTGGGTTCTTTCATTCCTAATAGAGGCAAGCCTCTATTATTAATTACCCTAGATTAGAAATCTTAGGAACCTCCGATTAAGGGCAAAAAAGTACAAGTAAGAGCAAGAAGATTTGCGAATTATAAATCTTGTTATTTTATTGTATATAAAAAAAAATATTTATTACATCACTTATATATATATATTTATTATTGCGGCTGCCTGTGCCTTGTCACTGCGTTGCCTGCCGCTGCATATGCCTTATTGCCATTTTTAGATCTCGTTATTGCCTTGAGATTCGCCACTGCCTATGTTTTGTCACCACATTGCATGTCCCTCCATCATTTTGAAAAGTCTTTCTCATTACGGCCTTATATATATCGTTTCCATCTTTCATATATTTTTTCTAAGAAAAAGAAGTTCGCTGCCGTGAATTGAACATTCTTGTTATAGCTTCTGACCAAGTAATTTTGTTGCTGCTCTGGTAAATGCCATCAGTATTTGATGTATTAGCCGAACCCCTTTTTTTATTGCTACACATCCCATAGTCATTATAATTCGTATCATTGTAGTCACTATCTTTTCAACATCACCAACACCCATATTTTTTTTAATACAAAACGATTTTTGCATGCATGCATAGCATGATATAATGTTGGTAAATATTTATTCATCATTTTTTTCATAAATGGTGAGCCCATTATATTTTTTTATTCCATATTTTTTTATTTCTCATCTCATGCACGTAGGCATTCTTTTATTCATTTTTTTTATTTTATCATTTTTTATTTTTTTTTATTTTTTTATTTTTTGCTATTTTTTTTTTTGCTTTCATGCACGTATATTAGGCATGCTTTTTTATATATATTTATTTATTTTTAATGGTGGCTATCTCTTTAAGTCATGAACATGCATGATGATTTTTGATTTTTATATAATATATATATATATATTATTATGCATGTCTGCATATTTGAATGCCCATATGATATGTTTCTCAAACATATTTAATATTTCTCATTTCATGCATCATTTTCCATTTTTTTTGTCTGCCTGCTACTTCAACAAATACGCAGTATTATTTTTTCATTTTTAATTTTAATTTTTAATTTATTTTTATTTTTATTATGTTTTTTTTTATAAAAATAGACCATTTTGCATTCTAGTACTCATCTATTCATTATACCACATTATGCTGACAGAGCACTACGCCATAGAACAAAATAGAAGGAAAGAATAACACAAAAACTACTGATAACTTCCTTTCTTATTCTTGGCCCAATCAAAAACAAGAGTGATGAAAAAAATGCTACTTGGATCCAGCTTAAGAACCTCACTTTGACCTTTTTATTATTATTTTTTTATATTATTATTATTTTTTTTAATCTTATGTGCAACTAGCATTTTTAAGACCATTTCATATGCCTCGTTAAGCTGCCCAGCCCTACCGAGTAGATCTACCATGCATCCATAATGCTCAACCTAAGGGGTTAGTCTAAATTCTCTCTCCATTCTATCAAACCCTTTACCTTTCTTCAACAAACCTGAATAGCTACATGCATGAAGGAGAGCGATCAATGTGAAATCATTAGGTTTCATTCCCTTTTCCTATATATGGCTAAAGAGTTCAATCACTTCATTGCATTCCACATGCACACGTCTCTCTTAGTAGTTTCATTGAACAAGGTGTGAGCTTCATCAATTTCCCCACACTTTGCATACATGTCCACAAGTGCTGTCACAAGCCCAAAGCCAGATCCTATTCCTAGCTTTCAATGTAAGCATGGACCAGTAATGGGGTGTGTTAATGTTCAAGAATAATTTCTGCTTAAATATATATATATATATATATGCAAAGTTGAGCTGCTTTCATTAACCTGACTTTTTTTTTTTTGATGAAGTGAAGTGGAGTTTCTTTTTTTATTAATTTTTTAACATCAAACCATGACTTGTCACATTAAAATTTACCACAACCATATATTGTTTATCAATTTTTTTTTTTTATTTTGATGAGAGCTGTTTGGGCGAGCTCATGAAGCCATTGGTGAGCTGGTCCATGCACCAGAATCACCTGCTTATATTGCTCAGAAATATGGCGTGCACAAGTAAGGGATTTTCTGTATTAGATAGGGATCCACCATTCTCCAATTGCAGAGCAGCAGCAATACAAACATCCTGCACCTTCATTTCCTGAAGGTTCTTTCACCGCCTTCGGCTTTAGCTTAACGGCTGCAGCTGGTTTCAACTTCGGCTTTGTCGTGGTAGATACATACTTCACTTTGGCCTCTTCTTTTTAGCTTGACCACAATTTTAATCTTCACAACAGTTGGCTTTGATTTTTGACCTTGGCCTTGACTTCATCTCGTAGGAACAGTGGCAACGGGAATCGCGGTCATAGATGAATCAAGAGTTCGTAAATCATGAGGGCTACAAACAATCTCAAACCACAAAATGATAATAATGATAATGGTACTTGGGATTTTTTTCCTGGTCTCAATTTCATCCTTCCTCTTGCCAGTGCCTTGCTCGGGGTGTAACTTCTATGATCACCCATTTGAATGAAACCAACCTCAACAGAGAATGTTAAGATCTCATGCATCTGCTCCATAGTCCTTGCAGCATCTTCCAGCTTCTCTGGCTTCTCCATATTCGTGGACTCCTCATCAAGAGTGGCATAAAATTGCAGGCAATGATGGTGTCAACAATAGTGATCATGTTGATGATAGCAACATCAACAGTAACACATGGCTGTAGCGGCTTTATATCTTTGTATTTCATTTTTACTTCAAATCTTCTTTTTCTATTTTTTTTTCCTCTGGCCAGAGCTTCAACTCGCATTTCTTCGTCAATCTTCATCGATTGGGAGATACAATAGCAACAACCATGATAGTGGGCAAGGAAAGTAACAGGCAGCACTGGCAGTGGCGGCGTTAGTAGCAGCAGGAGGCAATGGTGCATAAAAAAAATCGCAGCATCAGACGGCATGGCAATAACGATGGTGAACGGCGGCAATATCAACGACGAACCCAGGCATGCTTGATGGCATTATCTCAGCCACTCAAGCATGCCCGGCGTTGAACAACAACAGATGGTGATGAACGACGGTAGGGCATGCTTGGCGGCATTATCTCAGCCCATCCAAGCATGCCCGACGGTAGCGACTAACGAGCAGCGGGCTTTTTTTAAAAAAAAATTGGGAGAAAAGATAACCTATTTTTTTCCTTCCTCTTTTTTTCGATCCTCCTCTGAATTTTTTTTCTTTTCAATTTTTTTCTATTTTTCTCTCGATTTTTTTCCCTCTTTCCTTTTCGCCCCCATTTTAAAAGCAAAACCTCTCCTTCTTATCTTCAACCCCTAACTCCTCGTAGAATCGTAGTGAACCAAAAGCCAATAGGGATAGGGATCGTTTGAATAATTTTTTTATTTTTTTATTTTTTTATTTTTTTATCCCTAACTCCTCCCAGTAGAATCGTAGCTGAACGAAAACCAATAGGATAGGATCATTTTGTTTAAAAAAAATTTGAATAATAATAAATTTTTTTTAGTTATTTTTTTAATTATTATTATTATTTTTTTAAATGTTTTTTTTAAATTTTTTTTAAATTTTAATTAATTTATTTATTTATTTATTATTATTATTATTCTAATCTTTTTTATATCCATCTCCCGTATAATCATAACGAGATCAAATTTAAAGCTAAATTTAAATTATTTTTTTTTCATTTATTATTTTATTTATTTATTTATTTATTTATTTATTTATATGTTTATTTATATATAATATATATTATATTTTTTTAATTCTCACTGACCCATATAATCTTAACCTCCCGACTAAATCGAAGAAAATGATAAGATTAAATTTTTAATTAATTTTTAATATTTTTTTAATTTTTAATATTTTTAATATTTTTTTATTGTTTTAACTAATTTTTTTAATAAATTATTTTTTTATTATTATTTTTTTATATATATTTTTTTATTAACTTAATTTTTTATTATATTATATTATTTTTATTTTTATTTATATTTTTTAAATAAAAAAAATCCAATCCACCCTCGGGATGTGTTTGGGCGTCTCGGGATGTGTGTTTGGGTGCTTTCGGGATTCGCATTGCTTAGATGGCCTCGAGATTTACTCAAGTCACATAAAAATTTAGGATTGCCTCGGGATGTGTATTTGGGCTATCCTAAAATTTGATATTGCCTCGAGGTATGTATTCTCAAGGGTAATCTTGTAATTTGCATTTTTGCCTCGAGATATGATCTTAGTGGCTATTTTTTTGTAATTTTTTTCCTTTTTGTATTTGCCTCAAGATATGTTCTCAAGGGTAATTTTTGTAATTTATATTTTGCCTCGAGATATGTGCTCCCGCTGATCTTGTGATTTTTGATATTTTAGATCGCCTTGAGATCTGTGCTCTATGCTAATCTTATGATTTGAATATTTTAGATCGCTCTCGAGATCCGTGCTCTAGGGTCGATCTTATGATTTGAATATTTTTAGATCGCCTTTGAGATCTGTGCTCTAGGCTGATCTTATGAATTGAATATTTTAGATCGCCTTGAGATTTGTGCTCTAGGCTGATATTATGATTTGAATATTTTAGATCGCCTTGAGATCGTGCTCTAGGCTGATCTTATGATTTGAATATTTTAGATCGCCTCGAGATCTGTGCTCTAGGTCGAACTTATGATTTGGATATTTTTAGATCACCTCGAGATCCGTGCTCTCAGTGATCTTATGAATTGAATATTTTTAGATCGCCTCGAGATCCGTGCTCTAAGTCGATCTTATGATTTGAATATTTTTAGATCGCCTCGAGATCCGTGCTCTCAGTGATCTTCGATTCTAAATTTTTTTAGATTATTTCGAAAATGTCTTCTATACTTATCTTGAATACATCCAAATATAGTGAAATTTATTTGTTTTGACCACCTGTTGTCCTAATTCGATTATGATTTAACTGTATGTAATTTATTTGATTTGAATTTGTACATGCAATTTTTTTACATAAACAACAATAAAGCACATACTTGCAAAATAAAATAAAGCATGAATATAACTCTCAAAAGGTGAAGCCTTACTCAGTATATAAGTCCACAAAATAATATGGCACAAAAAAAAGCAGAAGAAAAATAAAAGAAAGTTTTATAAGCCGGATGCCTCAAGCGTCGGTGTCTCATGCTAGTGCTACTAGTGAGTCAGAAGTGACATCCTCGTCTAATGTGTACTGTATGTGATCAAGGCACTCTAGAATCCATGCTTGGTTCTCGAGGATGGTGGCCATGGCAGCCTCGAGTAGAGCCAGATGCTTGTGAACTCGAGTGGTTGATGGACCAGGATCAGATGATGCTACCAGTGTGGCCTCTGTAATCATAGGCTCTCTCGTAGGTGGTCCATCAGTAGCCTCAGCATGCTCATTGTCCTCAGACGATGGCTCTACTAGCTCATACCTACCTGAACCTATATGTCATGCAATGCTCATCAGTCGGATAGTGACTAGTCCCAAAGATGCCGGGGTACTGATCTTCTCCTTTCTTCACACTGAACGAAGAAGACCCATCTTGAACAGGAGCCGAGAAATGTATGGCCCAATGAATAGCACTCCTATCCGCAAGTATTGCCTCTAATGGTAGAGGTAGTCAGCTACAACATACCCTGGATAAAGGGGCTATCTCTGAGTCATGGAATTGAGGTATGGAAGATACAACTTGTTGAGTGCACCTGTACAGATAAGTGCTTATGTATTAGTAACATAAAGTATTCTTTTCTTACATTGAGCATTATGTTTCTCAGATTTTATCACTTATGCATGTGTATTTGTATTCTTTTGTGCATTTAGGGTTATGGAAACAAGTATGGAAGAAAGGAACCAAAAGTAGATTGTGGATGCATATTGTTGATGAAGTCTTGGATTGAACAAACATGAAGACACAAGATGTGCTCAAAGACATGTGAGTGTGTGCCAACCTCCATTGTGCTTCAGTGAACATACAAATTAGAGGGCACAAAGGCAGTCACACTCATGTGTTCTGACTTGTGCAATGCTAGCAAGATCTTCATCAATAAAATTTACATAAAGATGTGACACGATCTACCTCATGAATGTGTGCCCATTCATGTGGCCTTGATGAAAAGTGTGGATTCAGGAGTATTTGGTGAAGTACTCTAGCAATTACTATTCACAACTCACAGAAAAACAACTTCTGGAGATTCACACAGGTGTGTGAAAATTCCACACACCCGTGTGGATGCCCGATTCCAGCCCTATTTAAGCCACGATTTTAGACGTTTTGGGGGATTCTTTTCCTTCCTTTTCTAATCTTTTCTCCATCTTTGGAGGTGCTCGCTGCTAGGGTTTGGAGAGGCTTTGGCTAGGTCTTTGGAACTATTCTACGGTCTTCAACACCACGTTCCTTCGGAAGATAATTATTAGGGGAGCTTTCATCTGCATTGATTCTGTGAGGTGTGCCCTAGGCTTGATGAGGGTACCCTTGGAGAAGATGAGGCAACTCCACAAGACTAACGATACGAACTACAATGGGGTTTTTCTTATGGATTGCATGTTTTTACATTCGATTTCATTGTTGATTGTATATTGCTCGCTCCAAGTAGAGCTAAACCCCTAGTGGATGCTTGATTGCTTCCCCGCAAGCGTACGCGATCGCCAAGTAATACCTCGCGTGAAGACGCGAGGATCGTATTCCACGGGGCTGAGGATCTCCTATTACTCCTTCTCGAGCTATTATCTAGCATAAGATCTCAAATGATGGATTTTTACTCTACTAAATGTAATTAAAGCTAAAACGAGATTATGACCAAATTAGAGAGAACAAGCAATAAGCAAGCAAGAAAATCAATGAGATGCAAAGGCCTATGGATGAGGATTCCCTTGAGGGGTTATCATGCAACATGGATGATGATGTAAAGATGCAAGGGTAAAATGGACCATGAGATTCCAAGATTAGAACAACCCCAATTTCTAGGCGATTGAACCCTAATCCCATAAGAACATAGATAGGAATTTCTTCCAAATCTACATTCCTACGATTGAATTGAGTATGAGGAAATCTCACTTAGGATTAAACCTACTCTTCTTCAGATTAAACCTACATGGAGGGCTACCAAACACCCGATTTCTCGGCGTGATGATACAAGTATCCCCTTCTAATCCATTCATGATCTAATACATGCGAGCAAGTCACATCTACATGCATCACTTATAAAAGAGCTACGGATTTATCCTTAGTGTAGCACTTAGCATGAAAACAATGGATTAAATCTCAAAATTACCCAAGCATAGAATTAACAAGTTATCATCCAACATACATGATAAAACCCCCCAAGGTTCACCAACACCCGGTGGCCTTGGGGGTCTAGTGTGTCATCATCCCACAACAAGCAATACAAACAAACAAAACATGAAACAAAAGCATAAATGACACTCCCTAGATGAAATGGTGATGGAGGAGGTGAAGAATGTGCTAAATGCCGCTTTCCCCACCAAAGGAGTGCCAAATGGCGCTTCCTCTAGCCGCGGGTGTCCTTCCTTCAAATCATGGTAAATCTCCCCTTGAATGATGTTGCCTTCTTGCCTTGAGAGTCTTAGACCTTGGCCTTGAATGATCTTCTAGCTTCCTTGCCCTTCTTCTCCTTCCCAAGGTCACCCAAAATCTCCCAAGTGATCTTCCCAAAGTCGGCCAAAAAAGGTCCAGCCAAAAGACCCTTTTTGGCCCTAAAAGTTGGTATTTATACCCCCTGAGGCATACAGGTCGTATGGGGGTCGTATGGGGATCGTATGGGGGTCGTATGGGGGTCGTATAGCACCTAAAAACCCTAGATTCGCGATCCATACGGGGTGCATACGGCCCCATACTAGGTAGTATGGAAATCTGGGCAGACACTCCAAAACAATCCGCTGCTATAGTGCATACGGCCCCCATACTAGGTAGTATGGGGGTAGTATGAAATTCATGTTTTCTTCTCTTTTCACCCAAATGATATCTTCTTGTTCACCATGGCTTCCTTATGCCGTACAAAGCAAATAATAGATGATTAAGCACAAAACGGGCATCAAACCTCACAAAATACATGCAAAGTGAATACGATATATACATGAAAACATCTACATTTAGACACTTATCAATGCTTGGACTTGTAAACCCTAAAATGAAATTGTTTCATTGACCTTTCATTATGCTTCTTTAATTGGTGTTTTTAATTGAGTTCCATCCTTGAATGTTTACTGTATTGATTTTCCCTTAGAGTGACACTATGGTTGAGAATCTATCTTGGTAATCCTTGTGGATGAGTGACACACCATGAGGGTTAGATAAAGCAAGGTTGGAGGGTGTCGAGAGGGTGAGTTGAGAGGTAGTGAAACATCCCCTTTCGCTTCTGATGTAATTTATCCTACCTCCATATTCCAAGAGTTCTTTGCGGCCATGATGGAATGAAATGCTAAGAGACAAACTCCGCTGGGGCTTAGTTGAGCAAGCAACAAAGTGAAACGTTGAAGTAATCCTTAGTCCTGGGCTTAATTGTGACTTGGGGTGTTTCGCCTGGACCAAAGAGTTACATCTATATTACGGAATAGGGTCTATCACTTGAAGTCCCCAGAGCTTCTTGCAATCCCACACAATGTGAGCCATCAAGAGTATTCTTTTCTGCCGGGGTATAGTGTGAGGGTTAGTCCTGGTTGGCCTTAGGTTTAGGACCATGTGTCTTAGGATTTCCATAACTCATTAGACATCAGTTAGGAGGCATAATGAGGATTTTTACACTTGAAACAATAGCCCTAGGGTTAGCAATGTCGGGGTATCCCATTTTCTATCGATAACCTCTCCTTAATTCTATTGCGCTTCTTTTCTCTTTTCTTTATTTTCTATTTTGCATTGTTATTATTCACTCAATTCTTGAATCATCTTCACTATATTTAAATAGCAATACTTGTGTTTCTGAGAACTATTCCCTATGGATACTACTACCCACTCACCAGAGTATTTATTACTTCCACAACCCATGTACTTGCGGTATGCACTCGCAAGGGGTGTGTCATGTACCGTCACCACGACCAGTGGTTGTTCGATCCCACGAGCACAAGGGGTAATATCCCCAGGGCCCGAGAAGATACTCTTACTTCTGCTTCGTGTGTTGCTTAAACTACAAATTCAATTGATGTGTTGAAACTACAAAGCAATAAGAAAAACTCTACTTAGATGTCTACAGTGAAGGTAAATCACGGGTAAGAATCAAGAAGGGAAAGTAGTCACGGATAAGGATCCCCTTGGGGCTACTAAGGTGCGAAGGATGCTACAACTATCATGCAAATGGTACTTTGGACAGAGAAAATCCTAAGATAGGTCAACCCGATGGTTATGGCAATTGATCCCTAATCTGGTAGGAGAATTGATACAAAAATTCTTTTGACCAAATTCCCCTACAATTGCAATGAGGATAAAGGACTTCTCAAATTAGGATCAAAACACAAACTAGGTACAACCCTAATGTTGGATGGGTACAAAATACCCGAAGATCACGGCGTATTTGTAGATGTATCCCTTCCAAGCTAGGCATGTTTAATAGAAGGACAATGGTCCAGCAACCTAGTATAATCTAGAAATTGATACACAGAGTTCGCATGCATACCAATACCTTAAAGTACACCAAGCATATATCACAAACACACCAAATAAAATAAACAAGTCATAACATCCAATCTACACTGGTTCAACCATAAGATTCACCTATATCCAGTGACCCTGAGATTTAGTTGTTCATAGCAACATACAAGATAAAATCCATGAAAACAACTAAATAAAACAATATCAAACTCCTTCGAAGGTAAGGGACCGAATGACGCTTGGGATCCCCCGTAGAAAGGCTTCCACCAACGCCACTCAAGGGGTGGATTCCGTTGTTGTCTTCAACCTTCTCAAAATGTGCCCCAGGAGTAGGTATTGCCAAATCACACTCTGCCTATCGATTTCCACCTCGGAGATGCCCTCTCTTGCAATATTCTACCTTGGATCAAGAACGGTAGTGATGAGCTCGAAAGCAAGGCCTTCCCCCCTTAAAAGATGCCTTAAAACTCATTTAAAATCTCATCTTAGGATGGCTTATGGTTTGCCTTATGGTCAGCAAAAGGGCCGTAAGATCTTTAATCATTCTACCAATTTTCCCGTAAGTTGCTACAGTACCTTCTACAGTATATCTTGAATCTCATAGTCATAAGGTTGCCCGTGAGGAATTCCAGACTTAGCATTTTTCTTCAAGTCCTTGTGCTACAAGCCTCTACAATGTTGCTACAGTGCCAGGCTCTAAAACGCTATTTTTGGTGTCAATTTCTTCTTGAATCTAATTGTCCAGCTTACCTAGGCTTCTTTTATGCCTCTAACATGAAAGAAACCAATTAAACCATAAAAGGGCATCGATTCATCAACAAAATACACAAATAATGTGCAATAAATATGTATAAAATACATACATTTAGGCGTTTATCAAACATCCCCACAACTAATCGCTTGCTTGTCCAAAAGCAAACAAACGTAAAAAACAAGAGCAGGGTGATAAATGGCTAAATGTGCAACCTCAAGCTCAAATGTAAAGAACTCCACATGAACAAGTGAATAGAAATCAAAATAGTGAGTTGTTCTATAAGTAATCAAGTAATGATAGTCCTGTTTCGTCTAACGTGCTCCTGTGAGTGTGTATTAACTACCCTACCTTAACCTCCACACCCAAGATTATCCCAGGATGTCCATTCACCCCACATACAATGAAATCAGTGTTATAAATGATAAATACACCCTCAATAATCAACTAAGAATCCTTTGGTCCCTAAACAAAACTTTAGCTCTTAAGTGAAAGTGAAAACAAGTTCTAGAGGATCAATAGGTAAATTTTCCTTTCTTTTTTTCCTCTTTTTTTTTTTTTGAGTCCGCCTAATGTAGACTGCATAAAATCTTTCTCAAGAATGCACATGCTAATTAGGCACAAGAGTCACCCAATTTGATTACCGATCCACATGTAATAAGCATTTGTGCTTCATTAGTAGTGGAATACTTACATAGACTCCCTTTTCTTTTATTTTCTTTTCTTTCTCTCTTTTTTCTTCAAGTATATATACATATGTTCTCATATCGCCTAAGTTACTACCTACTAAAAAAACTTCTCTTAGGGCTAAAGAAAAAATAAAAGAACCAAAAGTTCTTAAAAGGATATTGAAAGTAAAATTTAACAAACTAATGCCAAAATCAAAATAATGGGTTGGCTGGAGGGTAAAAGGTGGAAGTTTTCATGATAGAGCATGGAGGTGTACTAGAGATAAAAAAAAAGGACTTTATTCAAGCACAGAAAACAAATACAACTCACATCTATCATTATTTCAAGCTCGAAAGTTCTTAACAAGGAAATCATAGCTATCATAGGTAATTCAAGCATGCAAAAGAATAAGATACTAAATACCCACACCAAAAGTTGTACATCATCCCCAATGTACATAAGTCAGCAGAACATGGTGAAAGGTATTCAATAAAAATAAAGAGATGGAATAAAGAAACTTCCCTAATTAATCGGTGAGAGATGTGCTAGATGGGCATGGACATGGGGCAAGTTGCAAAATGAAGGCCATAGAGTGTGAAGCTCCATTGATGATAGTCCTGGAAGTAGCAAGAAGCTTATCACAACTCAAGAAAAAAAATAATAGAGATAAGCTAATCAAGCGTGTGATGTAAGGTCCGATGAAAATGGTCCCAAGGCAGACATACATTCCATGATGAGCAATGAGATCGATAATGAGGTGTCCCATGTGTAGGGGGTAGTGCTCAACAATACTGTAAAGCATCAAAAGATCAGAGCGTGTAACTAGTCATATTGAATCAAGTTGATCCCTAATTCCTCTAAACAACAAGGCATGAATGTAACGGTGAGTGGGGTTCAACATTTTAGATGCCTTCCTCTTCCTCGTGCAGGCAATGGATGTCCAATAAGTGTCATTTAAAATGGGATACAAAAGTCTTGTGGCAAGTTCTTAAACTCGGGTGTCTGTGTGAATGCCTCCATATAAAGTCCTAAAAACACACCAAATTGGTCTTCAGAGATCTTATGTTTCTTTCCAAATGGCCAGAAGGAGATGGAAGTTTCTTGGTGGGCGAAGGGACAGTTTTTGGAAACCTGGATCGTGCTCAACACCTCCATGGTAAACTCTTGATAAGTTGGTTCTTTGATGGAAAAAATACTCTATCCCAACCATCATGAGAGATATGCTCCAAGATGGGGCCGTCCAAACCCAAAGTTTGTAACAAATCCCAATCAATTTTTCAAATGGTGCTAAACCCTTTGTGGGATAATAATGTGAATCTTGTCTTGTGGTCTTCATTCGTGAATTGCGATTCACTACTGGGGGGCATAGTGTTCCTCCTTGCTTGTTTGAAGCTACATGCTTGGTCGGCATCCCTACAAGACAAGGTGTGCACCATCAAACCAAAATACTAAGAAAGCAATGCTCAATAGAATGAAAAATGTGGAAAATAGAGATTGCTACATTAAATCCGAGAACAAATTGAAATAGTTTCCTTTGTGTAGGTAGCCAAAAAAATTTACAAAGCTCTAAAATTGTTCCACAAGTTGTACAAGAAGAAAATAAACCACAAACCACAAAGTTTGCACCCCATACAAGCAAGAAAAACAAGAGGAAAGAGTGAGGAAAAATAAACCTTGGGCTAGGGTTGATGGAGAAGATCAAGTGAGAAAACAACCAAAAAATGATAAAACTTTGAAATCTTTTCACAAAATCAGTTGCTAGGAGGAGGAGAGTATTTTAAAACAATAAGAATGAGATAAATGGTGGAAGGATGGAGGAGAAACAAGGGGAAGAAAAGTGAATAGTAAGAATGAAAAGGTGCCAAGCCCTTTAAAGAGATAACCCGAGTCATGCAGGCAAGCTTGCACCGGCATGGTTTTTCTAGATCCCATGCGTCCAAGCTTGTGCTCGCATGGATTTTTTGGATCCCATGCGGCCAAGCTTATGACCAAGCTTGTGGCAGCATGGTTTTTTAGCAATGCTTGTGGGTTCATTCATGGTCAATAAATGGGAATTTTCCAATTTTTGCAAACTTATCTTCAAAGCAACCTTAAAAATTAGCAAAACAAACCCATTTTCTCAACATAAACAATCAAGAATCTAAATTTGATGCACCAATGGAAAGAATAGCTCAAAGAATTCACAACATCCATGAAATAACATGAGCAAAAGAGTTAAGGAAAGCGATGAAAAGAACTACAACAACTTAATCACAAGCAATATACAACTTACTAACTAAACATACAAAGAATATGAAAACAAGATTCAATGAATGAAGGAGTGTTAACTCCGACTTGGGGTGTGTTGCCACATGGGAAAAAATGTTTCAATCGGTGACCATTGACTTTTAATGCACGGCATTTCTTCCCTTTTTGAAATATTCCAGCTCTCTGGCACCTATCACAATATTGCCCAAATGTTTGCGTGTCTTGGAATATAGTACGCCAGTAGAATCCTACATCCGGGATCTTCTTAGCCGTCCTATTTCCATTATAATGACCCCCTGGTAGGGCCTTAATTGTACTGTCTCATAATGCCATGCCCCTGCTCTCGAGAAACACATCTTCTAACAACTTGATCCAAATATATTTTGAAAAGTTATGGGTCTTCCCAGATATAGTACTTCAAATTAGCAAAAACATTTTTCTTTGTTGACATGTGAGCCACTTTGGGAAGGTTTTCGCCCCCAGATAATTTGCAAATTCGGTGAACCACGAGGTTTTCCTTCCTCCACTATCTGAATGCTACATGACTACTCTCATGGGATTGTGTTATTGATCTCTCTTTTTTCTACAAACACGATAGGTGGTCTGTAGCTAAATTCTCCGCCCTTTTTTTTTAACTTTTATTTCTAGGTCAAACTCTTGGAGTAACAGGATCTAGCTGATTAGTCGAGGCTTGGTATCTAGTTTGTTCAAAAAGTACTTTAGTACAGAGTGATCCATAAACACAATTACTTTGGAAAGCACCAAGTATGATTAGAATTTGTCAAGTGCAAAGACTACTGCAAGTAGTTCCTTCTCGATGGTGGTGTAGTTTTCCTGGGTATTATTTAAAGTCTTGCTTGCATAGCAAATAGGATGGAAATGGTTATCCCATAGTTTCCCCAGTACTACCCCAACTGCATAATCACTTGTGTCACACATTACTTCAAATGGTAATTTCTAATCTGTCAAAACTATTATCGGTGTCTCAACAAGCTTTTTCTTCAGGATGAGAAAAACGTTCATGCAATCTTCATTAAAATCAAAAGGGGAATCCTTTTCCAGTTGTTTCATTAATGCTTGAGTAATTAAAGAGAAGTTCTTGACGAATCTCCTATAAAATCTAGCATGTCCCAAGAAGCTTCCGATAGCCTACACTAACGTGGGGTGGGGGGCAGTTTTGTTAATGGTTGGGTAATAGAAGAGAATTTCTTGATGAATCTCCTATATAACCTAACATATCCTAGGAAGATTCTAATAACCTTCATTGAAGTGGGGTAGGGGGAGAGAGGGTTAATTTTTCAATGGTAGAGACCTTTGCCTTGTCTACCTCAATCTCATTATGTGAAATCTTGTGCCTGAGCACTATGCCTTCTTTAACCATGAAGTGACATTTTTCCTAGATGAGAACCAAATTGGTTTCCTCACACTTGGCTAGGACTCATTCTAAATTTTTGAGGCATAAATTGAACGAGTCGCCAAAGACCGATATTTCATCCATAAACACCTCCATAATGTATTCCACCATGTCTTCGAAGATGCCCATCATAGATCTCTGAAAAGTGACTGGTGCATTGCAATACCCAAAAGGCATACAATGATAGGCGAATGTGCAAAAAAGATAAGTGAAGATGATCTTCTCTTGATCTTCTAGAGCAATGAGAATATGAAAGTAGCTTGAGAGATCATCCAAGAAATATTAATATGAATGTCCTACGAGTCATTCAAGCATCTGATCAATGAATGGTAAGGGAAAATGATCCTTCCTTGTGATATCAATGAGCTTTCTGTAGTCTATGGAAACCCTCCCACCTGTGACGGTTATAGTAGGAACAAGTTCATTATTCTAATTAGTGATAACCATCATCCACCCTATTTTTCGTACCAGTTGTACTGGACTTACCCATGCACTGTCAAAAGTAGGGTAAATAATACCTGCATCAAGCAACTTGATAACCTCATTCTTCACTGCCTCTTTCATGTTAGGGTTAAGACTTCATTGGGGTGTGGTCGTTGGTTTGTGATTGTCTTCCATGAGAGTCTTGTACTTATAGAAAGATGGGATGATCCCCTTAATATCAGAGATTTTCCAAGCAATTGACCTTTTATGCTTGTTCAGAATACTACAAGTTTGTCTTTCTGCTCAGCTGTCAAGTTATATGCAATAACGACTGAGAGCTTGGATCCCTCTTCCAGAAAGGCATATTCTAAGTGCTCAGGAAGTGGTTTCAACTCTAGTTCTTTGGGTTCTTCAAATGATGACTTCAGTCTCCCATAATTCCTGAGATCAAACTTCTCCACTTCTCTTTCTTCCTCCTCTAATGAGCTACCACTATTTGAACCTTCTTCCATAACCTGAACCTCAACCTTGGCCAAATCTGAGTCATTCCCCGGCATATAATCCATCTCTTTCGAACTACTAGGCCTTGTTTGATCCGTCTCTCCCTCAACCAACTTCATTAACTCTGAGGGGCTATCTAAATTACTTCTTGGTTCTTCACCAACAAATTCATGTTGACAGTTAGACAGGAAAGATTCCACCACGGGGTTCATCCCTTCTGATTCTATATACTATTTGAAGAAATCCTGAACCTTTTGATTCTCTAGAGATGGCGTGATTGATTCATTGCAATACTATTTCTTTCACTGTTTATTGTCCAAAAATATAGTACCCAACCCTACTGGTTTTCTTGGGCAATGAGGGTATGGATCCTGTGAATAGTAGTAGGTAACCCAACCACTAGTCAAAACCATAATTAAAAGTAGAGAAAGGAAGTATTTACAAAGATAAGAGTTAACACATAAAAATTTAAAAGAGAGTGAGAAAAGGAAATACATATAAGAAAATGAAGATATAAGTAAACAACCAATAAAGAAAGATAAACAAATAAATGAAACAATGGTCAAATCAACAAGCTCTAAGTTTCCTGAGTATTTCTCATGGGTCCCCAGCAACGGCGCTAAAAACTTGGTTGTTCAATCTCGCAAGTGTATGGGTCGTCAAGTAATACCCTTGCACCAGCACGAGGGAATCATATTCCCAAGACATGCGAAACTACTCTTACTTCCTCTTTGCATGTTGTTTAACCAATAAATTTGAATGATGTGTTGAAACTACTAAGCAATTAGAAAAACTCTACTTAGATGTCTACAGTGAAGGCAAATTAGGGGTAAGAATCAAGAAGCGGAAGTGGTCATGGATGAGGATCCTCTTGGGGCTACTATGGTGTGAAGGATGCTACAACTATCATCCAAATGGTAGTTTGGACCGAGAAAATCCTAAGATAGGTGAACCCGATGGTCACGGCATTTGATCTCTAATCTAGTAAGAGAATTGATACGGACTTTATTCCGACCAAATTCTTCTACTATTGCAATGAGGAAATGGGACTTCTCAAATTAGGTTCGAAACACAAACTAGGTACAACCCTAATGTTGGAGGTTTACAAAATACCCGATGATCATGGCATTTTCGTACATGTATCCCTACCAAGCTAGGCATGTCTAACATAAGGGAGATGGTCACGTAACCTAGTATAACCTAGAAATTGATACACAAAGTTCTCATAGATATCAGTACCTTAAAGTACACCAAGTATAGATCACAAACACATCGAATACAATAAACAAGTCATAGCATCCAATCTACACAAGTTCACCCACAAGATTTACCTACATCTAGTGACCTTGGAGTTTAGTTGTTCATACTAGCAACATACACGATAAAATCCATGAAAATAATTATATAAAGCAACATCAAGCTCCTCAAAGGTAAGGGACCGAAGGACGCTTGGAATTCACATAGAAAGGCTTCCCTTGTTGTCTTCAACCTTCTTAAAATATGCCCTAGGAGTAGATTGACACATCCGAATATGCATGTGCGTGCCACAAGGGCACGGGTGTTGAAGTAATAAAATAACCAGTGAGTCGGGTTGTGGAATCCAGAGGGAACAGGGCTCTTAGTACTAACATCCTCTCTACTTTCTAGCCTGATGATAAATGGAAAGGTGTGGTGATCTAATGTGTAAAGAAATGAATACCGGAGATGAATATGCAAGGGTAAAATAGAGGGAGATCTCAATCAGTAAAGATGAGGTACCCGAGCAATGCTCCCCTACGATCTAACATGAAGTTCAAGACTTGCTGAATGGCTCTAAATCGAGTCTAATGAGTCAAGGTAATCCAAGAACAACCGGTCCATGTCTCCAAGAAACTGATACTAGTCCCCTACAAGGTCTCGCCAGAGAAATCGCTCAATCTCAACATCTCACGCCCAATATGACAGCAATAAGCTCTAGGGAAACCTAAGAGTGAATCTAATTCCTAAAGATAGATCCAACCCTAATTCCTGTTGAATGATCTCTAACCCCCTACAAGGTTCCGGTGGAGAAATCTCTCAATCTTACACCTCACACCAAATATGGTTACATAGAGTCTACGATATACGGAGATAGGAAACAATCAATCGGAAGGGAAAGAGGACACTCCACTATCTCATTACTCACCCTCTCAACCCTCTTTAACCTTGAAGTTCTAACTCTAATGGAGACCTCCCACATCAAAGTAACAAATCATGCAATGTAGATCAATCACAAAGATCAATAACACATGCAAGCAATGAAATCTCAAGATTATAACTCAACTCAACTCGGTTTAACTAGAAACATAAAGCAAATCACTACAAAAGAATAGATCTTAGGGTTCACATGCCCAAGTACCTACTAGGGTTTAGCCTTTGGACACAACCGAATATGCGTGTAAACCGTAAGTGCACGGGTATGTCGAGGTAATAAAATCCTAGGTGAGTGGGTATCGTATCCACAGGGAGTAGTGAATAAAAACACTTAACTTGTTTCTTAACTAAGTGAAATATGAATAGTGATTTGTACGACCAGATGTAATGCAAACAAAAGTAAAAGAGACAAGAGAGAGAGCAAGTAAAGGAGAGGTAAGACAATCGATATAGATGGGGTACTCGGATGTTGATCCACCTAGGATAATCGTTTCAAGTGCAAAAACCCTCTATTATGCTTCCTAACTAATGCATTAATGAGTCATGGAGATCCTTTAATACATGGTCCCAAATCTAATGTCAACCATGCCTAACCCTATACATGTCCTGGAGGAGAAATTGAACAATCTCTCAACCTCTCACTCGTATAGAATTACAATGAGTTCTAGGGATTCTAAGTGATAAATCCTCTTCCTATATGTAGACCTAACCCTTTGGTCCAGGTGAAAGGTCCCTAGCCACAATTAAGCCCTAGACGCTAAAATCACTTCAACGCTTCACTCCATTGCACTCGCAACTAAGCCCCAGCGGAAGGTCATCCTTTAGCCCATTCATTCTACTATGACCGCAAAGAACTTAAGGAATTGGAGGTAGAATAAATCACACCGGAGGGGAATGGGGACGCTCCACTACCTCTCGACTCACCCTCTCAACCTTCTCCAATCCAGATTTGTCTAAATCTCGTGGTGTGTCACTCACTCATAAGGATTACCAACAAGAACTCTCAACCCTAGTGTTACTCTAAGGGAGTATTCTTACAATCAAAGCATTCAAGATTGGAACTCAATAAACATTAATTAATTAAAGCATAATAACAAGGTTCAATGAAATGAATACATCCTAGGGTTCACAATCCAAGTACCCACTAGGGGTTAGCTCTCCATGGAGCTAATTATGATTAATGAAATCGAATGTAAAAACAATAAATCCATAGAAAACCCCCTTGATAATCATGATGACGGTCTTGCGGAGAGTCCTCTACTTGTCCAAAGGTCCCTTTGTCTGGCCTAGGGTACACCTCAACGGATCGGTGCCGATGAAAGCTCTCCTACTAACCTTCTTCCAAACGGATGCGTGATATCGGAGACATAGAACTTCTCCCAATCCCTAGCGAATACCTCTCAAAACCATAGCCGCAACCCTTTCTCAAGTTGGGAAAAAGATAGAGAAAAGAATGCTGAAATCAGGGCTAAAATCGACCTTAACTAGGGCTGGAATCGAGAATCCACACGCCCATGTGAATATTTCACACGGCCCATGTTGAATTAACGTACGGGCGTGTGGCTCCTTCTTCGGCATGCCGTGAACAGTACATGCTACAGTATTTTCCTACAATGTTGCTACAATGCACTATTGCAGTACCAGTCCGAAACACTCCTAAGACTATGCTTTCATCAAGGTGACGTAAACGGACACACGTTTAAGTCGTAGATCGCTTTGCTTCTTCAATGAACAGCCGCGTTGGTGGAGATCTTGCTACACATGCACAAGCTAGAATACTTAGAATGTGACTACCTCTGTGCCCCTCCAAATCATTGTGGTAGCTTGAATACAAGGAGGTTGGCACATATTCTAGCATCTTGAACCCGACTTATATCTTCACGATTGAACCTTCCCAAGATTTCCTCCAAATGGTGCACTCACGATCTACATTGGCTATTTTCTATAAGATTCGGCTTCACAACCCTATATACATGGAAGTAACATAAATACATACATATTACCGCTAAAACCAGATAAAGGTAATGCTCATTATAAGGAAAGAACACTTCGTATTTTTATCACACAAGCACTTATCATCCTCCACGGGGCAAGTTACAAAACAATGATTAATAAAATGAAAAGCAACAAAAAAATAGAGAAAACCCCCTCGAATTCATGATGATTGGCCTTGATGGGTAGTTTAACGTCTTGAAGGATTCCTCTCTGAAGCTAGGTCACCGGTGGTTTCCCAAGTGCTATGACGGTGAAGGAAACTATCAAAGTTGGTGAAGAACACCCACCAAATCGGCAAAGACCTCCTCTCTAAAGCCTAGCCGTCTCACCCTCAAGAGCCACACAAAAGATGTCAAAGAATAGGGCAAAATGGATTCTCCATGCACCGCGTGGGCTGTAGGAATTTCCATGCGGGCGTGTAAATAGTAATTTGCTACAGTGCTGCTACAATAAAATTGCTATAGTGTTTCTACAAGACTTGCCATGAAAAACAACATTTATAAACCAATAAAACTCCATGGATTGGCAAAATAAGGGCATGGAGAAGATGGGAGACGATGAAGTTTACCGGAGCAAATTGGTGAAGGAAACTTAATGCAAATGGCGGCAAAACACTTTTAATTCTTCAAGGAGTTGAAGAAAATTAGGGTTTGTGCTCAAAAGTTCGGATTCTTGAAGATGGATAAGTGGGAGATGAATGGTTTTAATAATGATGATAATGAATAATGACCCCGCATGTTCTTATGGGCCACATGGGGGTGTGAAAATTCAACACCCCCGCTTGGGTGCTATACATGACCCATGGAAATTCCACGCGACCGTGTGAGTTCCAAAATTTTTGCAGACAGTCCGCGTAAGGCTCCAAACTTCAATTTAACACTCATTCTTCAACTATAAACATGAATTACACCCCCAAACCATGTCACATACATGAAAACCAATTTAAATCACCAAAAATTTTCCATGAAAACTTCAACACCAACAAAAAATCATCAAAGCACACACTTATGATTATATTACTGCAGAAATAAAAATCTAAGCTAGAAAACAATTAAAAACTTGGGTTGCCTCCCAAGAAGTGCTTGTTTTACGTCACTAAGTTTGGCGTTTTAAATCACCAAAAATTTTCCATGAAAACTTCAACACCAACAAAAAATCATCAAAGCACACACTTATGATTATATTACTGCAGAAATAAAAATCTAAGCTAGAAAACAATTAAAAACTTGGGTTGCCTCCCAAGAAGTGCTTGTTTTACGTCACTAAGTTTGGCGTACCTCTTCCTTACCTCATGGAGGCTTGAAAAGAGTATGTTCCTCCCGACTAGACATTGCATACCTACTTCCTTTAAACCAAGAATCTAGTTGTCGGGGTGGAATATTCATTAGAGAGTCCAACCATCTTACTTTTGGTCTCTAAGGAAACAATTTGGGTTGGGAATTGTCCAAGCTTAGCACAGGTGGGTCATTGGATGGCTTCAATCTCCTACCCACATCTTCTTCCAAACCCAAAATCTCTTTCTTGCAATTTATGAGTTGATCAATCCCAAAAAGAGGTGCTTGTTCCATTACCTTGGCGCTTGCTTCTTCTTGTGTATTTTCAACTTAAAAGGAACATGACACTAGCAAATCCCCTTGGAAATTTTCTCCCTCACAGGCATAATCTTCATTCACATAATCCAAAATCTCAAAATTGTATTCGACCTTTTCTTTTCATTTTCTGCACCAGTGTACTGAATTTGCCCAATTTCTTCAATATTGTTCATGGCCTCATCATGTATGGGAGATACTTGCCTTGCTTGTTCAAATTCTTCTTTCTCCGTAGCAAGCATGCCCAAGATCTCTCCTAATTGATGCACAAGGTTTTTGATGGAGATCTCAATGCAACTTAATGCGGCCTCAATATTTTAGAAACGGGCATCGGTTGCTTCAATAAATCAGGGTAACCATCTTTCCAACCGAAGTACATCCTCTTCAATCTTCTCATCCAACTAAAATTCTTCTTGACGTGCTTCCCATTATTGTCCATCAACATCCCATAAGAGATTTGGGTAGCTCATTTGATTTGGATGATAAGTGCTGCGACATGGATTGTATTGTTGATGACCACTAACAAGTCGATCAATTTTTCCAGTGATAGCATCAACCTGTAAACATAAATCTATAACTAGATCAATCATCATTCAAGTTTCATGCAAGAAAAAGTAAATAAGACAAAATAAAACAAAATAGAATCATGGAATAAGATATAGTGAACTAGATGAAAACAAAATAAAAACCAATGAGAATGATGGAAGAAAAAGAGAGTATGAAATAGAAAAATAAAATGAAAAAGATAAATGGCTTGAGCAACAAAGTCCTAGTGTTCCTGGTATATTGTTCCCCGGCAACGGCGCTAAAACCTTGACATGTCCAAATATGCGTCTGTGTACCACAAGTGCACGAGTGTCGAAGTAATAAAATACCCGGTGAGTCGGGTAGACGAATCCACAGGGAACAGGGCTACTAGTACTAACTTCTATTCTGCTTTCTAGCATAATGATAAATGGAAAGGAATGGTGATCTAAAGTGTGAACAAATGAATACCGAAGATGAATATGCAAGGGTAAAATAGAGGGAGATCTCAATCAATAAAGATGAGGTACCCGGGCAATGCTCCCCCTAGGATCTAACATGAAGTTCAAGACTTACTGAATGCCTCTAAACTGAGTCTAATTAGTCGAGGCAATCCAAGAACAACCAGTCCTTGTATCCAAGCAACCGGTACTAGTCCCCTACAAGGTCCCGGTGGAGAAATTGCTCAATCTCAACACCTCACACACCATATGACCGCAATAAGCTATAGGGATACCTAAGAGTGAAACCGATTCCAAAAGATAGATGTAATCCTAATTCCCGATGAAGGATCCCTAACCCCCTACATGGTCCTGACAGAGAAATCTCTCAATCTCACGCCTCACACCAAATATGGTTGCATAGAGTCTAGGGAATACGGAGATCGGAAACTCAATCAGAAGGGAAAGGGGACGCTCCACTATCTCATGACTCACCCTCTCAACCCTCTTTAACCTTGAAGTTCTAACTCTAATGGAGACCTCTCACATCAAAGCAACAAATCATGCATTGTAGATCAATCACAAAGATGAATAACACATGCAATCAATAAAATCTCAAGACTGAAACTCAAATCGGATTAACTAGAAACATAAAGCAAATCACTAGAAAAGAATAGATCTTAGGGTTCACATGCACAAGTACCTACTAAGGTTTAGCCCTCCATGGGGCAAGTTACAAAATAATGAGTAATACAATCAAAAGAAATAAAAACCATATAGAAAATCCCCTTGAATTTGTGATGATTGGCCTTGATGGGTTGTTCAACATCTTGAAGGATTCCTCTCCGAAGCTAGGTCGCTGGTGGATTCCCAGGAGCTATGACGGTGAAGGAAAATATCAAAGTTGGTGAAGAATACCCTCAAAATCGGCAAAAACCTCCTCCCCAAACCCTAGCTATCTCACCATTCAAGAGCAGCACAAAAGATGTGAAATAATAGGGCAAAATGGCTATTTATAAGCCTAAACCACATCTGTCACGTGCGCCAACGCGCCCATGTGGATATTCCACGTGCTCGCGTGGGCTGTAGGAATTTCCACGGGGGTACATAAACAGTAATTTGCTACAGTATTTTCACACGCGCGGTCCAAACATTCTCCTTTTGACTCCACATAGTTGGGCACATGATAATGTGGTAGGCTATAAGACTTTTCTTCATCGATGCATCTTCAAGAGATCTTGCAATCATCACAAAAAGAAAGAACATAAAGATGTGACTGCCTTTATGCCCTTCGAACTAGTGAATTGACTTGAATCCCCTTGGAAGTTGGCTCACATCTTCACATTCATGAACTCGTCTTATGTCTTGGTCTTTGAATTGCACAAAAACAATCAACATTGTGCCTTTATAGCCTATCTTTGCTCCCATTTAATTCTCCAAGGCATTCACAACCTAATGCACAAAAGAACACCAAATGCACAATATGAGACATAAACCATGGTAAAAATGATGCTCAATGCATGTAAAACATATATATAAATATGTCTACTCAAGCACTTATTATAGATCATGCTAAATCACGCTCTCCCCATTGATTTCCACCTCAAAGATGCCCTCTCTTGCCTTCTTTTGCCTTGGATAAAGAATGGTAGTGATGAGCTCCAAAACAAGGCCTTCCCCCCTCAAAAGATGCCCTAAAACTCCTTTAAAAACTAATCTTGGGGTGTCTTACAGTCAACAAATGAGCTGTGAGGTCCTCAATTATTTTGCCGATTTTCTCGTACATTGTTAGAGTGACTGCTATAGTAAAACTGCTTCTCCAGTTGGCTTGCGGTCATCTTCACATCCGTATGGTTTCCCATGAGGAATTCCAGACTCATCATTTTTCTTCAAGTCTTCGTGCTACAAGCCACTACATTATCACTATAGTAACGGTGACAACGCACCTTGCGTGTGACCTGCAAGTGCACGGGTTTGTCAAAAGAGTAAATCCAAGGTGAGCGGGTTATCGTATCCACAAGGAATAGTGAATAGAAACACAATGATTTCTACTTAACTAAGTAAATATAAAACAATAATAGTGTGGATAAAATCAATGTGGACAAGACTAAAAAAAATAAGAAAGAGAGGTACAATAAAATGAGAGGAAATGCAATCGGTAGAAAGTTGGGCACTCGAAAATTGCTCCCCCTATGGTTATTTATTCAAGTGCAAGACCAACTATTATGTCTCCTAACTGATGCTTAATGAGTCTTGCAAATCCTAAAATACACTGTCCCAAACCTAAGGTCAACCATGACTAACTCTACACTATGCCCCGATGGAGAAATCGCTATGTCCCAACACCTCACACTGTGTACAGTTACAAAAAGCTCTAGGGATTACATGTGATAAACCCTAATCCTATATGTAGATCTAACCCTTTTGTCAACCATGACTAACTCTACACTATGCCCCGGTGGAGAAATCACTCTGTCCCAACACCTCACACTGTGTACAGTTACAAGAAGCTCTAGGGATTCCATGTGATAAACCCTATTCCTATTGTAGATCTAACCCTTTGGTCCAGGAGAAAGACTCCTACTCATAATTAAGCAACAGATACTAAGGATTACTTCATTGCTTCACTCTATTCCTCGCACAACTAAGCCACAGCGGAGTTCATCTATTAGCACCTCACTCTATTGTGACTGTAAAGAACTCTACGAATATGGAGGTAGGATAAATCACACCAGAGGAGAAAGGAGACACTCTTCTACCTCTCGACTCACCCTCTCAACCCTCTCTAATCTAGCAATGTCTAACCCTCATGCTGTGTCACTCATTCACAAAGGCTACCAAGATGTACACTCAACACTAGTGTCACTTTAAGGGAGAAATCATTCAACAAGCATTCAAGATTAGAACTCAATTAAAGACATCAATTAAGGAAAACATAATAAAAGGTCAATGAAACAATAACATCCTAGGATTTACAAGTCCAAGTACCCACTAGGGGGTTTAGCTCTCCATGAAGCAAGATACAGTCAATAATGAAATCAAAAGTAAAAACATGTAATCCATAAGAAAACCACCTCAGTATTCATGTTGATAGTCTTGTGGAGTAGTCTCGTCCTCTCCAAAGGTCCTCTTGTCAAGCCTAGGACACACCTCGCCAGATCGGTACCGACAAAAGCTCCCCAAGTAACTATCTTCCAAGAGAAACACGGTGTCGAAGCCGTAGAACCACTCCAAAACCCTTGCCAAAGCCCCTCTAAACCCTAGCCGCAGGCCTCCTAAAAGTTGGAGAAAAGATGGAGAGAAGGATGAAAGATGGATCTCCAAATCAGTAGAAGTCACAGCATGTGGAATTTCCACATGCCCATGTGGATTTCTGGAAATTTGATTTTCTGGGGGCTATGAACAGTAACTGCTAGAGTAAATTGCTACAATGATTGGCTACATTAACCTGCTACAGTACTCCACCAAAATACTCCTGAGTCCACACTTTTCATCGAGGCAACATAAACGGGCACACGTCTATGCCATAGATCGCATCGCTTCTTCAATAAAATGCCATATTAGTGAAGATCTTGCTAACATTGCACAAGTCAGAATGCGCAAATGTGACTGCCTTTGTGTCTCTCCAAACCATTTAATTTCTTGAGCGAATGGAGGTTGTCACACATTCACGTATCTTCGATCACAACTTGTGTCTTCACAATTGTTCACTCCAAGACTTCATCAACAAAGTACAATCACAATCTTCTTTGTCTTCTTTCTTTCATATTTGGCTTCACAACGTTTCATGTATAAAAGTTCACAAATACACATGTATTAGTGCTAAAATCTGATAAAAGTAATGCTCATCGTAAGAAAAGCATACTACATATTACTAATACACAAGCACTTATCATCTGGGCACTAATACGCTGTTTTTGGTGTTGATTTCTTTTTAAATCATGTCCTTTTATGCCTGTGACATGAAAGAAAACAATTACACCATAAAAGGGCATCGATTCATCAAGAAAATACATAATTAATGCATAACAAATATGTATAAAAAACATACATTTCGTCGTTTATCAACCAGTCATTGACTTGCTGACAATAGCATGTATGTAATTATGTGTTTGTCATGCAAGTAGAGAGCCCTTTGACTGGCCGAGAACAAACTGATAGCCACAGCATAAATCGTAAAATACTTGGCTCGGAGTAATATCAGTAGGGTAATCGGTAGGAAGCCGTGTATACTTTACTGTGTCAATGTAATCCTCATCATACAAGCTAAGTAATATTGTAAACTGGGCCAATGACATCCCATGGGGCTGACCAAAAGCTTTTAATTAAATAGTGTCCTCCTTGTTGAAATCAGTATCTACCATGGAGTGATCGAAGGAGAACGAGGAAAGAAACTCTAAAGTAATATCTTGCCGTATGGGATTGCGAATGGCAACAAGTCGATCCCAACCCCCCACATCAGCAAGCTTTCGAACCTCATCAGCGAGACTGATCTCTCTGTGGAGTACGATCTTGCTCCTACCTTGAACATGAGTCTCTCAGCCAAGCACACACCCTTGCATTTATGTTAAGCATGGTTAGAGTACCCCTAGCACAACTGTGCTCTCCCTGATTTTTGGCATGTTTAAAATAAATTGGCTTATTTTCTTATTGGAGATTATGCCGAAGAAGCATACTATCATTGGGCCTTCTAAGAGACCCAGGGTTGAGGAGATTGTTCCTGATGTGGATTTAGCACCAGTGTTCCACACTCAAATGCATCAAGAATATTTTACTCATCTTTCCCGGTGGTGTTTCGACGAGTTAAGAGAGATTGATTGGGATGTACTCCGAGATGTTGGTTTAGAGGAGGAGGTCAGTCAGCTGCTCAATGTCAGTGCATGGAGATAGCTATTCATAATCACTGATAACACCTATGAGTGATTAGTACTCGAGGTGTTAGCCACATTCAAGCTCTCCAGGGGTACTATAGACTTTTGTCAAGCATATTTCATTTAGTTTCAGGTGTTTGGAGCGATACAAAGGATGAGTCTGACTGAGTTCTCCATTCAGATTGGGCTCTATGATGTGGAGTTTACTTGATCTCTTGCATATGGTTCTCTGTTGATAGCCCGACCAACTGGCGAGCCCAAGGACGACACGTAGCGGAGATTGAGTATGAACACCACTTATGACCCCACCACTCTAAGGCTCGACACTTTGATCTCCAACCCTGATATACATTCATTTCATAATCAGTCACAATCTGATCAGCCGAGGGGATAGCATTGGCATCATTAGTCGATGGGACTTTGAGTTTTCACTAAGCATGGCAGATAGATTTCATCTACATCTGGGTTATGAGGTCGCTATTTCTATTACCCATTGATAAGTGCTTATGTAATAAGAAGATGAAGTGTTCTTTCCTTATGATGAGCATTAATTTTCTCAAATTTTAAGGCTAATATGTGTGCATTTATATTACTTTCATGCATATAGGGTTGTGAAGCTGAAGGTTAGAGAAAGAAGCCAATGTAGATCGTGAATGCACCATTTGGAGAAAGTCTTGAGAAGGTTCAAACGCAAAGACATAAGTTGAGTTTAAGATGTGAGAATGTGTGCCAACCTCCTTATATTCAAGTTAGCACAATGATTTGGAGGGCCACAAGGGTACTCACATTCAAACATTCTAGCTTGTGTATGTATAGCAAGATCTCCACCAACGTGTCCATTTATTGAAAAGAAAAGCGATCTACGACGTAAATGTGTGCCCGTTTATGTTACCTCAATGAAAACATGGATTCGGGAGTATTTTGAGCTGGTACTGTAGCAAACAATACAGCAAACACTATAGCAGGTACTATTCACAACCAGCTGAAGAAGGAGTAAAACAGAGAATCCACACGGGCGTGTGGAAGTTCCACATGCCCGTGTGAAAAATCCACAGGGGCGCCCACATGGGCGTGTGGATTCCCGATTCTAGCCCTATTGAAGACCGATTTCAGTCCCGATTTCAGAATTATTTTCTCCAACGTTTCTCCAACTTAAGAGAGGGTTGCGGCTAGAGTTTTGAGAGGTATTGGCTAGGGATTTAGAGAGGTTCTATGGCTCCAACATCGAACTCCGTTTGAAAGAAGGTTAGTGGGAGAGCTTTCATCGACACAAATCCGCCGAGGTGTATCCTAGGCCGGCAAAGGGACCCTTGGACAAGTAGAGGACTCTCCATAAGACCATTGCCGTGACTATCGAGGGGGTTTTCTATGGATTCTTTGCTTTTACATTTGATATCATTGATTGTAATTAACTCCATGGAGAGGTAAACCCCCTAGTGGGTACTTGAATATTTGTGAACCCTATGATGTATTCGTTTCATTGAACCTTTTTATTATGCTTTCAATTAATTGATGTTTTATTTGAGTTCCAATCTTCTATGCCTGATTGTGTGAATACTCCCTTAGAATGACACTAGAGTTTAGAGTTCTTGTTGGTAACTCTGGTGTGTGAGTGACACACCACGAGAGTTAGACAAAGCTAGATTACAGAGGGTTGAGAGGGTGAGTCGAGAGGTAGTAGAGCGTCCCCTTTCCCCTTCAGTGTGATTTATTCTACACCCATTTCCTCGAGCTCTTTGCGGTCATAGTAGAGTGAATGGGCTAAGGGATGACCTTCCACTGGGCTTAGTTGCAGAGGCAACGGAGTGACGCATTTAAGTGATTTTAGCACCTAGGGCTTAATTGTAGCTAGGGACCTTCCACCTGGACCAAAGGGTTAGGTCTATATCTAGGAAGAGGATTTATCATTTGGAATCCCTAGAACTCATTCCGATTCTATACGAGTGCGAGGTTGAGAGGTTATTCAATCTCTCCTCCGGGACATGTATAGAGTTAGGCATGGTTGACCTCAGATTTGGGACCATGTATTCAAGGATCTCCACGACTCATTAATGCATTATTTAGAAAGCATAATAGGGGGTTTTTGCACTTGAATTGATTGTCCTAGGTGGAACAATATCCGGGTACCCCACTTATATCGATTGCCTTACCTCACCTTTACTTGCACTCTTTCTCTTGTTTCTTTTACTTTTGTTACATCACATTTTGTCACACAAATTACTATTCTCATTTTGTTTAGTTAAGAAACAATTTATGTGTTTTTATTCCCTACTCTCTGTGGATATGATACCCACTCATTTGGGATTTATTACTTTGACAAACCCGTGCACTTGTGCGACATACGCAAGGGGTGTTGTCACCTATCAAGGGATAGATCCCCACATCGACACTCTATTTTTCGGTCCTTATATTACTCATCTGGTTAGACGTATGGCATCCTCGAGGGGACCAACAGGATGCGGGTGGTGGGAATTGTCACCCCCATGTCACTTGAGACACTGAGGTCTATGTGGATGCTCCAGCACATATAGACTACTTAGGGGGTCGAGTATCGAGTATAGTGACCCACTGATTCTTATCCCCGCTACTATCCCTAACCTACCCACAACTGATGCCTCTGCCTCAAGACACAGGAGTGTTCAGGTGGCTATGTCACTTTCTCATCCGCAGCGTTCAGGTGGGTACAGAGTGTGACCTAGATTCCACAGGACTAGGTTGTGCGATTGTCACTTGAGCCAATCTCCCCTGTGTATCCTACTCATCATGTTGGGGTCGATACCACAAATTTAGGGGAGTCCCAAGCTGATTCCATCTCCTCAGTTGATGATTCCCAGCCCGAGAGCGCCCTGTTCTATTCATGATAGTTGTAGTTTTATGTCTTTATTTTCAGTTTTTCTCTGTTATTTGGTATACTTTGTAGTTCAGTTAGCATGGGGAGTCGCCTACTACATTGAAATTTTAGTTTGTCTAGTTTGAGTTATTCTATTTCACTCCTTGTTTTATTATTTCCTTGACTTCACTCGTGTTTCTCCACTCATCTCGGGGATTATGCGGGTACTTGGAATTGGCAAACTTGTTAAGAGCGGCAACATCACACTCCGTGTTCAAGAAATTCTGACTTTGATGAATAGCACACATGCTGAGAGTGGAAACATCACTCTCCATGTTCAGGAAAGTCCTATAAACCACCTGATGTGTTCTCCGTAAATGTACGAGTCACATACAAGTAGTAAAGTGGTACCCCGTGAGGGATAGGGTTGACAAACCTCAGGGACTGGACTTAAAGTACTAATCTATCTTCTGATGTTCAGTTAAACAAAGATTGTAATAAGATTTAAATAAGAACTAATTATGCAAGAGTAAATGATGGCAGTGATCGAGGGATTAGGATTGTGTTTTCAACAACAAAAGAGCCATGCCCCTGGAAGATTCCTATGAGTTATATCATGCTAACTTGACTCTAATGATTACCAAGTACATTCTATAGTTTGAGTGCGTGCTCTAAAGTAATGTTGCAACTATGGTTCTCAAATACACCAAGTTATGCCAAGATAACTGGATTACCAAAGCAGCTGTGCAATTCAAACCATCAAGATATGCAAACACAAGATTAAACACATGATTAAACACAAGAAACAAAAAAAACTCCGTAATCATTAACAATCAAGTAGTCAAAGCATACAAAACAAAATAGTACTGAATGTATACAAAGATGTGCTAGAAGGCAACCAAAAGCATGAATTGAGAGTAAGAAAACATGATATGAATTGCACTCATCAAATACCCCCACACTTGAATCATTACTTGTCGGCAAGAAATCTCATATAACTCAATGAAAAGGAAGATGAGTGCATTATCTCAGATCTTAGAAGAGTACAAACTTCTTAAACAAAGGTAAAGCAACAAGGGTTAGAAACAACAAGAGTACTCAATCAATGGCTACACTCTTACTTCAAAGAACATGTGTGTGTGTGTGTGTGTGTGCAAACCCTAAATTGAGTGCTCCATGGTTTTCAGTATTCAACCTAGCAAAATTAAACCTAAAACTGATTATTCACAATGGGTAGTAGCTTCATACACCCTGGAGGTAGCCTTCTCTCCCGGTAGGTCATCAAATGTACACTTGTAATGCCCAAAATTTGACTACTCAAGAGTAGCTTTCACTCTTCTAGGGTGATAGCTCTTTCTGCCATCTCTTCACAAAGAATTTACAAAGAACCAGTAGGGCATCCCACAAGGAATTCAACTTTCTAGTTTTTTTTAAAACACAAGAGATAAACGGTTTTTATCCTAACAACATGTGGCTCCACAATTAGGGTTCAGTGATAAACTTGAGCCTTCAAAGTAAGAGTGAGACTACAATGTGGATCTCAATAATTAACCAACACACTTGTTTTTCCCAAGGTTAAGAAGTTTTAAGTGTAATCGATCATAGACCATCATCGGATAAGCACTCATCTCTAGCAAAACAAGCATGCAACCTTCCCCCACACTTGAACGGACATTATAGAACATGGAGAGTGATGTTCCCGCTCTTAATGTGTGTGCTATTCAACTCCAAACATCCACACAATCCCTAAAAGTAATGGGAGACACAAATAAAGCTCTAAAAATATGTAGATATAAAGTACGAGAAACTAAAATGGACTAGAACTATAGCGACATAAAGATAAACAAACTAAAATGTAGCAAGGTATTCCCCTTGCTAACTAACAACAGAGACTAAAAGACAAACAAAATGAAACAACTGAAAATAGGTCCAACACAAGGAAACATGTTATGGCCCTCAAGTAGGATCACTCTCAGAATACATATCATCACCGGCAGAAGCAGCAGAACCAGTTGCCAGATGATCAGCAAGACGCCGAAGGCTCGTCCCTAACAATACAATGCAAGAATCCTCAACCTCGAGTACCAAATCATTCTCCTGAGGAACGTCAAAAGCCACGGGGTGCTACGGGGTGGCGATGCCCATCTTTTGCAGGCTGCAGAGTGTGAAGGGATTCTGGCCTCCCACTGGAGTCATGCGGTGTAGGCATCTGAAGAAACCCATGCTTTGAATAATGCTGGTGACAAATGGACCCGCAAAGATAGTATGTTTGTGAGTATTAGTGGCCTGACATTGTAGAGAGGATGCGACAACAAACACTATGTGGAGGGGAACTTAGGCATGCATGCTCAGTAGGTAATGAAACTCAACTGAGGATATGTCGCTGGTGTAACGGCTTTGGCCGTTAAGGGTACCGCTCAGTAAAGCATGGATGAAACAAATCGCCTGAGACCTCAGTGCTGTGGCGGATGTGACACTCGAGTTAAAAGGGCTATTGTAATCACTCAACCGCCGCCAACTGATGTGCATAGACTCTCTAGGTGGAATTCGATTGAAGGTGGAAAGGAATTCAAGAGTTGGCTTATTATAGACAGGCTTATTCATAATCAAAACCTGGTGCTAGGAGCAAACATGTAGTAGGAGCTTAACATCAGTGCGCAAGCCGCACAGCTGCAATACATCCCAATCAACGGTACGCCACGTCCCCAATTCATTGTGTGATAGGTAAGCATATCATTCATGATGAATTTGGGTCACTGGAATAGCCAGTCGTTTGGATCTCGTGAGCCATGATGAATTGCTAGCCCTTAGCATGGCCTGCAAAAGGTAGACTGGATACGGTTAATCATGTGTGGGAAAGGAAAACGGAGTGAGCACGATCGTGCAAGTAATATGCAGACCATTCTCAGCCAGAGAAATGGATAAGTGCTTGTGCATAAGTAATATGAAGTATACTTTTCTTACATTGAGCATCTTTTCTATAAAATTTTATAGCTCAATCGTGTGTATTTGTGTTCTTTTGTGCATTTAAAGTTTTGGAGACAAGTTTGGAAGAAAAGAAGCAAAAGTAGATCGTGGACACGATTGTTGATGGAATTCTTGTATCGAACAAGCGTCAAGGCACATGTTGTGATCATAGACACATGGGTGTGTGCCAACCTCCAAAATGATCAAGTGAATATACAAATTGGAGGGGCGGAAAGGCAGTCACACTCATGTGTTCCAACTTGTGTAACATTTCTAAGAGCTTCATCAATGTGCTTTAATTGAAGAAGCAACATGATCGACAGCATGGTTGTATGCCCAACTTGGCAGCCTCAATGAAAAAAATTGAATTCAAGAGTATTTTGACAAAGTACTGTAGTAGCTGCAGTAGAAAATCACTGTAGCAAAATCACTTTAGTAGTTACTATTCATAGTGCACAGGAAAATGCAACCTGAAAATCCACACGGCTGTGTGGAAATGCCACACACCCTTGTGGATACCTGATTTTAGCCCTATAAATACTGCTTTGAAAGTTTTATTAGGGGATCTTCTTCCTATCTTGAACCTATCTTTTGGGAAGAACGTGGCTAGGGTTTGGAGAGGCTTTTGTTAGGATTTAGAAGTAGTTCTACGGCATTCGACATCGATTCCCTTTGGAGGAGAGTTATTAGGGGAGCTTTCATCATCATCGATTCGATAAGGTGTGCCCTAGGCTTGACAAAGGACTCCTTGGAGAAGACGGGATAGCTCCTCAAGACCATCAATACAGATGACAGAAGGGTTTTCTCTATGGATTACATGCATTTACTTTGGATTTCATTGTTAATTTTGCATTTACTTTGGATTTCATTGTTACTTTGGATTTCATTTACAGATGATATTGTTTCATTTAGTCTTAATATATTTTCTTTAATTGATGTTTTAATTGAGTTTCAATCTTGTGTGTTTATTGATTTGATTTTTCCTTAGAGTGACACTAGGGTTAAGAATCTCTCTAGGTAATAATATGAAGGTGTGACAACTCCATTAGGATTAGACTTAGCGAGATTGAAAAAGGTTGAGAGTGTGAGTCGAGAGATAGTGAAACGTCCCCTTTCCCTTCTGACATGATTTATCTTATCTCCACATTCCAAGAGTTCTTTGTGGTCGCGATAGAGTGAAGTGCTAAGAGACAAACTCCACTAGGGCTTAGTTGTAAGAGCAACAGAGTGAAGTGTTAAAGTAATCTTTAGTGCTGGGGCTTAATCATGACTAAGGATCTTTCTCCTGGACCAAAGTGATAGATCTATATTAGGGAATAGGGTTTATCACTTGGAATCCCTAGAGCTTCAAGCAGTCCTACACAGTGTGAGGCATCAAGAGTTGATGAGTGCACTTTGTATACATGTTTTCATATCCTTAATTCATCATTTTGCTTGTTCTCAACTTTACTTTTATACATGAGCATTGCTATTATGGGTATTTTTGTTAAGCGTACAGAATTTGGGGGTGCAATATATTTTGGCGTGAATTCAGGAAAAAAATAACAAGATATTCAAAAGGAGTTCAAGTACTCAAGCTTGACAAGGGCTAGACACGCTCGTGTCATACCCTCCGAAGATCTAAACCCAATGTTGATCCAACAAGAATTCTTTGTAGAAGGAAACTTTTAAGATTGACATGGTCAGGACATGACCTTGTCCATGCCTCCAAAAATCCCAAGCCAAGGGTGATTTTAGTGAAGAATTGTTGACACGTGGTGGGTACCCCTGACATGATCGTGTCACATCATTGCATGGTCAGGACACGATCATGTGCTTTTTACGGAACTTTCTAGGTAGAGATACTCCTTTGTACTCAACTTTTTTCCGATATGACACTGTCTGGACACGAGTGTGCACAGACAATGTCGAGCTCAAAATCTCTCTTTATAACTCCAGTTTTTAGTGTTTCATCATCATCTTTGTTCAGGCATCTTCTTCTCCACCAGGAGGACTTTGATAAAGGTGAAGATCAAGCTTATCCACACCTTCTAAGGTGTAAAAGAACAAGTTGGAGGCACAAAGGAAGTGGTGCTAGCACAAGGAGCTTGGCATTGAAAGCAATTCTCAAAGAGAAGGGAGTCATGTCTTCTTTTTCTAGATCTAGTTTTATCTCCTTCATGTTGTGCCCACCCATGAGGGGCTAGCCAGCCACAGTGCCCCGGGGTGGGAACTTTGCTACCTTGTATGCTTAAACACTTTTACTATTCATGATTTACGGAGTTCTTTTGGTTCTTGTGTTTAATCTTGTGGTTTCATTACTTGATGTGTTTGAGTTGCACAGTTACTTAGGTAAAACTCGGTGTGTGGATTGCTATAGTTGTTGTTGCCTTGTATGATTGCAAAACTTGATGTGCATGAAACCATAGTTACCTTAGTAAAACTTGGTGTGATTGAGAGCCATAGATGCTTAATTTCTTTTAAGCACACACTAGAACTCAAGAATGTACCAGGTAAACCTCGAGAGTGTGTGATCATTACTGCATGCAGAGGGAACATCCCGGGGTATTGTTCTCTTCTGTTGACACTTAATCCAATTGCCTTTCATCTCCATCCATTATCTTTTCCTTTTCTCTTTTAAACTACTTTTTCATTTATTTAATCTCATCACCTATTCATTATTCACTAGAGATCAGTGTTAAGTGAATATTTTTAGTCTAGATCCTGAGGATTGACAACCCTACCCCTTACGGAGCACCACTTTATTACCTGCGTGCTACCCATGCACTTGCAAAGACCACATCAAGTTTTTGGTGCCGTTGCCGGTGACTTTCAACTATTTCAAATGCTTATAATCTGTTGTTCTAGTTGTTTATATTATGCATACTTGTACTTATCTTTCTCACCATTTTAGTTTTGTAGTGATAGTTGTAACCCTTCAAGTTAGTTTGTACTTTAAATATTCTTCCACGCAGACTAATCGTTTTGTATATATTTTGATTTTTACAACTATTCCTGATGGAGGATCTTTTAAATGCCCTTAGAGAATATCAAAATATTAGTGATACAGTTGACTGCCTAGATCAGTAGTGCGTGGAATGTTGTTCCGCATTTGCCCGTATCAGTCGAATGTGAAGTTGACCGGCTATTTGCAAAGTTCACGGGTGATAAGCCCAGTTTGGGAAGCAGCTCTGCGACAACTTCTTACAACCAGAATATATACAGTACAGATTTGGTAAGGATGGAATCAGATGACACGCCATTGAACCAATAGAGCAATCAAGTGTGGGGATGGAGCTTAAGGAACTCCCCACTCACCTAGAATATGCATTCTTGAATGGGGACCCATTTTCACATGTTATCATCTCTTCTGCACTTGATGCATCTCGAAAGGGAAGACTGGTAGAAATGCTACAAAAGCATAGAGAGGCTATATCTTGGAGCATTTTGGATATAAAGGGAATTAATCCTTCTTTCTATACGTACAAGATCTTGATGGAAGATAATGTCAAGCACATAATTCAACCTTAACAGAGATTGAATCTGAACATGATAGAGGTGGTAAAAAAGAGATGAAAAAACTTTTAGACGCGGGAATAATTTACCCAATTTTGGACAATCCTTAGGTGAGCTCTACTTAGGTTGTACCGATTAAAGGTGGAATGGCAGTAATTATAAATGACCACAATAAATTGATTCCCACTCGTACAGTCATAGGGTGGCGTGTTTGCATTAATTATCGGAAGTTTAATGATGCCACCCATAAAGATATTTTCCCGTTACTGTTTATTGATCAGATGTTTGAACGGTTGACTGGCCATCAATATTATTGCTTTCTTGAAGGAATGTCCGCCTACCTTCAGATTCCAGTCGCTCCTAAAGATCAATAGAAAACTACATTCACCTGCCCCTATGGTACTTTTTCTTATAGAAGGATGCCATTTGGTTTATGCAATGCTCCTGCAACATTCGAGAGGTGCATGATGTCAATTTTCGATGAATTCATTGAAGTGGAAGTGTTTATGGATGACTTCTCAGTTTACGGGGACTCTATTGATGGTGTTTAGAGAACCTGAGGTGTGTCCTGGCCAGGTGTGAGGAAACAAATTTGGTATTAAACTGGGAGAAATGTCACTTCATGGGGCACAAAACCTCTAAGGAAGGGATTGAGGTAGATAAGGCCAAACTCGACGCTATTGGAAAACTTCCTACACCTAAATCAGCCAAGGATGTCCGGAGTTTTCTCGGTCATATGGCATTCTATCGGAGATTCATTTGTGATTTCGCAAAAATATCAAAACCTTTGATGTAGCATTTGGAGAAGGATACAGTCTTTGATTTTGATCAAGATTGCTTGCTAGCCTATAAAACCCTGAAGGAAAAATTGATCAATGCCCCAATTGTGAAGTCCCCTAATTGGGACCCGCCTTTTGATCTTATGTGTGATGCTAGTGACTGGGTAGTGTGAGCCATGCTGGGATAGCAATATGGCAAGCAATTTCACCCAATTTATTATGAAATCAAGACACTGACATCAGCCCAAGGAAATTATACCACCACAGAAAAAGAACTACATGCTATCGTCTATGCCTTTGACAAATTCAGATCATACCTGGTCTTGTCTAAAGTCACTATGTATACCGATTATTATGCCATTATGTACTTTCTCACCAAGACTGATGCGAAACCCAGACTGATCAGATGGATCCTCCTACTATAAGAGTTTAATATAGAGATTCGAGACCGAGAATGTGGTGGCGGATCATCTTTCACGGCTTTCTTATATTGAAGATAATACTGGTTAGCGTAAAAACATCAGAGATGTCTTCCCAAATGAACATTTGCTTGCGATCCACTCAGAAGTTACTTAAGATTCCGATCACCCATGGTATGTTGATCTTGTGAATTACCTAGCCAGTAGATTTTTCCCCTGCAATTTCGCTTATCAGTAAAAGAAGAAAATTTGTTATCAAACGCTAAATATTATCTTTGGGAGGACCTCTTCTTGTACAAGTTCTGTCCTGATCAAGTGATGCAGTGTTATGTTGCACATGCTGAGGGATGGGGAATTCTAAGGCATTGCCATGATGGACCTGTAGGTGGCCACTTTAGTGCAAGTCGCACTGGAAAGGTATTGTAAGCCAGTTTTTTATTTGCCAACTCTTTTTGCTGATGCCTGAAATTTTGTTAGAACTTGTGATCGATGTTAATAGAGTAGGAACTTGTCTAAGTTTAATAAAATGAGACAAAATTCTATTCAGAAGTGCAAGGTATTTGATGTTTGGGGAATTGAGTTTATATGACCCTTTCCTAACTCTCAAATGGCAATTGATTTGTATTGGTAGCAGTCGATTATGTTTCCAAGCAGGCAGATGCACAGACACTCCGATCAAACGATGCTTGGGTGGTTGTGAAATTCTTGAAGAAATTGTTTTCCCGATTCAACGCACCCAGAGCTATCATAAGTGAGAGAGGAACCCATTTTTGCAACGCCCAGTTTGAGAAAGTAATGAAGAAATTTGGGGTATATCATCGGATTGCTACTGCATACCATCCTCAAATAAGTGGTCAGGTTAAAGTCACCAATCATGAATTAAAGAGAATCCTAGAGAAGACTGCACATTGCAATAGACATGACAGGTCAGAATGGTTAGATGATGCACTTTGGGCCTACCGAACGACATATAAAACCTCCATGGGAAACACACCATATCGGCTAGTTTATGGAAAAGCAAGCCATCTTCCAGTAGAAATGGATCATACGTCATATTGGGCAATCAAGTTTTTAAATTTGAATCTATACAATGTGTAGAAGAAACAGAAATACCAACTATCTAAACTAGAAGAACATCGACTCAATGCCTATGAGAACTCACGGTTATATAAAGAGAAAATCAGGGGATTAGAGATAATAAGCGGTTTCATGCAGGAGATTCTGTTCTCTTATTTAATTCAGGATTGAAGCTCTATCTGGGAAAACTTAAATCCCACTAGTCGGGTCCTTATACGGTTACGCAAACATTTCCCCATGGTGTAGTCGAGATCTCACACCGGGAGAATGGGACTTTCAAGGTTAATGGGCATTACTTGAGCCATTATGCTGTTCGTGATGAAGGTATTTTATCCAGGGTCACTACGGCACACTCGCTGCTTTGACCTCCTTGAGCACACAGCAAGTACGTCAAGCTAGTGACGTTAAACAAGTGCTCTTTGGGAGGCAACCAAGTTGTGTGTTTTCTCTAGTTGTTAGTTTGTGTTTATTTTTCATTTTGTTTTTGGATCGCTGTTTCTCATCATTTTGTTGTCCACTTTCTCTCATGATTTCATCTTTGTTAAGACTTCTTCAGTTTGATTTTTCTTGCTAATATGTGGTTTTTGTCATGCTGTATACTTTGTTGTGAATTTTTGAGGGAAGAGTCTCTTTTCTGCAAAATTCTAGGATAGACACGGGCAGTACACACTCGTGCATGTGCCCCTGATTTTCATTGGCCACATGTCTTGGTAATTTTTAAGGGCAGACTCAGGTCTGACACGACCATGTCAGGGCGAGACACATTTTCTGTGCTCCTTGCACGATTATGTCAATGCCAAGTTGAATTTTTGTTCATCTTTAGAGATTTTTATGGGGTCAACACACTGAGTGACACAATCGTTTCCAAGTGTGACACATTCACCATGCTCCTAACATGATCATGTCCCCGTTTCATCCTTAATTGCTTTGACCAGTCAAGTCCCTGGTCTCATTTTCTCACCCGTCCCCTCAAACCTCGCATCCATTCCTATCCATTCCACAATTCATTCAAGTTTACTTTCTCTTTATCAGTGGCAAGGATGGGGATGGGGATAAGACAACTTCACCGGCTTTATTCTCTTGCTCTCATCTCTCCCCTGTTAGCATTTTCCTCCATTCTTATTGTTTCATCTTTGACATTGGTATTGCTTCTTCTCCAATTCTTGTTGATGACCGGGTTGCTCCACTGCTAGGGTTTGATTTATCAGCTATAGGCCCGAGCATCCCTTTGGTCTAGTATTTCACCGTGAATCCCTGAGATTTGGATTTTGCATAGTCTCTAATCATTGTTGACACGATCATGTCCAACCTATTTTTCTCTTTGATGGTCTGACTTGATTTACTAAATTTGTGCAGACAACACCGAGGAAACAGAATAGCATCGGCATCAGTTTGTTATCGAGGGCACCTATCGCCAATCCATCCACTGACATCATTTACCAGCCCACATTTGTTCCTACACTCCACAAAGAACACTATATTCCGCTATCCACTCACATATTCGGTACACTCCGTTCCCTTGATTGGGATGCACTACAAACTGTCGGGCTCAGGTCTTAGGTCGAGCAGTTATTGAACGTCGGCTTTTGGCACAAACTATTAACCATTGAGGAGCCCACCTATCATGATCTCACGCTTGAGTTCCTTGTTTCTTTTGAATGTAGCATTGGGTACAATGTTTACGATGACCCTTTGACCATTTAGTTTCAACTTCGTGGACGTGAGTATCACTTTAGTTACACATGCTTGGCGTAGTTCATGGGCTTGTACACACCAGAGTACACTGTGACTAAAGAATATTGTCACCTTATTTGTTCTCCACCATTGGGTGAGGGTCAAAGCACTCGATGGAAGTGATTGAGGGATTTTGGGATCATGTTTGGATCAAGCCTCACCGACGCTACCATGCCTAAGTCGCCTGCCTTGCGGATTGTTCACACCTTACTCAGCGGCTCAATTATGGGGTGGATTTCTGGCGTAAATTATATTTCCTCTTCCGAGTTTCAATACCTAGTGAACATGGTCGATCGCCTATCATTTGTGTTTTGTCGTTGCTGATTTTTTTCGTCATCGGGCTTCTGATGCCAAGGGATGCTCAATTTTTGTGGGACCATTCTTCACCTGACTTCATTGAGGGATGGGAATTCTGGGCGACGTAGATCACATGCCGATTATCAGGGCTACAAACCCATATCTCTCCGTAAGCTGTAGTATATGGGATTCTTTTCGTCCCCGCCTTCCACTGATGTTGCTCTTCCCTCGGTAGCCAGTCCTATCTCCTCCGCTCTTGCCTAGGTCACCACTTCTTCTACCATGGCGGTTCTTCACGTCTTTCATGGCTAGGACGGAGCCTGCAGCGTATCGTAGACCACTATGACTAGTCTCCCACTACGCCACCTGATGACCAAACTTCAGATGTCACATCCTGATTTAGCAATCCTTTTATTTCTTTTTATATTTACTGTTTGTTTTCTATTTTTGTAGTTTGGTTTGTACTTCAGTCAGCAAGGGATTCTCCCCTGTGGCACTGGCATTTTGGTTTGTTTCCTTTTCCAATTTTGGCTTATCTATTCTATTACTGATGTTTGCTTCCCTTGTGTCCCAATCTGTATCTAAGGGAATTTGTGGTTGCTTGGAGTTAGCAATACGTGAGAGTAGCGCCATCACTCTCAGTGTTTGTTTTGGGGGAATACTGTATGATCGCGACCCAATTCAATTCTCAATTCAGGGCAATCGTTTCACTCTTCTCCTTGCATTTCTCCTGATTTCATTGCATGGTTTATTTACATTGAGGACAATGTAATTTTCAAGTGTAGGGGAGGGTTGCGTGCTTGTGTGGGTGATGAGTGCCTTGTTCATGATGATCTATGATTACTTAGTGGGTGATGTTTAAACTTAGGGGGACAAGTGTGTGTTAGTATCCATTGTAGTGTAATTACGACTTACTTTTACTTCCTTAACCTAAAACTCTTGTCACCTTACCCTACTTGTGGTTCAACATGTTTGATGTTTAAGAAAAATATAAAATAAATAAAAAAAATATATTTTTTTTGGAAAGTCGGATTCCATGTTTGGAATGCCCTACCAATGATCCTGTAAAGCCTACTTGTGTGAAAAACATGGTAGAAAGAGCTATCACGTTCGATGAGTGAAAGCCACTCTTGAGTAATGATAAGTGCTTGAGTAGACATGTTTTTATGCATGTTTTACATACATTGAGCATCATATTTTATTCGGTTTATGTCTCATTTGGTGTATTGGGTGTTCTTTTATGCATATAGGTTGTGAAGGCATTAGGATTTCAAAAGGGAGCGAAGATAGGCTATCATGGCATAATATTGGGAGTTCTTGTACAAATCAAGTTGGAAGACACAAGAGGAGTTCGTTTATGAGGAGATGTGTGCCAACTTCCATAGTTTTGCAAGCCAAGTTATTAATGGAAGGGCACAAAGGCAGCCATGTCTCCACATTCCTCCTCTTTGTAAAGATTTCAAGACCTTTCAAGACGCATTGATGAAGGAAAAGCCGTATAGCCTACCATATGATCATGTGCCCGATCGTGTGGCCTTAAGAGGAGATTGTTTATCATCGCGTTTGTGGAAATCACTCGTAGTGAAAGTGTCTGTAGCGAATTACGTAGCAAAATTCTGCTCACGCTCGCGAAATTCCGCGACCCGTGGAAATTCCACGCCGCAGCGCTGCGGGAGGCACGTGATGACGCGTTGTGAGGCCTATAAATAGCCGCTTTTGCCCTATTCTTTCTCATCTTTTGTGCGGCTCTTGAGGGGTGAGACGGCTAGGGGTTTGGAGAGGAGGTCTTTGCGGCTTTGGAGGCGCTTCGTCACCAACTTTGATCGATTCCTCCTCCGTCATAGCATCAAGGAAGCCACCGGTGAACCTAGCTTCGGAGTGGGTCCTTCAAGACGTCGAAGCTCTCCATCAAGGCCATCGGTTCATATATAAGGGGGTTTATTTCTATGGTTTTTAATGTACTTTCATTCATTGATGGTGTGTTTTTGTATGTTGCTCCATGGAGGGCTAAAAACCCTAGAGGGTATTTGGGCTTATGAACCCTAGCATTCTCATCTTTTGTGGATTTGCTCGTGTTTCTATTTAATCCGAGTTTGATTAAGTTTCATTCTTGTTTGTTTAATGCTTGCTTGCCTTATTGATCTTATGGTTATTTGGTTTGCATGATTTGTTGCCTTGGTGGGAGAGAGATCTCCATTAGGGTTAGAACCTCAAGATTGAAGAGGGTTGAGAGGGTGAGTCATGAGATAGTGAAGTGTCCCCTTTCCCCTCCGATTGGTGTATTCTATCTCCATTCCCTAAGCTCTATGCAACCATATTTGGTGGGAGGCGTGAGATTGCTCGATTTCTCCGCCGGGACCTTGTAGGGGGTTAGGATCCTTCGCCGGGAATTAGGGTTGGATCAATCTTTAGGAATTGGATACACAGTTTGGAATCCCTAGAGTGCTTTGCGGTCATATGTGGTGTGAGGTGTTGAGATTGAGCGATTTCTCCACCGGGACCTCGTAGGGGACTAGTATCGGTGATCTAGAGATCGACCCGATTATGTTTGGATCTCCACGACTTAACTTACTCATCATAGAAACACTTTGCTTATCCGGTACCTAATACCTGAATCCTAGGGGGAGCATTGCCCGAATACCCCACTTTTACTGATTGAGATTCTCCTTCCATTTTACCCTTGCATATTCGTCTCCGGTGTTCATCTCTTTGCACATTAGATCACCACACTATCCTATTATCATTAGGCTAGATAGCAGAGAAGAAGTTAGTACTAGTAGCCCTGTTCCCTGTGGATTCGACTACCCACTCACCAGGGTAATTATTACTTCGACACCCGTGCACTTGCGGTTTACACACGCATATTCGGACGTGTCAAGTAATCAAATTTTGGGCATCACAAATGTACATTTGATGGCCTACCGGGGGAAAAGGCTACATCTAGTGTGTATGAAGCTACTACCTATAAAATTTAGTGCCTTTTGTAAATTTTGTTGACGGTGGAGGACATGAGTAGGTTTTTAAACACACACGCACGAGGTTTTGGTAAGTGGGAGTATAGTCATTCTTGGTGCATTCATGTCTTTACTAACACCTGTGGTTCCCCTCTATTTAAATCTTTCATCACCTTTACCCTGAGATCGGAAACATTACACTCACCTCCTTTACGATTGTGTGTTTGGTGGTTGCTTGAGGACAAGCAACAATTCAAGTGTAGGGGTATTTGATGAGTGCACTTTGTATACATCTTTTCATATCCTTAGTTCATCATTTTGCTTGTTATCAAGTTTAATTATATACATGAGTATTGCTATTATGGGTATTTTTGTCATATGTGTAGAATTTGGGGGCTCAATACATTTTGGAGTGAATTCAGGAAGAAAACAATAAGATATTCAAAAGGAGTTCAAGTACTCAAGCTTGACACGGGCTAGACACACTCGTGTCATACCGTCCGAAGTTCTCAGCCCCAATGTTGATCCAGCAAGAATTCTGTATAGAAGGACACTTTCAAGATTGACATGGTCAGGACACGACCATGTCCATGCCTCCAAAAATCCCAGGCCAAGGGTGATTTTAGCGAAGAATTGTTGACACTGACTGGGTGCCCCTAACATGATCATGTCACAACATCGCATGGTCAGGACACAATCGTGTCCCTTTCACGGAACTTTCCAGGCAGAGACACTCCTTTATACTCAACTTTCTCCTGACATGACACCGTTTGGACATGAGCGTGCGCAGATTGTGTCGAGCACAAAATCCCTCTTTATAACTCTAGTTTTTATTGTTTCATTATTATCATTGTTTGGGGATCTTCTTCTCCACCGGGAAGACTTTGATGAGGGTGAAGATCAAGCTTATCCACACCTTCTAAGGTGTAAAGGAGTGAGTTGGAGGCACAAGGGAAGTGGTGTTAGCAAAACAAGCTCAACATTGGGGGTAATTCTCAAAGAGAGGGGAGTCACATCTCCTTTTTCTAGATCTATTTTTATCTCCTTCATGTTGTACCCACCCATGAGGGGCTAGACGGCCACGGTCCCCCGAGGATGGAACTTTGCTACTTTGTATGCTTAAACACTTTTACTTTTCATGATTTACGGAGTTCTTTTGGTTCTTGTGTTTAATCTTGTGGTTGTATAACTTGATGTGTTTGAGTTGCACAATTACTTAGGTAAAACTCTGTGTGTGGATTGCCATAGTTATGGTGACTTGTGTCATTGCAAAACTTGATGTGCATGAAACCATAGTTACCTTAGTAGAACTTGGTATAATTAAGGACCACAGATGCTTCATTGCTTTTGAGCACACATTAGAACTCAAGAATGTACCTGGTAAACCTTGAGAGTGAGTGAGTATTACTGAGTGCAGAGGGAATATCCCCGGGCATTGTTCTCTTCTGTTGACACCTAATCCAATTGCCTTTTATCTCTATCCATTCTCTTTTCCTTTTCTCTTTTAAACTGTTTTTCCATTTATTTAATCTCATCACCTATTCATTATTCACTAGAGATTAGTGTTAAATGAATATTTTTAGTTTAGTCCATGATGTTTGATAACCCTACCCCTTATGGGGTACCACTTTATTACTTGCGTGCGACCCGTGCACTTGTGAAAAACAAATCAAGAGTATCCATTTCCGCTGGGGCAAAGTGTAAAGAACTAGTCACGGTTGAACTTAGGTTTGGGACGGTGTGTCTTTGGATCTCCAAGATTCATTAAACTTCAATAAGGAGGCGTAATATTAGTGTCGTACTTGAAGCAATAGTCCTAGGGTGAGCATTGTCAGAGTACCCCATTTTACCATCGATTACCTCTCTTTATTCCTCTTGATTTCTCTTCTCTCTTTTACTTTTATTTGCATTAATTTTTGAAGCAACATCACAAATTAATTTTCCCTCTAGCTAAATAGCAATACTTTGTGTTTTAGAGCAACTATTCTCTGTGGATTTGACTACCCACTCACCGGGGTATTTTATTACTTCGACGACCCATGCACTTGTGGTACACACGCTAGGGGTATGTCATGTTTTTGGTGCCGTTGCCGAGGAATAGGCATTTTGGAAGCATTTGCACTTTGCTATTTTAGCTATTCATCACTTATTCTATTTCACACTTTCTTATTCTTCCATCGCTCTGATTTGCTTTCTTTCTTTAATTGCAGAGAAGATAATCATCACAACCAAATTATTTGATATGATCAATGGAATGGTTAAAGACATGGAATAGAAGATGCACTTCGTTGCAATACAATCCACTTCATGTTGTTTCATGCAAGAGCAACTCATGATTAGCTACTCTTCATAAGATTCGGTTATTGATCACATCAATGATGTTCAGGATCAGAATTGTGAACAAGTCACTGTTTTGGATCAGTTTGAAAAGTTGGCACTGTCATCTATGAGTTATCATTTGGAAATAAGTTTGGAAAGTGTACTCACTCAGTTCGATTCCTTCTATCAAGAACAAAGTCATTAAATTTTTTTGTTGGGGGTTTCAAGGAAAACAAATGAAACTTGTGAGGTAGAAAATGTGGAGATTGTTGAAGATCATTCAGACCCACAAGCGTAAGAAGGCAATTCAGACAATGTCCTTGAGCAAGATTCAGCGGAGTTCAAGGAGATTGATAGACTAAAGGAGAACAGATTGTGACCATCCATCGAAGAGCCACCTAATTTGGAACTCAAGGTGTTACCTAAACATTTGGAGTATACTTTTCTAGCAAAAGGGTCAAAGCTCCTTGTTGTTGTAGCCTTAAATCTCTCTACAGATCAGAAGGACAAGCTTGTGAACATGTTGAAGAGACATAAATCGGCCATTGCTTGGAAGATTTCTGATATAAAAGGCATCAATCCCTCATTTTGCACTCATAAAATCCTCATGGAGGACAATTACAAGTCTGAGATTCAACCTCAGAGAAGATTGAACCCGAACATGAAGGAAGTTGTCTAGGCAGAGGTGGTAAAACTATTGGATGCAGGAATAATTTACCCCATCTCTTATAGTGCTTGGGTGAGTCCAACATAAGTAGTACAGAAGAAAAGAAGGATGATAGTGGTGAGAAATAAAAGAAATGAATTAATTCTGACCATGACAGTTATAGGTTGGCACGTTTACATTGATTACAGGAGGTTAAATGATGCAACTTGAAAGGATCATTTTCCTTTGCAGTTTATTGATCAGATGTTGGAACGATTGGCTAGGCATAAGTTTTATTGCTTTCTTGGTGGTATGTCAGGATATTTTCATATTCCTATCCCCCCAAAACACCAAGAGAAGACAACATTTACTTATCCCTATGCTACTTTTGCTTATAGAAGAATGCCTTTTGGATTATGCAATGCACCAGCGATATTCCAACGTTGCATGACTACTATTTTTGATCATCTTTTAGAGGATATCATTGAGGTGTTCATGGATGACATCTCAGTGTTTGGAGATTCCTTTGACATTTGTTTAAGAAATTTGGAGAGAGTATTGGTGAGATGTAAGGATACAAATCTTGTTATTAATTGGGATAAATGTCACTTCATGGTCCAAGAAGGCATTGTCCTTGGTCACAACATTTCTCAAATGGGGATAGAAGTAGACAAGGTGAAGATTAAAGTCATAGATAAACTTCATCCACCAACAAATGTGAAAGGAGTTCGTAGATTCTTGGGGTATACAGGTTTCTACAGGCGGTTCATCAAGGATTTTTCGATTGTTTGGTTGCTTTTAACTTGCTGAAGGAAAAATTAGTTCAAGCACCAATTTTGATCACACCGGATTGGAACAAACCATTCGAGCTCATGTGCGATGCAAGTGATTATGCTATTGGAGCTGTTTTGGGGTAGAAGAAGGGTAAATAGTTCCAACCTATATATTATGCTATCAAGACTCTCACAAGTGCTCAAGAGAACTACACTTGTATAGAGAAAGAGTTATTAGCAGTTGTGTTTGCTTTTGACAAGTTCAGACTGTATCTTATCTTATCTACGGTCATTATATTCACAGATCACTCAGTACTTCATTATCTCATGAACAAGGCTGATGCTAAACCAAGGTTGATTTGATGGATTTTGCTTTTGCAAGAGTTTGATATGGAGATAAAAGATAAGAGGGGTACTGAAAATGTTGTTGCAGACTATTTCTTTCCAGAGGAGCATTTATTTTCAGTCCAGAGTTCAGCATCAAGTGACACTCCATGGTTTGTGAATATTTCAAATTACTTGTTAGGAAACTTCTTAAGCAAGGACTCACTTTCCAACAGAAGAAAAGTTCTTTAGTTATTTAAAAAATTATTTTTGGGATAATCCATTCCTGTTTCACATTTGTGCAGATAATGTGGTCTAGAGATATGTATCACTGGAAGAAGAATGGGACATCCTTGCACATTGTCACTCAAGACCGGTAGGAGGGCATTATGCTTCAAGTAGGACTACTGAGAAAGACTTGGCTGCCGGGTTTTATTGGCCAACTTTGTTTCAGGATGGACAACAGTTTGTTCTTCAATGTGACAGTTGTCAAAAAGCAAGGAATCCTTTTTGATGGGATAAATTGCCTTAGAATCCGATGCAATTTTGCGAAGCATATTATGTGTGGGGTATTGATTGCTTCCCCGCAAGTGTATGGGATCGCCAAGTAATACCTCGTGCGAAGACAAACGGATCGTATTCCATGGGGCTAAGGATCTCCTATTACTCCTTCTTGGGCTATTATCTAGCCTAAGATCTCAATTGATGGAATTTACTTTACTAGGTGCAATTAAAACTAAAACAAGATTATCCACAAGTTAGAGAGAACATGTAATGAGCAAGCAAGAAATTCTATGCAATGCAAAGGCCTATGGATGTGGATCTCCTTGAGGGGTTATCATGAAACATGGATGATGATTAAAAGATGCAAGGGTAAAGTGGACCAAGAGATTTCTAGATTAGAACAACCCAAATTTCTCGGTGATTGAACCCTAATCGCATACGAAAATAGATAGGAATTTCTTCTAAATCCACATTCCTACAATTGCATTAAGCACAAGGAAATCTCAAATAGGAGTAAACCTACTCTTCTTCGCCTTAACCTAACATGGAGAGCTACCAACACCCAATTTCTCAGCGTGATGTAACAAGTATCCCCTTCTAATCCATTCATGATCTAATACATGCGAGCAAGTCACATCTACATGCATCACTTATAAAAGAGTTACGGATTTCTCCTTAGTATAGCACTTAGCATGAAAACAATGGATTAATTCTCAAAATTACCCAAGCATGGAATTAACAAGTAATCATCCAAAATACATGATAAAACCCCCCCAAGGTTCACCAACACCCGGTGGCCTTGGGGGTCTAGTGTGTCATCATCCCACAACAAGCAATACAATCAAGTGAAACAAAAAAGAAAAGCACAAATGACACTCCCTAGATGAAATAGTGGAGGAGGAGGTAGAAAATGTGCCGAATGATGCTTTCGCTGCCAAAGGAATGCCGAATGATGCTTCCTCTAGCTGCGGGTCTCCTTTCTTCAAATCGTGGTAGATCTCCCTTTGAATGATGTTGCCTTCTTGCCTTGAGTGTCTTGGACCTTGGCCTTGAATGATCTCTTAGCTTCCTTCCCTTCTTCTTCTTCCCAAGGTCGCCCAAAGCCTCTCGAGTGGTCTCTCAAAATTTGCCCAGAAAAAGTCCCTTGTTATGCCCTAAAAGTCAGTATTTATACCCCCCATGACATACGGGCCGTATAGGGGTCATATGGGGGTCGTATAGCACTTAAAAACCTTATATTCGTGTTTCATACGGGGTGTATATGACCTCCATACAGGCCTGTATACTGGGTAGTATGGAAATCTGGGTAGATAACTCCAAAGTCATTCCGTTGCTATAGTGCATATGGCCCCCATACTGGGAAGTATGGTGGTGGTATGAAATTCATGTTTTCTTCTTGTTTCGCCTAAATGATATCTTCTTGTTCTCCATGGCTTCCTTATGCTCTACAAAGCAAATAATAGATTATTAAGCGCAAAATGGGCATAAAACCTCACAAAATACATGTAAAGTGAATACGATATATATATGAAAACACCTACATTTAGACACTTATCCAATATCCCCACACTTAAGCGTTGCTTATCCCCAAGCAATCAACTCATGAAAAACAAAGAGACTGAAAAGTGGCTAAATGCATTACCTCTGGCATCAAGCAAATATAGGACTCCAAAAGCAATGGACAATGATAAATAAATGTTGAGTTATAGTCAATAAGCATATTAAAAATATCCTGTCTCACCCCTTATATGTCTATGCCGTGCAAGTGAATCTTATATCTCATTTGCCCTGATCTGGTCTAGCTTAAGGACTTCAATCAGTACAGCTCTAGATGCTACTCACTCCACTTACAAAGAATACTAAGCCTTAAACTACTAAGTGCAACTTCAATGGCCAAGTAAGATCCTTCTAATTCTATAGCTCGAAACTAAATCCACTATCTTCTCAAAACTTTTGGTAAGTACTCAAAAAGATCACTAGGGTTTTTATTTTCACTTCATCATTCATTTTTTTTTCGAGTCCTACTAACATAGACTGCACCAACATTATTTTGAAATCTTTTTGGAGGGTGCACATGCTGGTTAGGCACAAGAGCCACCAAACTACTCGATTACAGTCTACATAGACGCATTCATTCTTTAATAGCAGAGGAATACTGACAAAGACTCATTTTTTTTCTTTTTCATATTCACCCTAGATCACATCTTCAGAGTACTCTTCATGACACAAAACTCGGATTAGCTCAATAAGACTTAGAAGTTCTTAACAAAACATTGAAGGGTAGAACTTAGTGTTTTAAGGCCAAGTACTCAAAGTAGTGTGTTCTATATACAAAAGAGTTAGAGTAGTCACATTGGCTATTCCCAGGGCATCGACAAAAAATTCAGTGAACATGATAATACTAGGGGTAAAATAGGATTCAATAAAGCATAGAAATAAGTAACTCACATCAACCATTAATCCAAGTTAAAAGAATCTTACAAGAATGAATAAAGCCATCATAGGTAACACTAGCATGTAAACAATGGTCTTAATACATGAAATACACCCATCCCCACACTTAGTGTTGTACACTACCCTCAATATACACTAATCATGAAAAACATTTGAGATGAAGCAATGCAAATAATAGAGGAGGGTGAAAATCAACTTCCCCGGTTCAACTTGGGCTCGTCGTGAGGTATGACTCAACAAAAGTTGTGGTGAACAATTCATGTCTCGTCCGACCTCCATTAAAAACTAGGAAAGCTCACCAAATTCGCTCAATGCCCTGCGAGGCAGAAAGCGTACATCATCATTACACAAAAATTTACCAATACAAACACAAGGGAGAAACTAGGGAGTAGTCAACAAAACACAAAAATGAAAAGAAAATAAAGTTTGACACCACAAGTCGGTAGGGTAAGAACCATACCAACTCAACAAAATACAAAACATAAAACAAAGTAAACTAAAGTAAATAATAGGTGTCCATGCCCAAACAGGCTGCTACTCATCATAATCTGGTGCCGGTGGTGGTGACATAGCGGCAAAAGGAGGAGTCATACTGTGTGAGGATGAGCCATAGTACGAGGTGATGAAATGGTGAAAATCTGCCTCGAGTCGGCACTGTCCCTCAATGATCTGGTGAAGCTGGCCACGAATCTCACGCTGCTCCTGACGCACAGCCTGAACCTCTCCCTCAATCCCCCTCAGTCTCATGTCGAAGTCAGGTAATGATGTAGTACTGGGAGTGGGGACAGGCGCGCCCTCAGGCTCTGACTCTGTGTGCTCTGTCTGTCGCTGACTAGACTCACCAGTGGCCTTGTGACGTGTGGGTCTACCACTCACATGCTCACTCACCACCAGGCCAATCGCCCGTACAGGGTCCTTCACGAGGGGTGCCGCACCCCCTACAACGATCATACCTCGTGTCTGCTCAAATAAACCCATGGCACAGATCAATCTAGTCACATAGGGCCCAGCAAATATAGATCCTAATCAGGTATATGAGCCCAGGTGAAGAAATGCGTCGGCGACAAGGTGGCCAAGGTGACTAGGGCACCGCTCGAAAATGCCATACATCATGTAAATATCAGCTTGAGTGACCAGCCCCTTGCTATTGGCCCAGCCCCAAATAGAACGAGCAATCAAAGCATGAATGAATCTGGTGTCGGGTCTGTCATGCACCAGGTCTTTCGGGTCTGATCACTACCTGCCAAGGTCGCCCAATAGTTGCTTCTCCCCACTTCACTTGGGAAATCAAGCATAAGATGTGTACCGGGCATGGAATTGATAAACTCATCATCATAGATCCCCAAGTACTTAGCAAAGTCCAAGTGGTGCATAGTACGCTTTTTTCCAAAATCTTGAATGTGGATGGTGATACATTTCCTATCCCACACGGATTGTCCATCTTGTCGTGCCTCGAATGTACTCAAAACTTCCAAGGTTAATTGGCGAAAGGTTGGCTCGTTTATGGCAAAAAGCTTGTCCCAACAATTATGTGATAACCACTCCTTGACTTGATTTGCTATCCCAAGGTTCTCCACAAGCCCCCAATCAATATAGCACAATGTCCCAAATGGCTTTGTCTTCAATCTATCATATCTCTCTCGATGATGGGCTAACTTGAAGACGGGTTCATCGGGTGTAGATGAGGGTGTAGTGGTTCTTGGGCGCTTGGAGGTGAGTCTTTTAGTGTAAGGCATCCCTACAATGAAGACACACCTTGTTCAAGCTCATAGGGATACAAGATAAATCAAAATAAAATGCAAAAGATAGAGGAAACGAATGAAAAATTGAATTTTTGAGGTCATACGGCCGAATGAGGCCGTATGTTCACTATTCATGCGGCAAGAGTTTCCCCCATCTTCATAGAATCAAAAACTTTTTACATAAATTTGAATGAAAATTCATCCATGACATTCACATCATCCAAACCAAGAAAAATGCTAAATAAATCCCACCCAAAATCTCCAATAATGCCCAAGAAATGAAAAAGATAAAACTAGGGCATTGAAAAAGCATACCAACGAAATCTTGAGAAAACAAGCTTTAAACTCGAGGGAAACCAATAGATCAAAGTCTCTAATGGATTGGGAGAAGTTTTAGGAGGAAAAATGAGAATATTTGACCAAGAAATGAGCGAGAAAGAAGAGAGAAATTTGGTGGAAAGATGAGAGAAAAGAGAGAGTGGAAGAGAGAGAGAGAAAGGCGGGAGGGCGGGGGTTATAAAGGGGCCGGCCCATACGGCCCCGTATGGGGGCCGTATGGGGCCGAGAAGCCCCTCTCGGCTAAGAAATCTGGCCATCTCAGACGGCCTCGTATGGGGGCCATCTGGGACCCATCTGACATGCCACAGAGCCTCTGAATTGCTCTGTGTTCATCTCAGACGACCCCCATACTCCCCAGTATCATCGTATAGCTTTTAAAAACCTTCAAAACATCAAGAACCTGCTCCTAATCATGTAAAAATGGTATGGCAAGGTCAAAAACTTCTCCAAAAAATGAATGAAATAAATAAAATAACGATCTAGCACATAAATTAACACCTAAACATGAGTTTCTCAAGGAGTTGCACAAATACAGCACAATTAAAATGATGAGACCAATGTGCCAAGTGTGTGAGCATGAACTTATTCAAAGACAAAACAAGTCTAAGAAATACGAAAATTGAAATGAACTAAGATGTAGAATACGAAAAATGTAAGAAAACACCCCCGAATGCTTGGGTTGCCTCCCAAGAAGCGCTTGTTTAACGTCACGAGCCTGATGTACCTGATTCCTTACCTCATGGGGGTTCAAAGAGGTTGAAACCACCTCCATTTCCCTTTGTTGTGTTGTTTCTTCCAGGTAAATTCAGTGACAACATTGAAAAGACTTTGAATTGTTCATGGGTAGAGAGTGGTGAAAAATTTACCTTCCTTCCTTGAGATGTGGGATGATGAAGCTTGGTACGTTTCCTTTTTCTCCCATGAATCTCCCTCAACATTTTCTTCACAAATGACTTTTTTTTTTTCTCTTTTTCCTTGGCGTTGGTACATGATACCTTCTCTTTTGGTTGCTTCAAGTTGTGAATTTAACGATGGTAGTGTGGTTCTTCTTGTTCTTCATTCTCTAACTCTCCCAAATACTCATCCAATGTGTTGATCGAGCACACCTCCTACACATAATCAGAAATCAACCTTTCAGTTTCATCAATGAAGTAAAGTGTGTCATCATGATTTAAAGAATGTTTCATAGCAGCCGGCAAAGTGTACACCACTTCTTCTTCTCCGACTCTTGGTGTTAACTTCCCTCCTTTCAAATCAATTTGGGCACCCGAGGTACTGATGAATGGTCGGCCAAGAATCAGTGGTATCTCCACATCCTCATCTATGTCCATGATGACAAAATCCACAGGAAAAACAAATTTGTCCACTCGGACAATCACATCTTCAAGAATCCCATGACGTTTCCTTGTTGATCGATCCGCCAATTGTAAGGTCATCCTCGTGGGCCTTAACTCATCCAAACCAAGTTTCGAATACATGGTGTAGGGCATGACGTTTATGCTAGCCCCCGTGTCCGCTATAGCATTTTCTTGGACTCCACCTTCAAGCAATTCCCATATGTGCAACCGTGCCCTCTTCATCCAACTTTCTCTTGTTTGTGAGGAGCTCTTTTAAAAACTTGGCATATTTCGGCATTTGAGTCAATGCTTCAACTATTGGGATGTTCAAATGGAGTTGTTTGAAGAATTTTTTGAAGTGAACATCCTCCTTGTCATGCTTCAATCTGGTTGGATAAGGGATTGGATGCTCGTACTCGGATGATTTGTTGGTCCTTGTTGTTGGGGCTTGTCGTTCCTTCCTTGATTTTTGTCTTCACTATTTTCTTCAACTAGCTTGGGGTCTTCCCCGGAGACTACCCCACTTTTCTTGACACTTGGGTAACTTCGACCCTTGTCTCCACTTGTCTCCCACTTCTAAGAGCAATGGCCTTCAAGTGCTCCCTTGGATTGTCTTCCATGTTACTTGGAAGACACCCTAGAGGATATTCAAAATTTGCCTTCATGAGTTCTCCTACTCGATGCTCAAGTGACTTTATCGAAGCTTGGAGGTTTCTCAAGACAGAACCTATCTCACTGAACTGTTAGGCGTGCTGAGTGAGCTGAGCATTAGCCTTGCCAAATTGTGCATCCATACTACTAGTTAAGCTATTGAACCTGTCATTAGTACTGAGCATGAACTTGGCAAGGACCTCTTCATTAGTAAATTTCTTCTCAAAGGCCGGTTGTTGAAATTGAGATCTTTGAGGTTGTGCACCTCTTGTTGTTGGCCTTGGTTCCATGAAAAATTTGGGTGGTTCTTCCACCCCGGATTGTAAGTTGAGCTGTACGGGTTCCCTTGATTTCGTTGCCCCCCAATATAGTCGACATTCTCTATAGAAGTGACAGAGGAGCTAGCAATAGCACATTGGGCTGCACCATGCCCACCACCGCAAGTGCTACAACTCAAGACTGATTCTGGCTTCGAACTACTGCCCATAAAAAAATCAAGCTTTCATGTTAACACATCAATCTTTGCAGCCAAGGCATCATTGCTACTCACTTCATAAAGCCCAACAGTCTTTTGTGAAGATCCTCTTGAGGCCCAATGTGATTCATTGCTCGCCATAGACTCAAGTAATTGCTCGGCCTCGTCGGGATACTTGTTGCTAAGGGAACTACCCGCTCCGGCATCAATGAGTTGGCGACTAGCATAATTCATCCCGTTGTAAATGATTTGTATACACATCCATGAGGCAAAACCGTGATGTGGGCACCTTCTAAGGAGATCCTTGAATCTTTCATAGGCTTCAAACAATGTTTCAGACTCCCCTTGTTTAAAGGCTAAAATTTCTTGTCTCAACTTGGCCGCTTTGCTTTGTGGAAAATACCTCCCAAGGAACTTCTCAACCATATCCTTCCATGTTTTTATAGATCCCGGAGATAATGATGTAACCCAACGATATGCCCATCTCTCAAACTGAATGGAAATAGCCTCAAATGGATAGCATCGTCCGACACCCCATTAATCTTGAATGTAGAGCAAATTTGGAGGTACCGGGAAAGGTGGTCATGTGCATCCTCATTTGCAAGACCATTGAATTGAACCGAGTTCTGGACCATGCCGATTGTACTTGCTTTAATTTCAAAGTTGTTGGATGCCACGGATGGTGCTTGAACACTAAACTCATCACCCGTGATTGAGGTCTTTCATATTCGGATAAAGTGCATCACTCTTCGGCCATGATTGAAGACTCTCTATCCTCAATTTCAATGTTCTATGTACCCGACCCTTCACCAACTTCTCTCAGTCTCTGATGCAAAGTTCTTTCAATCTCAATATCAGGTGTAATCAAGGTCGATGGATTTGAACGTGTCATGCACAGTAACTTGCAAAACCAAGAAAAAATACCAAGATCAAAGGAAAAGAAAAATAACGATAAAAATGAGTAAATAGTGAAATTGCTAGAGTAATAATCTAAAAGTTTCCTAGAATTCCTTAAAGGTCCCCGCCAACAGCGCCAAAAACATGATTGCTTCTAAGCGAGTGTACGGGATCACCAAGCAATACCTCGTGCGAAGACACGAGGACTGTATTCCACGGGGCAAAGGGTCTCCTATTACTCCTTCTCGAGCTATATCTAGCCTAAGATCTCAAGTGATGGAATTTACTTTACTAGGTGCAATTAAAACTAAAAAAAAGATTATCCACAAGTTAGAGAGAACAAGTAATGAGCAAGCAAGAAATTCAATGTAATGCAAAGGCCTATGGATGTGGATCACCTTGAGGGGTTATCATGAAACATGGATGATGGTTAAAAGATGCAAGGGTAAAGTGGACCAAGAGATTTCTAGATTAGAACAACCCCAATTTCTTGGTGATTGAACCCTAATCACATACGAACATAGATAGGAATTTCATCCAAATTCACATTCCGACGATTGCATTAAGCACAAGGAAATCTCAAATAGGAGTAAACCTACTCTTCTTCAGCTTAACCTAACATTGAGGGCTACCAACACCCAATTTCTCAGCGTGATGATACAAGTATCCCCTTCTAATCCATTCATGATCTAATACATGCGAGCAAGTCACACCTACATGCATCACTCATAAAAGAGCTACGGATTTCTCCTTAGTATAGCACCTAGCACGAAAACAATGGATTAAATCTTAAAATTACCCAAGCATGGAATTAACAAGTAATCATCCAAAATACATGATAAAACCCCCCAAGGTTCACCAACACCCGATGGCGTTGGGGGTCTAGTGTGTCATCGTCCCACAATAAGTAATACAATCAAGTGAAACACAAAAAAAAAGCATAAATGACACTCCTAGATGAAATAGTGGAGGAGGAGGTAGAAAATGTGCCGAATGATGCTTTCCCTACCAAAGGAATGCTGAATGACGCTTCCTCTAGCTGTGGGTCTTCTTCCTTCAAATCGTGGTAGATCTCCCTTTGAATGATGTTGCCTTCTTGCCTTGAGAGTCTTGGACCTTGGCCTTGAATGATCTCTTAGATTCCTTGCCCTTCTTCTCCTTCCCAAGGTCACCCAAAGCCTCTCAAGTGATCTCTCAAAATATTCCCAGAAAAAGTCCCTTGTTCTGCCCTAAAAGTTAGTATTTATACCCCCATGACATACGGGCCGTATAGGGGTCGTATGGGGTTGTATAGCACTTGAAAACCCTAGATTCGCATTTCATACAGGGTGCATATGGCCTTCATACGGCCTTGTATACTCTGTAGTATGTAAATCTGGGCAGACAACTCCAAATCATTCCGCTGCTACAATGCATACGGCCCCCATACTGAGTAGTATGGGGGTGGTATGAAATTCCTGTTTTCTTCTCTTTTCGCCTAAATGATATCTTCTTGTTCTCCATGGCTTCCTTATGCCCTGCAAAGCAAATAATAGACAATTAAGCGCAAAACAGGCATCAAACCTCACAAAATACATGCAAAGTGAATACAATATATATACGAAAACACCTACATTTAGACACTTATCAGGTATTGACATCATGTTACCGTTTCCAAAATCTAATGGTAATCAATATATTTTGCTGGCGGTCGATTATGTCCCCAAATGGGTGGAAGCTCAAGCTCTACCTACTAATGATGCTAGAACTGTGGTGAAATTTTTAAAAAGGCTTTTCGCCCGATTTCGAACCCCACGGATTATTATCTGTGATCGAGGAACTCATTTTTGTAACACTTAGCTTAAAAAGGTATTGAAGCATTTTGGAGTGCATCATCGCCTGGCTACTCCTTACCGCAAGCAAACTAGTGGTCAAGTAGAGGTCACTAATAGAGAGCTTAAGAGGATCCTAACAAAATTAGTGGAACAGGAAAAGCGGGATTGGTCAGAACGCTTGGATGATACACTTTGGGCTCACCGAGCAAGGTACAAGACTCGAATATGGACCACTCCCTATAACTTGGTCTACGGTAAATCGTGCCACTTGCCTGTAGAACTTGAACACAAGCATACTGGGTAATCAAGGCAATGAATTTTGACATGAGCAAAGCGGGGGAACAAAGAATGCTTCATCTAAATGAATTAGATGAATAGAGGTTAAAGGCATATGAGAATACTAGAATTTACAAGGAAAAAATTTGGAAGTGGAATGACAAGCATATCAAGATGCCAATGAAGTTCAAGGAAGGTGATCAGGTTTTATTGTTCAATTCTCATTTACAGTTGTTTCCAAGGAAGCTTAGGTCTAGATGGTTTGGGACTGTAACTCAAGTATCACCCCAAGGAGTGGTTGAAATTACTCATCAGAGAAAGGTACATTTAAGGCGAATGGGCATCGGCTCAAAGCTCAAACCATACTTTGGTGGTAAGGTTAGTAACAATGACAAGGAGGTATTCTTTCTTCATGAACCTCCATGAGGTGAGGACAGGTAAATCAAGCTTAGTGACGTTAAACAAGTGCTTCTTGGGAGGCAACCCAAGTCTTTACTTTTTTTCCAGGTCTTAGTTTAGTTTTTGCATGAATAAAAGCTTTAGTGTTGGTGTCTTCATTTTTATATGCTATTGCCGTGTTTTCTTATGGATCATTGGTGCTTTATTATTCTTTAATGTGATTGGTGAAGTTTTAGGTAGCTTGAGCGTGTTTTCGTGAGTCTCTAATCAGTTAGCCATTGTATTTGCAGACTCCGTTTAGTATTTTGTTGTTACAAAATTTTTTCTGTAGAGTCAGAAGGGTTTATGAGTATTCCAGAGAAAACACAGGAAGTGTGGAATTTTCACACGGGAGTGTGTTTCTATTCAGAACTCAACTTCTCCATCCTAAGAAGACACAGGGGTGTGTGAATGCCCCTTTGAGCAACCTTGTGATGGCCACACACCCGTGTGGAATTTCCACAAGGGGATGTGGATCTCTACAGAGTTAAAGGTCTCTATCCCGAGAAGACATAGGGGCGTGAGTTTGCCCCTGTGGATGACTCAGTGGGCGGCACATTGGCGTGGGTAATTTCCACACGCCCGTGTGAAACATTGCAAAGAAAACTCTTTATCCTGAGAGCACACAAGGGCACGTGGCTTCTCCTATGAGCCCCCCCTGTGAACTTCCACACGCTCGTGTGGAATTTCCACAAGGGTGTGTGGAATACTTAAAGAAATTTTTTAGGAGAACAGAAAAGCCACTGAGACGTGTGGGTGCCCTTATGGGTCTGGCACACGAGCATGGGTAATTTCCACACGGCCGTGTGGATGCCTTCAGAGGTGAAAATTTCCATCCTGATAGCACACAAGGGAGTGTGTATGCCCTATAAAGCTTCCTTGTGGAGGCACACGGGTGATGGTAATTTCCACACGCCAGTTTGGATGTGCAGAACACAAAGAGCCACGACCTTTCTTTAATATCTATTTGTGCCTCTTCATTTCTAATCGTTTCCACACTCAAAGAATGCACCCTTTTCACCTCCCGACCCTATCTCCGTCTATTTATAGAGCTTTTTGTTTGTTTGCTAGCCGTATTCAAAGCTTTTGATTCTCATTTCATTAATAAGCTTTCCCTTTCTCTTTACTTCGCCAATCTTTTTTTCTTTTAATTAATGTGGTAGATTTTGCTTGAATATTATGTTTAGAATGCTGGTAGATGTTTGTATAAGGTGTTTAGAAGCTTTTAAAATGTATTGTAGATCTTTTGCAAGCTTCGGACTCACTATTGTCGTGCCCCGAGGATCCATACGGGCGTGTGGAATTTCCACACGACCGTGTGGATTTTTGTAGATTTAGTTTTTGTGTTTTAATTAATGAATTCTTTTCAAAAATTTTCATGAATGGCTCCCAGATTGAAGAAAGCGGCCAGCAAGTGCCAGTATGACCCTTGCCAGAGCATATGAAGTTCGCAATTCATGAACATCAGGTTTGATTCGAGCGTTTGTCGAATCTCAAGTTTGGCTAGTCACATTTTCCGGACTTGAGTTCATCACGGGAGATCCAGTTGGGCGACGAGATGGCCGATTGACACATCCCTCTCGTGTGTGAGTGCATGGGTTGTCAAAGTAATAAAATACCCTAGTGAGTGGGTAGTCGTATCGATAAGGAATAGTGCTTGGAAACACAAGTATTGCTATTTAACTATAGTGAGAATGATTTAAGAGTGTTGTGAACAATGTCAATGCAAATAGAAAAAAAGTAAAAAAAAAAAAGAAACAGATGCTATAGAATAATTGGAGAGGCAATCAATAAAAAACGGTGCAGCCAGACATTGCTTACCTAGGACTATTGTTTCAAGTGCAAGACTCCTCATTATGCCTCCTAATTGATGTTTAATGAGTCATGAAAATCCTAAGACACACGGTCCCAAACCTAAGATCAACCATGACTAACACTCACACTATAACCGGGTGGAAAGGGATACTCTTGACGCCTCACACTGTGTTGGTTGCATGAAGATTTGGGGATTCCAAGTGATAAACCCTATTCCCTAATATAGATCTAACCCTTTGGTCAAGGCGAAAGAACCCTAGTCACAATTAAGCCCCAGCACTAAGGATTACTTCAACACTTCACTCTGTTGCTCGCACAGCTAAGCCCCAGTGGAGTTTATCTCTTAGCACTTCACTCTATTGTGACAACAAAGAACTCTTGGAACATAGAGGTGGGATAAATCACATCGGAAGGGAAAGAGGACGTTCTTCTACCTCTCGACTCACCCTCTCGATCCTTTACAACCTAATTTTGTCTAACCCTCATGGTGAGTCACTCATCTATAAGGATTACCAAGATAGATACTCAACCCTAGTATCACTCTAAAGAAAAATCAATTCAACAAGCATTCAAGGTTGGAACTCAATTAAAAACATCAATTAAAGAAACATAATGAAAGATCAATGAAACAAAATTATCCTGGGGTTTACAAGTCCAAGCACCCGCTAGGGGTTTAACCCTCCATGGAGCAAGATACAATCAATGATGAAATCGAATGTAAAAGTATGCAACACATAAGTAAACCCCTCTCGTAGTCTGTATCGATGGTCTTGTGGAGTTGCCTCGTCTTCTCAAAGGGTTTCCTCGTCAAGCCTAGGGCACACCTCACCGAATCAATGCCGACGAAAGCTCCCCCAATAACTATCTTCTAGAGGAACACGGTGTCAAAGGCCATAGAACCATTAAAAAGACCTAGCCAAAGCCTCTCCAAATCTTAGCCACGAGCGCCTCCAAAGATGGGGGAAAGATGAAAAATAGATAGGAAAATAATCTGAAATGGTGGCTTTTATAGGGGCTTGAATCGGACATCCACACAGCCGTGGGGAGTTTCCACACGCACGTGTGAATTTCCAGGAATCTGTTTTCTACCAGCTATGAACAGTAATTGCTATAGTGATTTTACAACAATAAAGTGCTACGGTTCTTCGCCAAAATAATACCGAATCAACACTATTTATTGAGGCCACATGAATGGTCCCACATCCATGCGGTGGATCGCGTTGCGTCTACAATGAAATCACATTGATAAAATCTTGCTAGTACTGCTCAAGTCCGAACACATGAGTATGATTGCCTTTGTGCCCCTCCAATTTGTATATTTTCTTGAACACAATGGAGGTTAGCACACACCCAAAGGTCTTTGAGCACAACTTGTGTCTTCACATATGTTTAATTCAAGAACTTCATCAAAAATTGCATCCACGATCTACTTTTGGTTCCTTTCTTCCACAATTATCTCCACAACCATACATGCACAAACGAATACATATACACAAGAATAAGCAATAAAATCTGAGAAAAGTAATGCTCAATGTAAGAAAAGAATACTTCATATTACTTATACACAAGCACTTATCAAACTCCCAAACACTTAAGCTTTTGCTTGTCCTCATGCAAAAATAAAACATTAAAGCATATAAGAAGGAAAATTTGAAGTGATTGGCCTTAGGTTCACCAAAAGCATGCAATGGAAGCATTCTACAAGTAAGGAAAAATTTCAACACCAAATAAGAAAAATCAATGCTCTAGCTAAAAACTTGAATCAGAAAGGACAACAACCTGATATCTTGTAAGTGTGTGTAAACTAACTCAAGTCAACCCACCTATACTCCTCAAAGAAAAAAGTGAAAGGGACTTATTTATGTACAAAACAAAAGAAATGGTAGTAGCTTCACACATCCTCTAAGGTAGCCCTTTCCTAAGAGGCCGCTAAGGTCGCTTTCCCACTTTTGAGGTGGTAGCTCTTTCTACCAGGGTAGTACCTTTCACTCACCCCATGAGATAGCTCATTCTCTCACTAGGGTATAACTAGTATCTGACTTATGAGAGTAGCTTCATACATCATAGATGGTAGCTCTTTCCACCCCCAATGCACAACAAAACAAACAACTATTTTTTTAATAAAATTAGAACAAGAAACAAACTAATTTAGTCCCTTAAACATTGAACTTGAGTTTCCACAAGGTTTAATGAGTGAGTAGTGCAACAAAGTGTCAATCGGGTAAAAATTCCTAAAAATTCAAGCAAAACTAGAGCATGAGAACATTCAATGTTAAAACTTCTCCCAAATTTAATAATACAAACATTGCAACTAAGGTGAACCGCCATTGGCTACATGACCATGAACAATGAAAGCATAAATATAGATCATGTGTAACGTGAACTCCCGCCCACACTTAAGATGTGCATTGCCCTCAATGTATGCATGCAAGCACAATAAAATGTAAAGCAATAAAAACACATATGTGGAGCTGGGCAATTGAAACAATACTCCCCTGAACTCCTAATGGTATGTTTGATGGAGCTATATTTCATTAAGAGTTGAGTTCTAATGGGTTGTGGAGCACACACGGCCTTGTGAATGTCACATTGACCATGCCAATGACTATTCCTCAAATTCTAGACTCACATGACCATCTGCACGTATACACAAGGGGGTTCAGTGAAGCTCAACAAAAATAAAATAAACTTAAGTCTATAAAGAAATGAAAATGAAATACAACTCGAAGCAACTGAAAATAAAAGATAAATCAGAAGGAAGATCCTTTCTAAGTAGTACAAGTAAAAATAAGATACAAAAATAAAATACAAAAAACAAAAAAAGACAACGAAAAGTAAAGACATCTCAAGCATCGGTGTCAGGCTCTATAGGTGGATATGCTGCTGCTGATGATGAGGATACAGGTGCCTCTAGGTGTGGTGATGTTGGTGGTAATGCTGGGTCTCATCACAAAAGGCCAGGTCACGTCTTGCTCTAAAATCTGCTGCAGGATGTTGAGATATGACATGACCTGTGTGTCGTTAATGGCCTGTGTCACGCGAACCTCAGCTAAATGGGACTATATGATAAGTGCTTGTGTGATAAGAATGCAAAGTGTTCTTTCCTTATGATGAGCATTACTTTGATCGGGTTTTAATACTAATATGTGTGTATTTATGTTACTTTCATGCTGATAGGAGTGTGAGGCCGAATATTAGAGAAAAAAGCCAATGTGGATCGTAAATGCACCATTTGTAGAAAATCTTAAGAAGGTTCACACGTGAAGACATAAGTCGGGTTCGAAATGCAGGAATTTGTGCCAACCTCCTCGTATTCAAGTTATCACAACGATTTGGAGGGGCACAAGAGCAGTCATATTCAAGCATTCTGGCTTGTGCATGTATAGCAAGATCTCCACCAACATGTCTGTTATTGAAGAAGCAAAGAGATCTATGACGTAAATGTGTACCCGTTTACGTTACCTGGATGAAAGCATGGATTCGGGAGTGTTTCTGGCCGGTACTATAGCAAAACACTATAGCAAGTACTGTTCACAGCCGGCCGAAGAAGGATAAAAACAGAGAATCCGCATGGGTGTGCGTTAATTCCACATGCCCGTGTGAAAAATCCATAGGGGCGTGTGGATTCCCGATTCCAGCCCTTTAAAAGCCGATTTCAGCCCTGATTTTAGCATTATTTTCTCCATCTTTTCCCCAACTTGAGAGAGGGCTTCGGCTAGGTTTTGAGAGGTACTGGCTAGGGATTTAGAGAGGTTCTATGGCTCTGACATCACGCTCCATTTGGAAGAAGGTTAGTGGGAGAGCTTTCGTTGGCACAGATCCGGTGAGGTGTATCCTAGGCCGGACAAAGGGACCCTTGGACATGTAGAGGACTCTCCACAAGACCATCGCCACGAGTATTAAGGGGTTTTTCTATGGATTCTTTGCTTTTACATTTGATTTCATTGATTTTAATTAGCTCCATGGAGAGCTAAACGCCCTAGTGGGTACTTGGGTATTTATGAACCCTATGATATATTCATTTCATTGAACCTCTTTATTATGCTTTCAATTAATTGATGTTTTATTTGGGTTCCAATCTTGAATGCTTGATTGTATGAATACTCCCTTAGAGTGACACTTAGATTGAGAGTTCTTTTTGATAACCCTTGTGAGTGAGTGACAAACCACAAGAGTTAGACAAAGCTAGATTGGAGAGGGTTGAGAGGGTGAGCCGAGAGGTAGCGGGACGTTCCCTTTCCCCTACGGTGTGATTTATTCTACCTCCATTTCCTCAAGTTCTTTGCATTCATAGTAGAGTGAATGGGCTAAAGGATAACCTTCCGCTGTGGCTTAGTTGTGGATGCAACGGAGTGAAGCGTTGAAGTGATTTTAGCACCTAGGGCTTAATTGTGGCTAGGGACCTTCCACCTGGACCAAAGGGTTAGGTTTACATTTAGGAAAAGGATTTGTCATTTGGAATCCCTAGAACTCATTGCAATTCTATACAAGTGCGAGGTTGAGAGGTTATTCAATTTCTCCTCCTGGACATGTATAGAGTTAGGCATGGTTGACTTAGATTTGGGACCATGTATTTAAGAATCTCCATGACCCATTATTGCATCGGTTAGAAAGTATAATAGAAATTTCTTGCACTTGAAATGATTGTCCTAGGTGGAACAATATCCGGGTACCCCATTTATATCGATTGTCTTACCTTCTCCTTTACTTGTGCTCTCTTTCTTGTTCTTTTACTTTTGTTATTTCACATCTTGTCACACATACCACTATTCATCTTTCACTTAGTTAAGAGACAATATAAGTGTTTTTATTCCCTACTCCCTGTGGATACGATACCCCACTCATCTGGGATTTTATTACTTTGACAAACCCGTGTACTTGGGGGACATACGTAAGGGGCATTGTCAAGTTTTTGGCGCCGTTGCCAGGGAGTAGGCGTTTAGAGATACTTTGTACTTTGTTTTCTTAGCTATTCATTCATTCATTCTAGATCATTTCTTCTTATTCTATCATCGTTCTGATTTCTTTCTCTTTCGTTTTGGTGCAGCTCCAAGTTATGACCTGAGGGAACCCCTCAATATTGATTGAAGGAGATCCTGAGATTGAATGTACATTTAGAAGAAAAGAGAAAGAACCTGTGCAAGAACCGTCTAATCTAGCTGATTTAGAAGTAGAAGAATCTAAAAACATGGCAGAACAGAATGAGCAACAACAGACATTATCGGATTATGCCAGACCTTCAATATTTGGGACACAATTGAGTTTTGTGCGTCCCCCGATTATAGCTAAGAACTTCAAGCTAAAGCTGGCATTTATCCACATGTTGCAGCAATCCGCACAATGGTTTGGCCGATGAGGATCCAAACACTCATATAGAGAACTTTCTCGAGGTATGTGATATGCTTAAGATAAACGGGGTGACGGATGATGCCATCAAGTTGAGAGCCTTCCATTTTCCTTAAAGGGGAGAGCGAAGCACTGGCTATACTCATTACCTACAGCATCGATTACTACATAGGAGGAGATGGTAGAAGCTTTTCTGGCCCGTTATTTCGCTCCCGAAAAATCTGTAAAGCTTAGGAATAAGATCTTATCCTTTGTACAGTTGGAATTGGAGTCTCTATTTGTGACATGGGAAAGGTTCAAGGAGCTCCTGGGAAAGTGCCTGCAACATGGATTCCCGGAGTGGATGATTGTTCAAACCTTTTACAATGGGTTGAATCCGAGTACAAGGCAACTCTTGGATGAGGCAGCATTAGGTACCTTAGGTAGCAAGACCCCCGTTGAGGCCCGTCAACTAATTGAAGAAATAGGGTTAAATAGCTACCAATGGAATGCTAGGGAGAAGAAAAAGGTGGCCAGGCTCCGTGAGATAGATGTTGTAACTTGATTTTTGGCTCAAATGGAATTATTGAGTAGGAAGTTAGATCATCTAACTTTGAATAGAGTGGTGGCTGTAACTACTTGCACCGGGTGTGGTGGAGGACATGCTCCCTCCAATTGCCCAATCTCTATTGGTGATGCATCTTCAGTTGAGAATGTCGATTTTGTGGGTAATGCAATGAGGAACCAAGTTAATCCATATAGCAACACCTACAATCCGGGTTGGAAGAATCATCCCAACTTTTTGTGGAGCAACCAAGGTCCACAAAAGGCCATGGGGCCACTGGGTTTCCAACAACAACAAGCCCCAAACATGAAAAACTGAGTTTCAGGTTTGGACAACTGAATGACCAATTTGGAGAAGGCCTTGACTAGGTTTGTGCAATCGTCAGATACAAGGTTTTGATCAGTCAAGGCTACACTTCGCAACCACACCACCTTTTTTTACAATCTTGAAAATCAAGTAGGGCAGATTACGAAGTCTCTATCAAAAAGGCCACAAGGAAGCTTGCCGAGTAATACCGTGACCAATCCTAGAAAGCAAGTGAAGGCGATCACTTTGAGAAATGGTCGTGAGGTTGAAGATAGGCTTCCTAGTAAGAGGCCCAATGAACACGCACCCGAGGTTATAAAGGTTGAGGAGGGAGCAAGCAAAGAGAAGGAGGTGGCACCCCCATCTTTCAAGCTAAGAATCCCTTATCCCTCTAGATTGAAGAATGACCAAGGAGATGAACAGTACAAGAAGTTCATGAGTTTTTTCAAGCAACTCCACATCAATATTCCTTTAGTTAAGGTATTGGCCCAAATGCCTAAATATGCAAAATTCTTGAAGGACTTATTGACTAACAAGAGGGAGTTGGAGGAGAGTTCTTCAGTGATCTTAGATGCGTCTTGCTCGGCGATGTTGCAAAAGAACATGCTAAACAAGAAGAAAGAACTGAGAAGCTTCATTATTCCGTGTAATATTGGCAATTTGGGTTAAGAAATGGCATTGGCGGACTCAAGGGCCAGTATCAACATCATGCCATACATCTTCTTTCAGAAGCTAGGCTTGGGCGAGCCTAGACCCACTACGATGACTTTGCAATTGGCAGATCGAAGGGTGAGATATCCGAGGGGTATCATCGAAGATGTGCTTGTTAAGGTGGGCAAGTACATTTTTCTTGTAGATTTCATGGTGCTAGACTTCGATGAGGATGCGGATGTACTTTTGATACTTGGGAGACCATTCTTGCGGACTACCAAGGCATTGAATGACATGGACAATGGGGAACTAACATTGAGAGTTGGAGATGACAAGCTCACATACCGCCTTGCTGAAGCCATGGGACATTCGCTTGATTTCAATGATACTTTGTATTTTCTAGACACTACTGATGAGATTATTGATGAATACATGCAGGCAATGTTTAATCCAGACCCGTACGAGGGTTTGCTCGACCAATAGGTGGAAAATGAAGAAGTTATGATGCTTGGTTTGACTGAAGAAGTACTATCTACTCCGGGGATCCTGAAGAAGGTTGTCCGGAAGATGAAGAGGGTTAGGAGATGCCACCGGAAATGCTCTAAGGCTGTTGGAGATGCGTGTGAACCGAACAAGTTGGATGCACCATTGCTAGGTGGTCCCAAGCCCGATAACTCCGCCTCGACCTTCAAGAGACTTTGTTCATCATGCTTTCAAGCTATGGGTAAGAGGGTAACCTTCATCTATGAATCCCCGTGAGGTAAGACAAGGTACGTCAATCTTAATGATGTAAAACAAGCACTTCTTGTGAGGCAACCCAAGTGTTTACTGTTTTATTAGTTAGTAGTTTAGTGTTTGCACGAATAAAGTGTTGAGTGCTGGTGTCTTCATTTTTAGATGCTTTTGTTGTGATTTTATTGTGGGTTTTGAGCTATCTCTCATGTTTTCGCTGGTATAGTTTGCATAATAGGGTAGGCTCTAAGTGTGTAATGTTCAAGAATTTTCTTCAGAGCCTGCAGAGTTTTTAAGGCATCAAGGGAAAATGTACGGCCATGTTAGAATTTCCACACGCCCGTTGATCTGTATTGCGAGCTCATCTAGAGAAGGCACAGGGGCGTGGACTCGCCCCTGTGAGTGGCCTCATGACTTTCGTACACCTATTGGTAAATTACCATAGGCATGTGTTTTCCTACAGTGACTTGGCAACTTATCCCGAGAGCACATAGGGTCGTGGATTCGCCCCTCTGGGTGAACTTGTGAAAAACGCACAGGCGTGGGTAATTTTAGCACGCCCGTGCGAAACTCTGGAGAAGACCACTCTCCATCCCGAGAAGGCACAGGGGTGTGCGCTTGCCACTGTGAGTTGAGCCTATGAATGTCCACGCCCATGCAGAATTTCCGCACAATCATGCGGAACACTTAGCGATTTTTCTCGCTTGGACAGAGAAGCCATAGGGGCCTGCTGCAGCCCCTGAGGGTCGGGCGCACAGGCGTGGGTATTTTCCGCACGCCCGTATGGTTGCATTCAGAGAGATTGAGTGTTATCCCGAGAGTGCACAGGGGCGTGCATCTGCCCTGTGGCTCTCCCCTGTGGAGGCGCATGGGGTGGGTAATTTTCGCACGCCCATGCGGATGTACATAACGCTAAGAGGCGCAAGTTCCTTTTAAAGGATTATCGTTCCTCTTCATCCTAACATTCTCCATTCATCTGAGAGCACTCTCACATCGTTTCCCGACCTCGCATTGCCAATTTGGAAGGATTTTTACTTGGTTTTCTGACCGATTCAAGGTTTTCAATCTTAACTCATCGGTAAGCCCTATCTTTTGTTTTCTTCGCCAATTCTTGATTTTAATCGATGAAACTAGTTAATAATGCTTCGTTAATACAATTAGAATAATTATGCATGTTTAGAATGAAGTTAGATGTGATTTAACGGTGTATTTTTGTATTTTTGAGGTGCAGCCATGCATTTTTCACGCCCTGTAGATCCACACGGGCATGCGAAAATTCCACACGACTGTGTGGATTTCTACAGTATTAGTTAATTTACTGGTTTGATCGATTTTCTTTCAAATTTTGTAGATTAAGGCACCTCGGTCAAAGAAGTAAGCCAAGAAATGGCCGCGTGAGTCGTCCTCTGAGTCCGAGAGCATAAAATTCACTATCCCTGAGCATCAAGCTCATTTTGAGCGTCTGTTGAGACTTCGGTTCAGGCAGACTCTATTCCTGGACACGAGTATATTGAGAGATTTACAGCAGGGAGATGAGTTCGCAGATGAGGTCGAGGATCTCATTTCACTGGGTGGATGTAGATAGTTATTGTCGACTAGGGAGCCAGCCATTCGTGAGCTTACACTTGAGATCTTATCATCATTCGAGTTCGATAGATCTTATCCGATATTCGACAGCCTCGACACCGTTCAGTTCAGAGCATTTGGACATCACCATAGCATAAGCATCACTCAGTTTTCAGTTCGGCATGGCTTGTACGAGGAGGCATTTACAGACACTGAGGAGTATTCCTAGTTACCGACAGATTATTCTGGAGCGTTGACCCCGCAGAGAGCTTACCGAACATTGTGTGGTCAGGGCCAGTATGAGCTGGGGGTGTCCAAGGCCACGTGCCTTTTCTGACCTACGTACCGATATTGACACGCCATTCTAAGCAGGTAGGTGAATGGTTGTGGTGATAGCACTGGCGTTCTGAGACAGCAAGAGCTTCTGTACTTGTATTCGATGGTGTAGCACATACCGATTCATCTAGGGAACATCATCACAGAGTATATTCGACATTAGGGGCAGTATGCAAGATTGGGAGCGATCTTCTCGGGCCCCTACATTACGAGACTAGTTTTTGGCATGGGTCTCTTGGACATGATTCTTGGGGCCAAGAAGACGAGTACACCTGCGCCCCTAAGCCTGGAGATGATGAGATTGATGGGTATGGTCGGTACGGTTCTGACGGGAGTTTATGCTTTGGTTCTACTAGCTAAAGAGACAGCTGAGGATAAGGGTGATGATGTCGAGGCTTCTCAGCCTACTCCTGAGCCTTAGCCAACGCCGATGGAGACAGAGGTACCTCCGGTGGTAGAGGACCCATCCTAGTACGCATGTTTTCACCATCTCGAGCCCATGATAGCTGTGAGAGGCTCGAGAGTGATGTGGGGGTGGTACGGACAGAGGTTGCTAAGGTCCTAGTAGAGATTGCTGAGATTTGAGCTGCGCAGGCCGTACAGTATACAAATTTTACGGCATGTTTTGACACGTTACAGCAGATTTTCGAGCCAGACATCGCCTCGTCATTTATCTTGTGGCCGAGGACTCCTCATGCCCCTCGGATATCACCATCACCACCTCCACTAGCACTCTTTGATCTAGCACCCACAGCAATAGAGAAGCCAGAGCGTGGCAGTGACATTTGATTTATTTTCTTTCCTTTTATTACTTCTGCATTTTTATTCCGGACTTGTATACTCAGAAAGGACTTTCCTTCTGAGTTTATTTTCATTTTGTGTTCTCAAGTTGTATTCATTGCCTTATCTTTTATATAGTTGAGTTGTTTTTGTTTTATTGAGCTTCACTGAACCCCCTCGTGTATGTGTGCATATGGTCTTGTCATTATGGGAATTGAGAGTTTGTCATGGGCATGGCCAATGGTGCTTCGGCACTTAGCTGTGTGTGCTTCACAACCCGTTGGAACATCACTCCTAAGGATTTAGATCCATCAAACACAACACTAGGAGTCAATGGAGTATTGTTTTGATTGCTTCTCCCACATTTGTTCTTGATTAACATCACTCCTAGGACAATGTACAACTTAAGTGTGGTGGGGGGAGTTTCATAGTGAACACATCTCTTTGATATTAATTTTGATTGATATACATGCTCACATAGGCAATGGTTGTTCACCTTAGTTGTAATGATTGTATTCTTGAGTTTAGGAGAATTTTTAACATTGAATGTCTTCATGCCCTAGTTTTTGCTTGAATTTCTAGGAATTTTTACCCGATTGACACTTGTTGCACTACTCATTCTTTAAACTCTTTTGGAAACTCATGTTCGAAGTTAAAGGGACTAGTTATTGTTGTTTCTTTAGTTATTTGTAAAAAAATGGTGAAATGAAAAGAAAAAACAAAATAGTTTTATTGTTTATTTGTGCTTGTTGGGTGGAAAGAGCTACCACCTATGAAAGAAAGAGCTATCTCATAGGATGAGTGAAAGCTACCACTCCGGTAGAAAGAGCTACCACCTCAAAAGTGTGAAAGCCACCTTAGCGGCCGCTTTGGAAAGGGCTACCTTAGAGGATGTGTGAAGCTACTACCATCTTTGAAATTTTGTTACTTTTTGTAGATAAATAAGTCCCTTGTACTTAGAACTTTGAGGAGTATACTTTGGGTTGTTTTGAGTGAGTTCACACACTTACACGATTTTGGGTTTGTTGTCCTTTTTTATTCAAGTTTTTAGCTAGAGGATTGATTTTTTGTATTTAGTATTGAAATTTCCCTTACATGTAGAATGCTCTCCTTGTATGCTTTGGTGAACCTAAGGCCAAGCACTTCCAATATTTCTATCATCTATGCACATAATGTTTTAATTTTTGCTTCAGGACAAGCAAAAGCTTAAGTGTGGGGTAGTTTGATAAGTGCTTGTGCGATAAGAATGCGAAGTGTTCTTTCCTTATGATGAGCATTACTTTTATCAGGTTTTAACGCTAATATATCTGTATTTATGTTACTTTCATGCAAATAGGGTTGTGAGGCTGAATATTAGAGAAAGAAGCCAATATAGATCGTAAATGCACCATTTGGAGAAAATCTTGAGAAGGTTCAAACGGGAAGACATAAATCGGTTTTGAAATGCGGGAATGTGTGCCAACCTCCTCGTATTCAAGTTATCACAATGATTTGGAGGGGCACAAGGGCAGTCATATTCAAGCATTATGGCTTGTGGATGTATAGCAAGATCTCCACCAACATGTCTGTTATTGAAGAAGCAAAGCGATCTATGATGTAACCGTGTGCCCGTTTACGTTACCTCGATGAAAGCATAGATTCTGGAGTGTTTTGGGCCGGTACTGTAGCAAAACACTATAGCAAGTATTGTTCATAGCCGGCCGAAGAAGGATAAAAACAGAGAATCCACACGGGCGTGCGTTAATTCCACACACCCGTGTGAAAAATCCATAGGGGCGGTAACAGGGGCGTGTGGATTCCCAATTCCAGCCCTTTAAAAGCCAATTTCAACCCCGATTTCAGCATTCTTTTCTCCATATTTTCCCTAACTTGAGAGAGGGCTTCGGCTAGGGTTTTGAGAGATATTGGATAGGGATTTGGAGAGGTTCTATGGCTTTGACATCATGCTCTGTTTGGAAGAAGGTTAGTGGGAGAGCTTTCGTCGGCACCGATCCGGTGAGGTGTATCCTAGGCTGGACAAAGGGACCCTTGGACGAGTAGAGGAATCTCCACAAGACCATTGCCACAACTATCAAGGGGTTTTCTATGGATTCTTTGCTTTTACATTTGATTTCATTGATTGTAATTAGCTCCATGGAGAGCTAAACCCCCTAGTGGGTACTTGGATATTTGTGAACCATAGGATGTATTCATTTTAATTAATTGATGTTTTATTTGAGTTCCAATCTTGAATACTTGATTATATGAATATTCCCTTAGAGTGACACTAGGGTTGAGAGTTCTTTTTGGTAACTCTTGTGAGTGAGTGACACACCACGAGAGTTAGACAAAGCTAGATTGGAGAGGGTTGAGAGGGTGAGTCGAGAAGTAGCGGAGTGTCGCCTTTCCCCTCTAGTGTGATTTATTCTACGTCCATTTCCTCAAGTTCTTTGCTGTTATAGTAGAGTGAATGGGCTAAAGGATGACCTTCCGCTGGGGCTTAGTTGCGGGTGTAATGGAGTGAAGTGTTGAATTGATTTTAGCACCTAGGGCTTAATTATGGTTAGGGACCTTCCACCTAGACCAAAGGGTTAGGTATACATTTAGAAAGAGGATTTATCACTTGGAATCCGTAGAACTCATTGCAATTATATACGAGTGAGAGGTTGAGAGGTTATTCAAGTTCTCTCTGGGACATGTATGGAGTAAGGCATGGTTGACCTTAGATTTGGGACCATGTATTTAAGGATCTCCATGATTCATTATTCCATCAGTTAGAAAGTATAATAGAGGGTTCTTCCACTTGAAATGATTGTCCTAGGTGGAACAATATCCGGCTACCCCATTTATATCGATTGCTTTACCTTCTCCTTTACTTGTGCTCTCTTTCTTGTTCTTTTACTTTTGTTATTTCACATTTTGTCACACATATCACTATTCATCTTTCACTTAGTTAAGAAATAATTTAAGTGTTTTTATTCCTTACTCCCTATGGATACGATACCCCACTCATCTGGGATTTTATTACTTCGACAAACCCGTGCACTTGCGGGACATACGCAAGAGGTGTTGTCACTATAGCACCAACACCCCACTCTTGAGCCTCTCAAAATGGTCATGGGCTCGAGTCATAGTGAAAATGCGCACTAGAGGTGGCTCCTATGCTGTAGAGGGTGCATTAGTCTCCATTTGCTCAGGTTGTGGCTCCTACATAGGTTATGACCCCTCTATTTGTTACTTTGATGTGAGAGAGGTCTCCATTAGAGTTAGAACTTCAAGGTTAAAGAGGGTTGAGAGGGTGAGTCATGAGATAGTGGAGTGTCCCCTCTCTCGTCCGATTGAGTGTATTCTATCTCTGTTCCCTAAGCTCTATGCAACCATATTCGGTGTGAGGCATGACATTGAGAGATTTCTCCGTCGGGACCTTGTAGGGGGTTAGGATCCTTCGCCGGGAATTAGGGTTGGACCAATCTTTAGGAATCGGATACACCTCTTGGAATCCCTAGAGTGCTTTGCAGTCATATGTTGTTTGAGGTGTTGAGATTGAGCGATTTCTCCACTGGGACCTCGTAGGGGACTAGTATCGGTGATCGGGAGGCCGGATCCGATTATATTTGGATTTCCACGACTTATCTTACTCATCATAGAAACACTTTTCTTATTCGGTACCTAATACCTGAATCCTAGGGGGAGCATTGCCCGAATACCCCACTTTACTGATTGAGATCTCCATCCATTTAACCCTTGCATATAAGCCTCCGGTATTCATTTCTTCGCACATTAGATCACCACACATTTCCATTTATCATTAGGTTAGAAAGCAGAGAAGAAGTTAGTACTAGTAGCTCTGTTCCCTGTGGATTCGACAACCCACTCACCGGGGTAATTATTACTTCGACGCCCGTGCACTTGCGGTTTACACGCATATTCGGATGCGTGTCAAGTTTTTGGCGCCGTTGTCAGGGAACAGGATACTAGGAACGCTAGGACTTTGTTGCTCTAGCCACTTATCTTTTTCTTTGTTTTGTCTATTCCACACTTTCTTTTTCTTCCATCATTCTCATCGATTTGTATTTTGTTTTTATCTATTTCACTCTATCTTCTTCCACCATTCTATTTTGTTTTATTTTGTCTTATTTACTTTTTCTTGCATGGAACTTGAATGATGATTAATCCAGTTATAGATTTATATTTTCAGGTTGATGCTCTCACTAGAAAAATTGATCAATTTGTCAATGTTCATCAACAACACAATCCATATCACATCACCTATCATCCAAATCAAAGGAGCTACCCAAACCTCTTGTGGGATATTGATGGACAACAATGAGAAGCACCTCAACAAGAACTTCAATGGGATGAGAAAGTTGAAGAAGATGTACTTTGGTTGGAAAGAGTCTTACCAAGATTTATTGAAGCAACCGATGCCCGTTTCCAAAATATTGAGGCCACATTAAGTTGTCACGATGTCTCCATCAAAAACATTGAGCATCAATTAGGATAAATCTTGGACATGCTTGCTAAGGAAAAAGAAGAATTTGAACAAGCAAGGCAAGTGTCTCCGGGACATGATGAGGCCATGAGCACAATTGAAGAAGTTGGGCAAATTGAGTACATTGATGTAGAAAATGAAAAGAAAGAAGTTGAATATCATTTTGAGATTTTGGATTGTGTGACTGAAGATTGTGCTTGTGAGCGAGAAAATTTTCAAGGGGATTTGCTAGTGTCATGCTCCTCTCAAGTTGAAAATACATTAGCAGAAGCAAACCCTAAGGTTATGGAACAAGCATCTTTCTTTGGGATTGATCAACTCTTACAATGCAAGAGAGAGGTTTTGGGAAGGGAAGAAGATGTGGGTAGGAGATTGAAGCCATCCAATGACCCACCTATGCTAAGCTTGGACAATTCCCAACCCAAATTGTTTCCTTGGAGGCCAAAAGTTAGATGGTTGGACTCTCCAATTAATATTCCACCCAGACAACTAGATTCTTGGTTTAAAGGAAGTATCTATGCAATGTCTAGTTGGGAGGAACACACTCTTTTCAAGCCTCCATAAGGTAAGGAAGAGGTACGTCAAGCTTAGTGACGTAAAACAAGCGCTTCTTGGGAGGCAACCCAAGTTTTTAATTGTTGTCTAGCTTATATTTTTATTTTTTTTACAGTAATAAAATCATGAGTGTGTGCTTTGTTAAATTTTTATTGGTGTTGAGTTCTTCATGAAGATTTTTGGTGTTTTAGTTTAAATGTATGTGTGTGGCATGGTTTAGGATGATATTCATGTTTTTAGTTGGCAAATTAGACTTAATTTCATGTAAATATCTCTATGGATGTGTTTCTGCAGAAATTCTGCAGCCCACACGGGCGTGTGGAATTTCCACACGCCCGTGTACAGTACTCACACCCCCATGTGGAGTTTTGACACCACCATGTGGGGTAAATTGATGAAGAGGACCACTATTCACAATTTCCATTTACACATCCCTTCATCTTTCTCACACACCCACACTCCCAAACATTTTTCCTTGGTCATTAAAAAGTTTAGAAGGGTTTTGCCGGCCATTTAATCATACTTTATTCTTCAATTCACACCAGTGTGCTCTCATTTTTCTAACCTTCTCCATGCCTCCATTTTTCATACTTTATGTGGATATCTTGGTTCTTATGCATTGTTCTTCATGGAAATCACCTTAATATGCTTGAGAATGCTTTTATAAGAGTTTTGGAGCGTCGTTGTGGGTCGGTATCATATTTTTGGCCATGGCCAAGCTCCCACGCGGTCGCGTGGGGTCCCCACGCGACCGCGTGGGCTGAAAAAAAATGCCCAGGAAACCCACGCGGGCGCGTGGATTTTCACGCGCCCGCGTGGGCTGCTTTCAGGCCAAAAATTGGCCACACGGGTGTGTGGATTTTCCACGCGCCCGTGTGGATTTCTGCAACTTGCCATTTCATGTATATTTGCATTTCTTTGGCAGTTTTCTTGCAGGTATGCCACCAAGGACCGAAAAGCTTTGATCGTATACAATTAGTCTTGGATGGGAACATTCTTTTGACACACCGGAAACACTAAAGATGACATCGATGCTTGAGGCATCCCACTCATGATTCTTTAGTTTTCTTTACTTTTGTTTTCATTTTTAGCTTTTCTTTATTTTATTTTTTTTAGACTTTAGTTAACTTTGTGTTTTGTTTTGTTTGTGCGAGTTTGTGCTTCATGTGTTTACTTATAAGAACTCGTACATCTTTTCTATTTTGTTGAGCTTCACTGAACCCCTTATCTATGTGCAAATGGCCTTGAGAGTGATGTTGATGGTGTTTTAGTCATAGACACGATCATGCGATATTGTCACATGGTCATGTGAGTTTCATAACCAATACAACAAGCCCATGAGTTAGACTTCACCAAATGATTAATGAGGAGTTCAGGGGAGTATTGTTTTAATTGCATTCCCGCACACATTATGCTACCATTGTTATTATTTTTATTGTGCTTGCATGCGTACATTGAGGACAATGTACATCTTAAGTGTGGGGGAGGGTTCACCTTATACATAACTTTTACTTATGTTTTCATGAGCATGCTCTTGTTGCCAATGAAGGTTCACCTTAGGGTTAAGAGTTTAATTCTTAGTTTTTGGAGGTTATAAACATGGATTTTATCATGCTCTAGTTTTCATCCAATTTTATTGAATATTTTTGTCCGATTGCTCTTTGTGGACTTTTCTCGCTCATTAGACCTATGAAGACTCTAGTTCATTATGTTTTGGACTTTAGTGTGCTAGTTTTTATTAAAAAAATAGAAAATAGAGGAAAATAAGAAAAAAAATCAGAAAAGTTGAAAAAAAAAGAAGAATTGAAAATTGTTTGTACATAGGGGGTGGAAAGAGCTACCACCCATGATGTATGTAGCTACTCTCATAAGTCGGATACTTGTTATGCCGTAATGAGAGAAAGCGCTATCTCATGGGATGTGTGAAAGCTACCATCCTTGGTAGAAAGAGCTACCACCTTGAAAGTGTGAAAGCCACTCGGGAGGCATCTTGGGAAAAGGCTACCTTAGAGGATTGTGTGAAGCTACTATCTATTCTTTTTGTTTATAAATAAGTCCCATGTCAATAAGAACTTGGTAGTGGACATAGTGTTGACATGAGTGGAGTTTTTCACACACACACGCATCCGGATTTTATCACATTCATTTTTGATTGGATTGTTTGCTAGAGCATTGATTGTTTTGTCTAGTGTTTGATTCTCTCCATGACTGTAGAATTTTATTCTTGTACTCTTTTGGTGAACCTAAGGCCAAGCACTTCTCTTTTCTTTCCATGAGTTTAATGTTTAATTTTGCTTGAAGACAAGCAAAGACTTAAGTGTGGGGGAGTTTGATAAGTGCTTGAGTAAACATATTTTTATATATGTTTTACATGCATTGAGCATCATTTTTACCATGGTTTATGTCTCATATTGTGTATTTGGTGTTCTTTTATGCATATAGGTTGTGAATGCCTTAAAGAGTAAAAAGGAAGCAAAGATAGGCTATAAAGACACAATGTTGGGAGTTCTTGTTCAATTCAAGGACCAAGACACGAGAGGAATTCATAAACATGGAGATGTGTGCCAACTTCCAAGAAGATTCAAGTCAATTCACTAGTTGGAAGGGCACAAAGGCGGCCACATCTTCATGTTCCTTCTCTTTGTGAAGATTGCAAGACCTCTCAAAAATACATCGTTGAAGAAAAGTTTTATAGCCTACCACATGGACCTGTGCCCGGACATGTGGCCTCAAGAGAAGAGTGTTCAGATCGCGTTCTGTGAAAGTACTGTAGCAATTTTGTTGTAGCAATTTCACTGTAGCAGTACTGTATCAAAATTACTGTTCATACGGCCGCGTGGAAATTCCTACAGCCCACGTGGGTGCGTGGAAAATCCACACGGGCGCGTGAGGGCAAGTGACAGACGCGATCTAAGGCCTATAAATAGCCGTTTTGCCCTATTCTTTCTCATCTTTGGTAAGGCTCTTGAGGGGTGAGACGGCTAGGGTTTGGAGAGAAGGTCTTTGCGGCTTTGGAGGCACTTCGTCACCAACTTTGATCGATTCCTCCTCCGTCATAGCATCAAGGAAGCCACCGGTGAACCTAGCTTCGGAGTGGGTCCTTCAAGACGTCGAAGCTCTCCATCAAGGCCATCAGTTCATATATAAGGGGTTTATTTCTATGGTTTTAATGTACTTTCATTCATTGATGGTGTGTTTTGTATGTTGCTCCATGGAGAGCTAAAACCTTAGAGGGTATTTGGGCTTGTGAACCCTAGGATTCTCATCTTTTGTGGATTTGCTTAGTGTTTCTATTTAATTCGAGTTTGATTAAGTTTTAATCTTGTATTCTCATTGCTTGCTTGTTTAATTAATCCTTGTGGTTGATTGGATTTGCATGATTTGTTACTTTGATGTGAGAGAGGTCTTCATTAGAGTTAGAACTTCAAGGTTAAAGAGGGTTGAGAGGGTGAGTCATGAGATAGCGGAGTGTCCCCTCTCCCTTCCGATTGAGTGTATTCTATCTCCGTTCCCTAAGCTATATGCAACCATATTCGGTGTGAGGCGTGAGATTCAGAGATTTCTCCGCCGGGGCCTTGTAGGGGGTTAGGATCCTTCACTGGGAATTAGGGTTGGATCAATCTTTAGGAATCGGATACACCTCTTGGAATCCCTAGATTGCTTTGCAGTCATATATGTTGTGAGGTGTTGAGATTGAGCGATTTCTCCACCGGGAACTCGTAAGGGATTAGTATCGGTGATCGGGAGGCCGGATCCGATTATATTTGAATTTCCACGACTTAACTTACTCATCATAGAAACACTTTGCTTATTCGGTACCTAATACCTGAATCCTAGGGGGAGCATTGCCCGAATGCCCCACTTTTATTGATTGAGATCTCCATCCATTTAACCCTTGCATATTCGTCTCCGGTATTCATTTCTTCGCACATTAGATCACCACACCTTTCCATTTATCATTAGGTTAGAAAGCAAAGAAGAAGTTAGTACTAGTAGCCCTGTTCCCTATGGATTCGACTACCCACTTACCGGGGTAATTATTACTTCGACACCCGTGCACTTGCGGTTTACACGCATATTCGGATGCATGTCAGGGCCTCAGAAGAGGACTTTGACTCTTGCATACTGGCCCTGGTGGTACAAATACTTAGCCACGATGTGTCCCAAGTGAATCGGCTCACTCTACACATGGAATACAAATATAACAACTCCTATCTGTTCAAAACTCCAGTGCTGTCACTGATCTGCTCAAGACAGTGTGAATGTATCTGTATTAATAAGTCTTGTGTGATAAGAATGTGAAGTGTTTTTTCTTAATGATAAATATTACTTTTATCCGGTTTTAGCGCTAATACTTGTGCATTTGTGTTACTTTCACGCATATAGGGTTGTCAGCCGAATGTTAAAGAAAGAAGCCATTGTAGATCGTGAACGCACTATTTGGAGGAAATCTTGAGAAGGGTCAAACGCAAAGACATAAGTCGGGTTCAAGATGCGAGAATGTGTGCCAACCTCCGTGTATTCGAGCTAGCACAATAGTTTGGAGGAGCACAAAGGTAGTCACATTCGAGTATCCCAGCTTGTACATTGATAGCAAGATCTTCACCAATGAGGTCGGTTATTGAAAAAAGCAAAACGATCTAAGATGTGAACGTGTGCCCGTTGACATTACCTCGATGAAAACATGGATTTGGGAGTGTTTCAGGCCGATAATGTAGCAGAGAACTGTAGCAAACACTGTAGCAATTTATTGTAGCAGGTACTGTTCACTGTCGGCTGAAAAGGAGAATTCTAGAGAATCCACACGGACGTGTGGAAATTATCCATGCTAGTGTGGAAATTCCACAGGCCCGTGTGGCAAATCCACAGGGGCGTGTGGATGCCTGATTCCGGCCCTATTTAAGCCGCGATTCAGCCCTGATTTCAGCATTCTTTTCTCCATTCTTTCCCAAACTTGAGAGGGCATTGCGGCTAGGGTTTTGAGAGGTATTGGTAGGGTTTTGGAGAGGTTTTTCGGCTTCGACATCGCGCTCCACTTGGAAGAAGGTTATTGGGAGAGCTTTCGTCGGCACAGATCCGGCGAGGTGTGTCCTAGGCCAGACAATGGGACCTTTGGAGGCGATGAGACTTCTCCACAATACCATTGTCATGACTATCGAGGGTGTTTTCTATGGATTACTTGTTTTACATTCGATTTTATTGTTGATTGTAACTAACTCCATGGAGAGCTAAACCCCCTAGTCAAGTACTTGGATTTGTGAACCCTAGGATGTATTTGTTTCATTAAACCTTCTATTATGCTTTTATTAATTGATGTTTTATTTGAGTTCCAATCTTGAATGCTTGATTGACTGAATCCTCCCTTAGAGTGACACTAGGGTTGAGAGCTCACTTTGGTAACCCTTGTGAGCGACACACCACGAGAATTAGACAAAGCTTGATTGGAGAGGGTTGAGAGGATGAGTCGAGAGGTAGCGAAGAGTCTCATTTCCCCTCCGATGTGATTTATCCTACCTCCATTTCCTTGATCTCTTTGAGGTCATAGTAGAGTGAATGGGCTAAGGGATGACCTTCCACTGGGCTTAGTTGTAGAGGCAACGGAGTGAAGTGTTGAAGTGATCTTAGCACCTAGGGCTTAATTGTAACTAGTGACCTCTCACCTGGACCAAAGGGTTAGGTCTATTTCTAGGAAGAGGGTTTGTCACTTGGAATCCCTAGAACTCCATGCGATTATATCCGAGTGCGAGGTGTTGAGATTATTCGATTTCTCCTCCGGGACATGGTATAGAGTTAGTCACGGTTGACTTTAGATCTGGGACTGTGTATTAAAGTATTTCCACGACTAATTAATGCATTAGTTGGGAGTTATAATAGTTGGCTTTGCACTTGAAATGATTGTCCTAGGCGGAACAATATCCGAGTACCCCATTTATATCGATTGCCTTATCTCTCACTTACTTGTGCTTTTCTCTCTTGTTTCTTTTATTCTTGTTTACATTACATCTTGTCAACACAATCATTATTCATCTTCACTTGGTTAAGAAATAATTTAAGTATTTTTACTCCCTACTCCCTGTGGATACGATACCCACTCACTTGGGATTTTATTACTCAACAAACCCATGCACTTACGGGACATACGCAAGGGGCTTTGTCATGTATTCTGGCCGAGACAGGCATGTGGCCTTGGACACTCCCTGCTCATGCTATCCCTATGTACACAATGCTCTTTATGCGCGCTGTGGTGTCAAACATTCAGGATAGTCCATCGGTAGCTACTCCTACTCCTCCATATCAGTAAAAGCATTGTTGTAGAGTCCCAGTCGGACAGAGAACTGAGTGACGCTCATGCTATAGCATTGTCCAAATGCGCTGAACTGTATAGTGTGGATGCTCAAGAAACTACTGTACGAGTGATCAAACTAAAATGAAGAAAGCACCTCTAGAGTGAGGATACGAATAGCTGGATCTTGAATCGACAATAATCTGCACCAACTTCCAACCGAGAGGAGCTCATCAACCTCCTCAGCCACCTCATCTCCTCGCTGGGCCTCTCTAAGTACATTCAAGTCTGGGAAACATAACCGACTGAACTTAAGCTTCGATAAACGCTCGAACCAAACCTGGTGTTCGGGGATCGCAAATTCTAACTATTTTGGCTTGGGAGAAGACTCGCGTGGACGCTTACCAGCCACTTTCTTCGATCTGAGGGCCATATCTACAAGAATTGAAGAGAAATCGATCAAATAAACTTACAAATCAATACTGCAGAAATCCACATAGTCGTGTGGAAATTCCACATGCCCGTGTGGATCTTCAGGATCTGAAAGTCGCACAGCCATTATGCGAAAATCCTAACAATACATCAAAAATTCATGCAAAATTCTTTAAAAAGCATAGACCAACCATTTAAGCATGAAATCTGACACATCCCTTGCGTGTGACCCACAAGTGGACGGGGTTTCTCGAAGTAATAATACCTCGGTGGGTGGGTAGTGATCAAAAACACAAAGATTGCTACTTAACCAAAGTGAAGATGTATCGATAGTAATGTGAACAAAATTAGTATGCAAAGAAATAACGAAAGTAAGAACGAGAGGAAGAATAAAATGAGAAGAAAGGCAATCGATAGAAAGTTGGGCACCAAGGCATTGCTCCCCCTAGGACTATTGCTTCAAGTGCAAGACCAACTATTAAGCTCCTAACTAATGCTTAATGAGTCATGGAAATCATAAAATACATGGTCCCAAACCTAAGGTCAACCGTGACTAACTCTACACTATACCCCGGCAGAGAAATCACTCAGTCTCAACACCTCACACTGTGTATAGTTATAAGAAGCTCTAGGGATTCCAAGTGATAAACCCTATTCCCTAATATAGGTCTAACCCTTTGGTCTAGGCAAAAGACCCCTAGTCACAATTAAGCCCCAGCACTAAGGATTACTTCAACCCTTCACTCTATTGCTCGCGCAACTAAGCCCCAGCGGAGTTCCTCTCTTAGTACTTCAGTCTATTGTGCCCACAAAGAACCCTTGGAACATGGAGGTAGGATAAATCATACCAAAGATGAAAGGGGACGTTCTGCTACCTCTCGACTCACCCTCTTGACCCTCTTCAATCTTGTTTTGTCTAACCCTCATGTTGTGTCACTCACTCACAAGGATTAACAATTTAGACTCTCAACCCGAGTGTCACTCTATCGGAGAAATCATTCAACAAACATTCAAGATTGGAACTCAATTAAAGACATCAATTAAAGAAAAATAATAAAAGCTTAATGAAACAATAACATCCTATTACTTACAAGTCCAAATACCCCTAGGGGTTTAGCTCTCCATGGAGCAAGATACAATCAATAATGAAATTGAAAGTAAAAACATGCAATCCATAAGTAAAACCCCCTCGTTCTCTTCAAAGGTTCCCTTGTCAAGCCTAGGGCACATCTCACAGGATCGGTGCCTACGAAAGCTTCTTCAATAACTCTATTCCAAAGGAACGCACTGTCGGAGACTGTAGAACCACTCCAAAAATCTTGTCAAAGCCCCTCTAAACCTTAGCGGCAGGCCTCTCCAAAGTTGGCGAAAAGATGACAAAAAGATGGAAAAGAGGATCCTCAAATAGGGCTGAATAGCGGCTTCATATAGGGCTGGAATCGAGAATCCACACACCCGTGTGATTTGCTACAGTGACATGATGCAGTTCTCCGCCAAAAAACACTCTCGAATCCACACTTTTCATCAAGGCAACATAAACTGGCATACGTCTATGTCGTAGATTGCATTGCTTCTTCAATAAGGGATAACATTGACGAAGATCTTGCTATTATTGCACAAGTCGAAACACGTAAACGTAACTACTTTTGTGCCCCTCCAAACCATGTAATTGCTTGAGCACATGGAGGTTGGCACACATTTACGTATCTTCAAGCATAACTTGTATCTTCACATTTGTTCACTCTAAGATTCCATCAACAAAGTGTAATCGCAATCTACTTTGCCTTCTTTCCTCTACATTTGACTCGACAACCCTACATGCACACAAGTAACATAAATACACATATATTAGCTCTAAAATCTGATAAAAGTAATACTCATCATAAGAAAAGAATATTTCGTATTACTAATACATAAGCACTTATCAAAATTAAAACAACATTCACCAGTTTAAGAGAAATAAATCATGATTGGCGAAGACAAAGAGAAAGAGGGCTTACCGATGAAATGAGAGTAGAAAACTTGAAAACGGCTGAAAAACACCCTAAAATCCCCTCAAATAGATGGCAACAAGGTCGGGAGAGCAAAATAAGGCGTTCTCTGAGTGTGTAGATGTTCAAAAATGAATGGGTGAGAGTAGGTTTTAAAGAAAAACTGCACCTCTTGGTGTGCATCCACATAGGCGTGTGGAAATTACCCATGCCCATGTGTCTCCACAAGAGAGCTCATAGGGGCAAACACACGCCCTTCTGTACTCTCAGGATAGCCTCTGACTAACTCTAAACACATCCACACGGGTGTGTGAAAATTCCCCACGCCCGTGTGCCCGACCCACAAGGGCAACCACACGCTCCTGTGGTCTCTCTGTCCTCCCGAGAAATCGACTAAGTGTTCCACACGCTCCTGTGTGCTCTCGGGATGGAGGAGAAGTCTCTGCAGAGTTTCACACGGGCGTATGGAAATTACCCATGCCAGTGTGTTGTTCAAAAGATCATCCACAGGGGCATTCACATGCCCCGGTGTCTACTCAGGATACAGACTGAGAACTCTACATAGATCCACACGCTCGTGCGAAAATTACCCACGGGAATGTGACCATCACAAGGCCATTACCAGGTGCATTGACATGCCCCTGCGTCCTCTCAGGATGAGCTCTGAATGGAACCATACGCCTTTGTGAAAATTCCACACGGCCGTGTGTCTTCTCTGTATGACTTAGAAAAAAATTATAGACTCTGCAAAAAAACTTTTGCACACTCATACACACACAGAGCCTATATATACTATGAGAAACTTACTAGAGAATCATGAAAACATGCTCAAACGACCAAGAAACTTCGCCAATCACAATTAACAACACTAAAACGCCAACAATCCACAAGAAGAAAATACAGTAATAGCATATAAAAGATCGAGACACCAACACTCATTCTCTTATTCATGCAAGTACTAACCTAAAACCTAGAAATATAGTAAAGACTTGGGTTACCTCCCAAGAAGCACTTGTTTAACGTCACTAAGCTTGACATACCTCTTCTTAACTCACGGGGGCTCATGGAGAAAAAATACTTCCTTGTCATAATTACTCACCTCTCAACCAAAGTATGGTTTTAGCCGCTGTCTGTTGACCTAAAATGTACCCTTCTCTGGATCAACACCATGGGGTGATACTTCAGTTATAGTATATAGCCCAAACCATCGAGATTTGAGTTTAACCAGAAATAGCCGTAGGCGAGAATTGAACAATAAAACCTGATCACCTACTTTGAACTCTTTAGAATTCTTGATATGCTTGTCATGCCACTTCTGAATTCTTTCCTTGTAGATCCTTGCATTCTCATATCCCTCAACCATCATTCATCTAACTCATTGAGATGAAGCATTCTTTGTTCCCCCACTTTACTCAAGTCAAAGTTCATTGCCTTGATGGCCCAATAGGATTTATGCTCAAGCTCCACGGGCAAATGACATGACTTGCCATACACCAAGTTATAGGGAGTGGTCCCTATCAGAGTTTAATACACCGTTCGGTGAGCCCAAAGTGTGTCATCCAAATGTTCTGACCAATCCCGCTTTCCTTATTCCACCAACTTTGTCAAGATTCTCTTAAGCTCTCAATTCATGACTTCCACTTGACCACTTGTCTGCGGGTGATAGGGAGTAGCAAGGTGATGATGCACTCCATAACTCTTTAACACTTTCTCAGGTTGAGTGTTGCAAAAATGAGTTCCTCGATCACTAATGATGATTCGTGGAGTTCCAAATCAAGTGAATAGCCTCTTTAGATATTTAACCATGGTTCTAGCATCATTAGTAGGTAGAGCTTGAGCCTCCACCCATTTGGAAACATAATCAACAGCCACCAGAATATGTTGATTACCGTTCGATTTCAGAAATGGTCCCATGAAATCTATACCCCACACATCAAACACCTCACAAAATTGCATCAGATTCTGAGGCATCTCATCCCGTCGCATAAGATTTCTGGCACTTTGACAACTATCATATCGAAGGACAAACTGATGTGCATCTTGAAACAAAGTCAGCCAATAAAATCCTATAGCCAAAGCTTTTTTAGCAATTTAACTTGAAGAATAATGTCCCCCAACCTTCTTTTCTTGATAAACATCTTCGGACCACATGATCTACACAAATGCGAAACAGAAATGGATCATCCAAAAGTAATTCTATAGATCACTGAAGAACTTCTTCTTTTGTTGAAAGGTGAGGCCCTACTTAAGAACTTTCCTCGATTAGTAGTTTGTGAAATCCATGAACCATGGAGTGCCCTCTGATTCTAAACTCTAGACTACATACAAGTGCTCCTCGGGAATGAAATCGCTAATTTATTTATTTGGTAGCTCCTAACCTTCACAACCTTCAAATCGAGATAAATGGTCTACAACCACATTTTTAGTTACTCTCTTATCTTTTATCTCCATATTGAACTCTTGCAAAAGTAAGATCCAAAGAATCAACCTCGATTTAGCATCGGCCTTGTTCATGAGATAACGGCGTGCCAAGTGATCAGTAAATATAGTTACTCTAGATAAGATGAGGTATGGCCTGAACTGCCCCAAAACTGCTCCAATAGCGTAGTCACTCGCGTCACACATAATCTCGAATAGTTCATTCCAATCCGGTAAGATCAAAATCGGTGCTTGCACTAATTTCTCTTTCAACAAATTAAAAGCAATCAAACAATCATTCTCGAAATCAAAAGGATCATCTTTTTCAACTAGTTTTGTCAACGGTTGAGTGATCTTCGAAAAATTCTTGATGAACCTCCTGTAGAACCCGCATACTCCAAGAAACTTCGAACTCCATTCATATTTGTAGGTGGAGGGAGTTTTTCTATGACTTCAACCTTTGCCTTGTCTACCTCCATTCCTACTTGAAAAATCTTATGACCAAGGACAATGCCCTCTTGGACCATAAAGTGACACTTCTCCCAATTAAGAACAAGATTTGTCTCTTCACATCTCGTCAACACTCACTCCAAGATTCTCAAGCAAATGTTGAAGGAATCTCCAAACACTGAAAAGTCATCCATGAACACCTCCATGGTGTCCTCTAGGAGATCATCAAAAATTTCAATCATGAAACATTGAAATGTCATCGGTGCATTGCACAACCCAAAAGGCATTCTGCTATAAGCAAAAGTACTATAGGGGCAAGTAAATGTCGTCTTCTCTTGATCTTCTAGAGCTATGTTGATTTGAAAGTATCTAGATATGCCATCAAAGAAGCAATAAAACTGATGTCCAGCCAATCGTTCCAACATCTGATCAATAAAAAGCTATGGGAAATTATCCTTTTGAGTTGCATCATTCAACCTTCGGTAATCAATGCAGACACGCCAACCTGTAACTGTCCTAGTTGGAATTAATTCATTCCTTTCATTTCTCACCACTTTCATTCCTTCTTTCTTCGGGACTACTAGAGTTGGGCTCACCGATGCACTGTCAAAGATGGGATAAATGATTCCCGCATCCAGAAGTTTTGCCACCTCTGCCTTGACAACTTCCGTCATGTTTAGGTTCAATATTCTCTGATGTTGAATCACAGACTTATAATTATCCTCCATTAGGATTTTATGAGTGCAAAATAAGGGATTGATGCCTTTTATATCAAAAATTTTCCAAGCAATGGTAGATTTATTCTCTTCAACATACGCACAAGCTTGTCCTTATGATCTGTAGAGAGTTTCGAAGTCATAATAACTGGGATCTTTGATCCTTCTATTAGAAAAGCATATTCCAAATGTGTCGGCAAAGTTTTAAGCTCTAACTCGGGTGGTTCCTCAATGGAAGATCACAATCTGTTCTCCTTCAATCTATTAATTTCCTCGAACTGCGTTGAACCTTTCTCAAGAGCATTCTCTAAACCATCCACTTATGTATATGATTCTAGATGATCTTCAATAACAACCACATTCTCTATCTGACAAGTTTCCTGGACTGCCTTCAAAATATCCAACGAGAAAATCTCATGCCTTTGTTCTTGATGGAAAGAACCAAACTGAGCAAGAACCCTTTCCAAACTCCCGTCCATCTAGTAGCCCATGGACAACAGTGCTGACTTTTCAAACTAATCTAACACACTTTTGAGCTCACATTTTGGATCCTGAATCATATTAATGTGATCAACATCTGATTCTTCCACAGGATGGTTGCTTGTAGGGAGCTTTTGCACGCAACAACATGTAGTGGACTGTATTGCAAATAATTGCATCTTCAGTTCTATGTTTTCAAATATTCTTGTGATGGTGTCAAATACGTCGGTTATGTTGATCATCTTTCCTGAAATCAAAGAAAGAAAAATAAATTAGAATGATGGAAGAATAAGAAAGTGTGAAGTAGAACAAGTGATGAATACCTAACATAGCAAAGTGCAAAATGCTTCCAAAACGCATATTCCCAGGCAACGGTGCCAAAAACTTGACACACCCCTTGCGTGTGTGTGTACTGCAAGTGCATGGGGTGTTAAAGTAATAAAGTACCCCGGTGAGTGGATAGTCATATCCACAGGAAATAGTGTTCAGAAACACAAGTATTGCTATTTAACTATAGTGAGAATGATTTAAGAGTGGTGTGAACAATGTCAATGCAAATAGAAATAAAGTAAAAAGAAAGAAAGAGATGCTATAGAATAATAGGAGAGGCAATCGATAGAAAATGGGGCACCCAGACATTGCTTACCCTAGGACTGTTGTTCGAAGTCCAAGACTCCTCATTATGCCTCCTAACTGATGTCTAATGAGTCATGAAAATCCTAAGACACACGGTCCCAAACCTAAGGTCAACCGTGACTAACCCTCACACTATGCCCTAGCGAAAAGGGATACTCTCAACGCCTTACACTGTGTGGGGTTGCATGAAGATTTGGGGATTCCGGGTGATTGACAAGGTCCCCTTGCATATATCCCGCAAGTGCACGGGTTTGTCGAAGTAATAATCCCGGGTGAGCGGGGTCGAATCCACAGGGAGTAGAGAGTAAATACACTTAATTCGATTCTTAGCTATGTGGAGTATCAACAATGATAAATGTGATAATGATTCAATTCTAAACAATTAAAAGAAACAAGTAAGAGAGAAAAAGTAAGGAGGAGGTAAGGCAATGGATAAAGATGGGGTACTCGGATGATGCTTCACCTAGGATAATCGCTTCAAGTGCAAGAACTCTCTATTATGCTTCCTAATCAATGCAATGGTGAGTCGTGGAAATCCTTACATACATAGTCCCAAATCTAAGGTCAACTATGCCTAAATCTATTCATGTCCCGGAGGAGAGATTAAATAACCTCTCAACCTCGCACTCGAATAAAGTTAGAATGAGCTCTAGGGATTCCAAGTGATAAATCGCTTCTTAATTATAGACCTAACCCTTTGTTCCAGGTGGAAGGTCCCTAGCCACAATTAAGCCCTAGATACTAAGATCCCCTCAACGCTTCACTCCATTGCACGCGCAACTAGGCCCCAGCGGAGGTTCATCCCTTAGACCATTCACTCTATTATGGCCGCAAATAACTCAAGGAATGGAGGTCGAATCTATCACGTCGGAGGGGAAAGGGGACGCTCCTGTACCTCTCGACTCACCCTCTCAACCATCTCCAACCTAGCTTTGTCTAACGCTCGTGGTGTGTCACTCACTCACAAGGTTACCAACAAGAACTCTAAACCCTAGTGTCACTCTAGGGGAAATGTTCATACAATCAAGCATTCAAGGTTGGAATTCACAATAAACATCAATTTATTGAAAGCATAATAAAGAAGTTCAATGAAACGAATACATCCTAGGGTTCACAATCACCCAAGTACCCACTAGGGGTTTAGCTCTCCATGGAGCTAAGTACAATCAAAGAAATCGAATGTAAAAGCAATGAATCCATAAAGAAACCCCCTCGATGGTTGTGTCCATGGTCTTGTGGAGAGTCCTCTACTTGTCACAAGGGATCCTTTGTCCGGACTAGGATACACCTCGCCGGATCGATGCCGACGAAAGCTCTCCCAATAACCTTCTCCCAAATGACACGTGATGTCGGAGCCATAAAACCACTCCAAAACCCTAGCCAATACCCCTCAAAACCATAGCCGAAGCCCTCTCTCAAGTTGGGGAAAAGATGAAGAAAAGAATACCAAAATCGGGGCTGAATCGGCTTTAAATAGGGCTGGAATCAGGCAACTCCACGGGTGTGGACGCTACACGCGCCCGTGCGGAATTTCCACACGGGTGTGGATAATTTCCACACGCCCGTATAGATTCTCTGTTTCTCTGATTTCTCGGCCGGCTGTGAACATTGCTGCTACAGTACTTGCTACAGTACTCTGCTACAGCCTTCGACCTGAATAACTTCCCAATTCCATACTTTCATCGGGGTAACGCAAACGGGCACACGTTCACATCATGAATCACTTGCTTCTTCAATGATATATATGTTGGTGGAGCTCTTGTTCTTATATGCATAAGACGGAATGCTCGAGTGTGACTACCTTTGTGCCCCTCCAAATGGATGTGCTCACTCGAATGCGAGGAGGTTGGCACACACTCTAGCATCTCACACCTGTCCTATATCTTCGCGTTTGAACCTTAGGAAGATCTCCTCCAAAATAGGTGCATTATGATCCACATTGGCCTATTTCCTTCATACTCGGCCTCACAACCATACCTGCATAAAAGTAACATAAAAACACACATATTAATGTAAAAACCTGAGAAAAGTAATGCTCAACATAAGGAATGAACACTTTGCATTCATATCGCACAAGCACTTATCAGTGATAAACCCTATTCCCTAATATAGATCTAACCCTTTGGTCCAGGCGAAAGACCCCTAGTCACAAATAAGCCCCAGCACTAAGGATTACTTCAACACTTCACTCTGTTGCTCACGCAACTAAGCCCTAGTGGATTTTGTCTCTTAGCACTTCACGCTATTGTGACCGCAAAGAACTCTTGGAATGTAGAGGTAGGATAAATCACATGGAAAGGGAAAACGGATGTTCTGCTACCTCTCGACTCACTCTCTCAACCCTCTCCAACCTAGCTTTGTCTAACCCTCATGGTGTGTCACTCATCCACAAGGATTACCAATATAGATTCTCAACTCTAGTCTCACTCTAAGCAAAAATCAATTCAACCAACATTCAATGTTGGAAATCAATTAAAAACATCAATTAAAGAAACATAATAAAAGATCAATGAAACAAAATCATCCTAAGGTTTACAAGTCCAAGCACCCACTAGGGGTTTAGCACTCTATGGAGCAAGATACAATCAATGATGAAATTGAATGTAAAAGCATGTAATCCATAAGTAAAACCCCCTCATAGTCCGTATCAATGGTCTTATGGAGTTGCCTCATCTTCTCCAAGGGTTCCTTTGTCAACCCTAGGGCATAACTCACCGAATCGATGCTGATAAAAACTCCCCCAATAACTATCTTCTGAAGGAACACAGTGTTAAAGGTTGTCGAACCACTCCAAAGACCTAGCCAAAGCCTCTCCAAACCCTAGCCACGAACGCCTTCAAAGATGGGAAAAGATGAGGAAAAGATAGGAAAAGAATCTAAAATCATGGCTTTTATAGGGGCTGGAATAGGGCATCCACACAAGTGTGTGGAATTTCCACACGCCTATGTGAATTTCTAGAAATCTGTTTTCTGCCAGCTATAAATAGTAATTACTGTAGTGATTTTACTACAGTGATTTTCTATATCAAACTGCTATAGTACTTTGCCAAAATACTTCCGAATCCACACTTTTCATCGAGACCACATTAATGGGCACACATCCATGCGGTAGATCGCGTTGCATCTTCAATGAAATCACATTGATGAAGATCTTGCTAGTATTGCACAAGTCAGAACACATAAGTATGACTGCCTTTATGCCCCTCCAATTTGTATATTTTCTTAAACACAATAGAGGTTGGCACACACCTAAGTGTCTTTCAGTACAACTTGTGTCTACCCGTTTGTTCAATTCAAGAACTTCATCAAAAATTGCATCCACGACTTACTTTTGGTTTCTTTCTTCCACAACTATCTCCACAACCCTACATGCACAAGAATAAGTGATAAAATCTGAGAAAAGTAATGCTCAACATAAGAAAAGGATAGTTTGTATTACTTATACACAAGCACTTATCACCGATAAGGTAGATGATGTTCTCTCTGTGGGTAGCTAGCGATGTTTATTATCCATCTGAGAGCCAGCTATTCATATATTGACATTGGAGGTACTGGCGTCATTCGAGTTTGATCGTTCATACTCCAATTTTGATAGTATTGACGCTATACAGTTCAGAGCCTTCAAACAGTACTATAGCATGAGTGTGACTCAGTTTTTTTATCTGACTTGGGCTCTATGACGAGGCTTACACTGACACGGAGGAATACAAGTAGCTATCGACATATTACCCTAGCAGATTGACTTTGTAGCGAGCCTACCATATGTTGTGTGGCCAAGGACAGTATGAGCCTAGGATTTCTAAGGTGATGTGCCTCTCTCGACCAGCTTACAGATATACCCACGCTATTCTTAACAGATCATTGAACGCCCGTGGTGATAGTACAGGAGTTTTGAGCCGCAAGGAGCTTCTTTATCTATATTCGATAGTACAGAGCGAGCCACTCCACCTAGGACACATCATGGCAGAGTACCTGCATCATCAGGGATAGTATGCCAGGGTAAGAGTACTCTTCTTAGGCCCGTACATCACTAGACTCATCTTTGCAATGGGTTTACTTAACATGATTAGAAGGGCTGAGAAGATCATTGTGCCATCTCCCCTCAGCTTGGAGACCATGAGACTGATGGGCATCGTGAGGAGGTACAGAGATGGTGTGTATGTAATGATCATGCCTCTACCAAAGATAGGCGAGGATGAGGGTGACGCTGCCGAGGGTTCGCAACCTACTCTTCAGCCACAACAGGAGCAGATGGAAACTGAGTCACACCCTACAGCCCAGGAGCCACCTCCAGTGTGCATATTCTCTCCATCTTAAGGCCTTGATTACTTTAAGAGGCTCAAGAGTGTTGTAGGGGTGTTAATGAGGGACTTGGCTGAGGTTCGCGTAACACAGGCTGTGAACCATGCTGAGGTGATGGCGCGTCTCGAGATACTACAGCAGATTCTTGAGCGAGACGTGACCTCACCTTTTGTGATGAGACCCCGAGCTTCACCGGTATTTCCAGCAGCATCACCACCAGCAGCAGTACCAACATCACCCGTAGCAGCACCACCACCACCAGTAGAGCAAGACTCTAACGCTTGAGGCATCTTTATATTTCTTTATCTTTATATTTTAGTATTTTATTTCATCATTTTATTTTGGACTTGTATCATTTAGAAAGGATAATCCTTCTGAGTTTATCTTATTACTTTTCAGTTGTATATAGTTATATTTCATTTTCATATCTTTATAGACTCAATTTTATTTTGTTTTGTTAAGCTTTATTGAACCCCCTTGTGTAAACGTGTAGATTGTCTTGTGAGTCTTGGAATTGAGGAATAGTCATTGGCACGGTAAATGTGGAATTTCACATGGCCATGTGTGCCTCACAACCCGTTGAAACTTAACTTTAAAGGAAAATAGCTCCATCAAACGTAAACTAGGAGTTCAGGGGAGTATTGTTTCAATTGTCCATCTCTACACACATGTTTTGATTGTCTTACTTCTTTATTGTGCTTGCATGCTTACATTGAGGACAATGTATATCTTAAATGTGGAAAGGAGTTCACATTGCATACGTTCTATACTTATGCATTCATTATTCATGCTCATGTAGCCAATGGAAGTTCACCTTAGTTGCAACGGTTGTATTATTAAGTTTAGGGGAATTTTTAACATTAAATACTATCATGCTCTAGTATCACTTGAACTTTTAGAAATTTTTACCCGATTATCAATTTTTGCACTACTCGTTCATTAAACTTTGTGGAAACTCAAGTTCAATGTCTAAGGGACTATTTTAGAATGTTTCTTGTTTGAATTTATTTGAAAAAAAAGGCGTTTGTTTTGTTTATGCATTAGGGGTGGAAAAAGCTACCAGCTATGAAGTATGAAACTACTCTCATAAGTTGGATACTAGTTATGCCCTAATGAGAGAAAGAGCTATTTCATAGGTTGAGTGAAAGCTACTACCCAAGTAGAAAGAACTACCACCTCGAAAGTATGAAAGCCACCTTGGCGGCCGCCTTAGAAAAGGCTACCTTAGAGGATGTGTGAAACTACTACCTTCTCTTTTTGTATATAAATAAGTTCTTTCGATAAGAACTTTGAGGAGTACATGTTGGGTTGACTTGAGTGAGTTTACACACACTTACACAATATCGGGTTGTTGTCAATTTTTCTTCATGTTTTTATCTAGAGCATTGATTTCTCTTAGTTGGTGTTTGAACTTTTTCTTACTTGTAGAATGTCTCTTTTGCACACTTTTTGTGAACTTAAGGCCGAGCACTTTTAATTTTGCCTCTTATATGCTTTAATGTATTATTTTTGCTTGAGGACAAGCAAATGCTTAATTGTGGGTCAGTTTGATAAGTGCTTGTGTATAAGTAATATGAAGTATACTTATCTTACATTGAGCATCACTTATATTAGATTTTATAGCTCAATCATGTGTATTTGTGTTCTTCTATGCATTTAGGGTTGTGGAGACAAGTTTGGAATAAAAGAAGCAAATGTAGATCGTGGACGTGATTGTTGATGGAATTCTCGTATCGAACAAGGATCAAGGCACAAGTTGTGATCATAGACACATGAGTGTGTCCCAACCTCCAAAATGCTCAAGTGAATATACAAATTGGAGGGGCACAAAGGCAATCACACTCATATGTTCCAATTTGTGTAACATTTCCAAGAGCTTCATCAATGTGGTTTAATTGAAGAAGCAACATGATCTACTGCATGGTTGGGTGTCCAACTTGGTGGCCTCAATGAAGAAAATGAATTAGGGAGTATTTTGGCAAAGTATTATAGTAGTTTACTGTAGGAAAATCAATGTAGCAGTTACTATTCATAGTGCACAGGAAAACGTAACCTGGAAATCCACACGCCCGTGTGGTTGCCCGATTTCAGCCCTATAAACACTGCTTTAAGAGTTTTATTTGGGGATTTTCTTCCTATCTTGGATCTATCTTTTGGGGAGAATGTGGCTAGGGTTTGGAGAGACTTTTGCTAGAATTTAGAAGTGGTTTAATGGCATTCGACATCGATTCCCTTTGGAAGAGAACTATTGGGGGATTAGCATCAAGGAAGCTCAACTAGGAAAATTATCTAGAGAAGAAGGGATTCATGTCTTCTTTCCTTAGCTCTTTATTTATTCCTTCCATGTTGTACCCATCCATGAGTAGCTAACCATACACGGTCCCCCAAGATGTTGAACTATGATGCTTTGTGTTATTTGAATACTTGCTTTTAATTGTCTATGGAGTTCTATTGGTTTCTTGTGTTAAATCCTGTGTTGCATAACTTGATGTGTTTAATTTGCACGGTTGCTTAGATAAAACTTAGTGTTTGGATTGCCATAGTCGTAGTTGCCTTCTGTGATTACAAAACTCGATGTGTATGAAACCCACAGTTACCTTAACAAAACTTTGTGTATTTGAGAACCATAGATGTGATATTACTTTTGAGCATACACAAGAACCATAGGATGTACCTGCTAGGAAGTAGAAGCAAGTTAGCATACTACAGCTCATAGGAATCATCCCGGGGCATTGCTCTCTTGTTGTTGAATTCTCGATCCTAGTCGGCCTGATAATTCCACCTGTTCTTTCCTTTACTTATTTTATTTTCCTTCATTAAACCAACCCAATCTTTGTCCAACTAGAGATCAGAAGAAGGATCAGTACATTGAGTCCAGTCCATGTGGTTCGACAACCCTGCACCTATCGGGGTACCACTGTATTACTTGTGTATGACCCATACACTTGCGCATAACGCATAAACCTCAAACTCATATACAACGTACCTTCCATATTAGGTACTGAAATTGACATTACATCACAAAAGCTATTCATTTATTCTTAAAAAAATCCACTCTATCCTTTCTCCCTTATGTCTTGCATAAGTTCTGTTACAATCACAATTAAGCCCATTAGATTAGCAATGTTTTGATCTTTCTATTGTATGGCATTTGATAAGACATTAGTCAATCCCAACACTTTAATCATCAGATGCAAGATAAATATAAATTCAGAATTCTCCATCCTTTGTATCAAATTCGATGTTGTGCTTTGTTCTGCAATATTCCCAACATTACACATATTCTCTAACACCTCTAATACTGATTCCCACATAGTAAATAGGTGGATAAAGTTGTATAATGTGAGCCCCACCATGTATCACTAGGTCTTGCAATATTAGCCCCTTCCGTAAAAAATCTCACATCTCTCCAATCTCTCCACAATCTTATCATGGTGTTTTTGAAGAAACACCTCTTCTTTTGCTAAAAGCATTCACAATGTTCATGATCAAAGTGACATAGCTAAAAAATCACTAATAGAAAAAATGCTCCTAGCAACAAAAATGATAATCAATTGTAATTGGTGGACAAAGCAATGGACTTAAAAAGGAAATGGATTTTCATTCAAAATCAATGTCTTTAACCCATTAGATTGTCTTTTCATATCTGAGGCTCCATCATATCCCTTCTCTCTCAATCTAGAAATGGATAAACCACAATGGGTAAGCAATCCATCCAAAGTTGCCTTTAATGAAGAGGATGAAGTATAAAAAACATGTTCACAAGCAAAAAATCTTTCAATTACTAGCCCTTTCTTGTTCACAAAGCTCATAATCACAGTCGTTTTCTCTTTTATTGATTTTCCACGAGATTCATAAAGACATGTGTGGTCTCTTCTACACAAGCCCTTACTAAACTTTCTATATCTGTGGAGAACTAATTTGATTATTTCCAAGAGCATTTTCATTAATCACATGATCAACACTTTCAACTTCCTTTCCATACCAATTCACCATCTCCGGAAAGTTGTCCCTATTTGTGGAACTAGAAGATTCATCATGTCCATGAAAAGCAAGACCTTGTAACAGAAGAAATCTAAGAACACATAAAACAACAGTGACACAAGATCTGCATAAAATCTCTATCTCTCTGTTATGAGAAGAGAATATATGTGACATGCTTTGCCTCTGATTTTTAAAATCCTCACAATGTCACCTTTGCATTGTTGTGGTTGTTATTAACTCCACCAACATGATCAGTGAAACTTCCATTGCCTTCTTCTAATTACTAAACCCTATCTTCGTGAAGGCATCAATCCCAAGTTTATCACCCCTTGATTGCTAAAAAAGATTACAATAGAAACAATAAGCTTCATCTTTCTCCACACTATATTCCAACCAATCAAATTTCTGAAACTACACTTCTTTAAACTTCTTGAATCTTTTCCTTGCTATTTTTAAGGAAGATTATGTGCAATTTGTTGACATGGACCCATCAACAAATACTATCTTCTCACTTGATCTCATATCCCCATGTCATATTCTTCAATTGGTTTTCGAAGCTCTCGGTTGGCAATAATATCACATGGATCAAACTCAACATAGTTTTTAGTATTGACTTAAAACCCCTCTTTATCTATGAAATGATCAAATTAAAAATATATAAATAAATTAAACTAAAACATATATTCATAAATTGTCCAATCAAATATGTGTAACGCTAGATTGAATACTTTATCCTAATCATATTGAACTAAGTTTACACTTTAACTCATAATAGAATTTTTTGTATATATGTATATATTGATAAACATGGATATTTAACACTATCCATATATGAGGTAATAAGTTCTTTGTCATAACTTCAACTAGTTTATAAATGCTTTAATTAGTTAGATTATAACATTGATTTTAAATTACTATGTTATTAAATTCAATTCCTTAAGCTATGAAGGGTGTTAATAAGAGAGGGCGAACTAGTGAACAACCCCCTCTTTGAGTTTATTTAAAATAAAATTATAGTATAAATTTATAAATTTTGAGAGCATTAACTTAAAATTTAATAAGGAGAAATGGAGGAACAATTACAATGTATCATTATTTTAAAATAAATATTTTATCCACATGTAAATTTTTTTATGGTATATAACTTATACTAGTTATATAAATGTAAATAGTATATTTAAATTAAAAATAGTTATTTAAGAAAATTATAATGAGTGGGCATAAGTTAAAATTCAAAAAGAAAAATAAGAGAAATAATTACAAATTATCATTATAATAAAATAAATATTTTTATCCTCAGATTTTATAATAGAATCATGATGACTGGGCATATGTAACTTAATAATATTTTTGAATTTATTTCGATGATTTTTTAAATTTTAATTTTTTAAATTTTTTTAAAATTTAAGATCTTAAAGATGAAGTTCTATTTGAAAGTGATAACATCTTTTTAAACTTTTTTATGGAAAAACTTCTAAATCAATAATTTTGCTTTTAATACTAAAATATCTAAATCAATAATATCAATCCACATACCACATTAATCAATCTTAATTCACAAACATTTTAACAAAATTCCTCAAATTCTCTACCTGAAAACATAAAAATAAATCTCACAAATGACAAAAATAAATAAACAAACAAGATCAATCAACTCAAGAAAAAAAAACAGCTTCACCTCAAAAAAACGGAGCTTCGCCGAAGAGATTGGAGCTTCTTAGATTCATATGGAAGTAAAATCATGATTACCACTATGTCTTAATGGTTTGCAATTTTACTTAGAGAATAACACAAGTGTAAATTCTACATATTTACAAGCGATGGACTGTAGGCTCTTGTTATGATCAATGGTTTAATGTTTTTACTTGAACTATGCTCTGACATGATTAGTTACAGTACTTGGAAACTCTTGAAATGAACTAGTATGTAATCAAGGTCTCACAAATATACATAGTTCAAGTAAAACCATATAGCTTTAATCATATCAACAACATAGATCATTCCATCCATAACAAAACATCAAATAAATCCAACCTCTAAACACAAGCAAATAAGCTTAAAAACAAGCAAAATAGGACCAATACCAGAACAACAAGCATCATAGAGTTCATATTACAAATGAAAATGCACAAAATATATATATATATATATATATATATATATATATATATATATATATGTATATATATTAATTTGTAAAAATATCTGCTTTGAGGGTGACTCGATTTTCTTGCATCTTAAGATGGTTGGTGATGGCTATAGATGGATTGAAAAATATCTACCATTGTTGGCATCCACAAGATATCCAGGAATAGAGGATTATGGGCCTAGATGTTATTAGGATTATGGATTAGATTAGGCATTTTATGGATTAGGGATTTTAGGATTTGGGCAGTGGATGTGGATCTGAATCCTTTTTTTTTAACAATTTTTTATTTTTCCCCATTTTTTAAATAATATGTTAAAAAAATATGCCTCATAATAAAAAAAACTAAACGCCAACCCCAACAAAGCCCATCATATTAAAGACTAAGATTTCCAAATTTTAAAAAAATAAAGGAACTCAAAAGTCCCAAAAAAACAACGGTGAACCCCACCCAGTTTTAATCCTAGCTGTCAAAATTTAAATATTAATTTTTTTAAACACATAGGTTAATTCGCTTATCCTTATATTTTATCCTCAACAACTCCCACATCATAGTAATAAGACCCCCAAACTCACGAGCGGAGATCACCAAACCTTGTTCTTTTTTTAAAATAAAATAAAATTTGGTACCTAGCCTCATCTTTCTTTCCCCGGTAACATTTGGTGCTGGCAGAGAGGATGAGAGAAGGGTCACATCATCAAGATTTTTGTTTCACTATTACTATAAACATGAGCACTCTTTTCCTTGGATTTTATAGCCAAGCTGTCCCATTTTTCTCTTTTGAAACTTGATCTACTGATGTATATAATGTTAATGATTAATTGGTTAACTTGTTTCTGTGTAGAGATTTAGATATCTACTAAGTTGCAGGTTAGATTTAATGTTTTCTCTCATTGTTGTGGTTGATAAGGAATGATGGTGATAGGATCCCATTTAGATGCTTAGTTAAATCTCTATTTTGATTACGTTTGATGTTAATCATGCTATTTTCTAATGATTGATTGACATCTAAAATAGTGATGTATAAGTTTAAGTGGTCTATGACATAAGAACCTTGGTGGATTAGATGTTTAAATTAGCTACTAAATTTCTCTCTAGTTATAAATCTGTGTTGAATTGCATGTGATTTAGAGTCAATTTCATATACTGTTTAATTAAGGATAATCATCGGATTATTTTGACTGCATATGATGGTTAGTTTTGAAGTTCTATGTATTATTTATTAATATATATATATATATAATTGATGGTTTTTTTTAGTGTGCCTATTAATATGAGAGTGTGATTCACTATGTATACCTTTTGGAATAGTTGTCTAAATTGTTGGCAGCTACTGTCTCATACTGTGTTTATAGTGGTGACCTTAAGGTTATAGTAAATGGCTATGGGCTTGCATATTTAGTGCCTTAAAGCCTTGATGATTGTTAACCAATGGTTATTGTATGCAATTAAGCTTTGGAATCTAAAACAAGGTATAATGTTCTTATTTTAGGACCTTTTCTCGAATTCTGATTTTAGTGTCCGAGTGGATTCTATAGCTCGGAGATTTCTCCAGTTAAGTAACCACATATAAAGTATACTATGTATATATATCTTTTTGACACGATCTAAATTTGTTAATTTAATTATTTTATATATTCATTGTTGATAATTAAATTCCTGTTGATTAGTCAATTATTATTTCTTTAATTATCACTATTTTTGAATTATATATTAATTAACTAAAATTATGATTAATTATATTTTTGCAGAATTATCTTGATTATTAAATATTTTATTTATTTTTTGATTATTTATATTTTCCATAATGCATGAAATTTATATATATATATATACATATATGTATTCTGATTAATTATATTTGTTAAATTAGATGTATTATTCAGTTATTTCATAATTTTTATAAATTATCGATTTATGTTTAAATAATTGATTATTTTGATATTATAGAATATGATTATACGAATGGTAGGATTTTTATTTCAAGATTTATTCCTTATTTGATTAGTTTGGACTTTGTTAGTTATTTTATTGTGAACATGAAGTATTTTTTTCATAACAATTATAGTCTCCAATTAAATTCGCACTAACACTATCACTAGGCATAAACACTGACTGTGTCGACATGTAACTCTGTTAAGAAACTATAGTTTCGCATTATTCTGTCGATGGAGAATAATAGCCTCTGACAATCTGACTCTGGTCACTGAGGGTAATCAAATGAATTCTAAACATTTGACTTGGGCTACCAAGTTTAAATAAATGATCTCTGATATTTTGTTTCAGCAATAGTGAATTGGAAGACATATATTCTGGATTATCTATCCAAGATTGTATTTTTACTGAATAATTTTGTTTTGAATTGTAGTTTGACAAGTATCGAGCTATGTTACAATATTTATACTTAAAATTCTGACTTTTTGAGAATTGTGGTAATCACAATATTTTTAGTGGTTACTTAGTGGGCTTTTGAGCTAATAAATGTGTTTTCACCAGTTTTCACATCAGGCGTAGGGTTGTTTGGAGGATAGCTTAGCGAGCGTCGTTGAGTGAGGAGCCACCTAGTTTCTTTCAATTTAATAATGTTCTATCCTTCTAGTAGACGTAAACACTAGTATTGAATAAGTATTGTTTTTGTAATCTTATTCGTTTGAATTTTCTTGTACCAGACTTTCTACTATTTCTTCTTTGAAATTTGTACTTTTGTTGAATGTATATACTATATTAAGACAAGTTCTGAGGCCTTGCATGCTCACTTGGTCTCGGTATTATGGGTATGCAGTTGTTTGTTGCCGTACCGGGCTCGGTAGACCAGTTTGACGCATGACAAATTTATGTGGTATCAGAGACTTAGTCATATTTATCTTAGCACCCTAGATAGAACTGTCTGACTTAAAACTCTAGACAGTCACGCTTGATTTAGCTTGACACTTGGTAGGTCATTGTTAAAATTATAGAATTGTTTAGTACGTATTCTTGATTCTGATTGGGTTTGCCTAGCAGAATGACACCCTGTAGAGCTTCGAGTAGGAACATTACTGAATTTCTGGGACAAGCATCTACTACCAGGGAAGTCCCTGCTAAAAAGGTTAGGGAAGTTCTCTCTTAAGGGGGAATGAATGCAACTGACAACCAAAGAGTTATATTGGATTTGATTAGGAAATTGGTAGGGTTTGTGCATGAGTAGAGGAAGCACAAAGCACTGGCATCACCCTCAACACCATCTTCTCCTCCTCTGTCTGTAGTGCCAAAGAAGAAAATTATGATAGAATCTAAGAGATCTAGTCAGCCACCGTTTGAGGGCACTACCAATCCTGTTGAAGTGGGAATTTGGGTAGAGGAAATGGATAAGGTATTCACAGTGATGAAGTATTCTAAAGAAGAAAAGTTCAGGTTCAGGGTGTACATGCTCAAGGGTTCGGTGAACCACTAGTATAGAGGAGAGCTTTGCATTCATCAAGGATAGGAGTTTGAGTCCTAGGTACAATTGAGGGAAGTCCTCTTTTTCAAATACTTCACCAGGTATAAGATGGTTCAGTTCAAGAGGAAGTTCATTATTCTGACTCAAGAAGCTATGACCGTTAATGAGTATAAGATGGAGTTTGATAGGTTTTCCAGATATGCTCCGAAATTGGTGGATGATGACCATAGCAGAGCCCGACACTTCGAGGAATGCCTACATGCACACAATCATAAGGGGTTAGCCGCTCTACACCTGACCAGCTATGCAAAGATTGTGGGCCGTGCTGTGACCCTGGATACTGTCACCAAGGATCAGTAGAAGAAATTTCAGAGGAAGATTGATGATGAGTGAATTTTATATAGATATTTTATACACCCTATTGTGTGTTTCACTTGTCCTTTTAGCATAATTTTGTTAGAAATGATGTTACTTGAGCACGGTCATGCTTGCCTCAAGAATGCCTTTTTAAGCCCCAAAGTTAGGTTTTCAAAGGAAAATTTTATTGGGATTTCTTCAAAAGTTTCTTAAAGGTGGCGGCTAGACTTCATCTTCCATGGATTGGAGGTGGATCTAAGGTGCTAGGACACCAAGTAAAGTGGAGCAAAGTCTGCAGGACTTCATCGGAGCACCGGCGGAGTTGTTTGAGAAGAAAACAGGGAGTTTTCATGTATTCCTTCTCTTTTGTTTTCTTTAGTCTTTCATGTGTTTGTGAAACTATGAGGGGCTAACCGTCATATGGTGCCCCAGGTTATGAACCTTGACATTTGATGTTTTGATTTTAGTGATATTGATTCTTAAGTTTCTTTGTGGTCTTTCTTTTTTTCATATTGCTTATTTTTCAATGTGTTTCTTGCCTTGATGCTTGTATATTGCTAACTTAATAAGGGACTTGCCGATTAGCCATGTTAGCTTTGATTTTTCATTGCTATTTTCCTCATTGGTTGCGATTGCATTTTAAGTTGCTATTTAACCTTAGATTGATTTGTTGTCTAAAGGGTAATCTCTACTCGTCTAGATAGGGCACACATCAGGAAAGGGGTTAAGTCCGCTTCTAGCCTTGGGCAATGATGTACATTATCAAATCCTCCATAGGTGTTCACCACGGTCCAAGAAGAAACTCTTGAATCATGGGGTAGTTATTGTATTTGTCAAGGGGATAAATCCGGGGCACTACTCTATCTTGGTGATTCTCACCTAGTTTACCTCCAGTCCTATATTTACTTAGCTGATTCTTAGTTCCATTTCACTCTTTAAACCTTTTTATCTAGTTAGATATTAGAAGAACAACGATTAATAAAAGCTTACCAGTCTCTGTGGATTGCACTACCTAATCCCATTCGGTACACTTTACTACTTGTATGACCTGTGCACTTGGGGTTACTCAAAGGGCATATCAAGTTTTTGGCGTCATTGCCGAGGACTAACAACTTTTAGGAAATTTAGGATTTTAGTAATCTAACCATTATCTTTCTTTTCTTTGTATATATTTTATTCTTTTGCTCCTTCTTTGTAATCTAACTCTTTTATTCATTCTTTACTTCTGGAGGGCCAAGATATGGATGAATTGCTTGCAGCAATGGGGACTCATTTATGTCTCCCAATGGTCATCATCCAAGTTACTCTCAACCTAAGCCAGGTTTGGTGGATCTACTGACACACTACATACAAGTCAATTATACAAGGGCACAGTAGTTTGGGGAATTGTTGCCCAACATTCAAGAAGATCCAGTGTGGTTGTTGACACACCCCTTGCATATGACCCGCAAGTGCACGGGTTTGTCGAAGTAATAATACCTCAGTGAGTGGGTAGTCGAATCTACAAGGAATAGTGATCAGAAACACAAAGATTTCTAATTAACTAATGTGAAGATGAATCAATAGTAGTGTGAACAAAATCAATATAAAAAGAACTAAAGAAAATAAGAAAGAGAAGTGCAATAAAATGAGAGGAAAAGCAATCGATGAAAAGTGGGGCACTCGGACATTGCTCCCATAGGACTATTGTTCCAAGTGCAATACAAATCATTACACATCCTAAATGATGTCTAATGAGTCATGGATATCTTTAAACACACAGTCCCAGAATTTAAGGTCAACCGTGACTAACCCTACACTATACCCCGGTGGAGAAATCTCTCAGTCTCGACACCTCACACTATGCTAGGTTGCTTTAGGCTCTAGGGATTCCAAGTGATAAACCCTATTCCCTAATATAGATCTAACCCTTTGGTCCAGGTGAAAGATTCTTAATCACAATTAAGTCCCAAATACTAAGGATTACTTCAACGCTTCACTCTGTTGCTCATGCAGCTAAGCCCCAGCAGAGTTCATCTCTTAGCACTTTACTTTATTGTGACCGCAAAGAACTCTTGCAACATGGAGGTAGGGTAAATCATACCAGATGGGAAGGGGATGCTCTGCTAGCTCTCGACTCACCCTCTCAATCCTCTCCAATCTAGCATTGTCTAACCCTCATGGTGTGTCACTCATCCACAAGGATTATCAAAATGGATTTTCAACCCTAGTGTCACTCTAAGCGAAAATCAACACATCAAGCATTCAAGATTGAAACTCAATTAAAAACATTAATTAAGGAAAGCATAATAAAAGGTCAAAGAAACAATATCATCCTAGGGTTTACAAGTCCAAGCACCCACTAAGTGTTTAGCTCTCCATAGAGAAAAATACAATCAACAATGAAGTCAAAAGTAAAGAGATGCAATCCATGAATAAAACTCCCTTGGTAATCATGTCAATGGTCTTGTGGAGTAGCCTTGGTCTCTTCAAAGGTTCCCTCATCAAGCCTAGGGCACACCTCGCCGAATCGATGCCGATAAAAGCTCCCCCAATAACTATCTTCCGGCAGAAGACGGTGTAGAAGTACATAGAACCACTCCAAAAACCTTCCCAAAGCCTCTCTAAACCCTAGCTGCAAGCCTCTCCAAAATTGTGGAAAAAATGGAGAAAGAATGCAAAAAAGGATTCCCAAATCAGTACAATTTATGCCTTTTTAAAGGGGTGGAATCAGGAATCCACATGAGTGTGTGGAATTTCCACACGCTCGTGTGAATCTGTAGGAACCTAATTTTCTGTGGCCTATGAACAGTAATTGCTATAGTAAATTGCTATACTGATTTGCTGCTTTGGCTCCTTTCTTCTCTATTTAGCTCCATAATTCTATAGTAAATTCACAATCTACTTTGGCCCTTTTCTTCTCTATTTAGCTCCACAACCCTATATGCGTAAAAGAACACAAAAACACAAGTATTAGCGATAAAACCTAATAAAAGTAATGCTCATCGTAAGAAAAGAATACTTCATATTCTTTATACACAAACACTTATCAGTTGTGCAACTTTAAAGTTGAAGCTTTACATTCTATGAAGAAAGCCCACTCCTAACTCAAGATATGTCAATTTGATTCAAGATGAAATATACTATAGGCGATTGGAATATTTTGAGGCAGGAGGATGATATTCCACAAGAGGCGCTCACATCGAAATCAAGTACTTCAGCTGAAAATCAATTTCTAGATGGGTCTAATGATAATGTTGAAGCAATTGGGTGTGATACTTTTCATGAATTGAGGGAAGAAACTCCAATTCTGATTGAGACTTGGGACATGCAAGGAAGTGGAATTTATGAAGCTTATGAGCAGAATTCAATAGTGCCACTTCATGATCCTATTCTAGAAGAGTTTCACGTGACAATAATCAGTTCCATGTCATACTTGACTGTCATGCAAAATGGGTAGTTTTTAAAATCCTTGGAGTGGCAGAGTTCACCTATTATAGTAGTGATTCTGCATCACCACCTCATCTAATTTCAACCACATTTCATAGGCCCATTACAGAATGGCACCTACAAAGCTAAAGGAGATGAAAAAGCAAATTAAAGACTTTCTTGAGAAAGGTTTCATTCAACCTAGTGTTTCGCCATATGGTGCTCCAGCTTTTTTTGTGAAGAAAAAAGATGGCAGATAAGTTCTTATGTATAAGTAATACGAACTATACTTTTCTTACATTGAGTATTACTTTTATCAGATTTTATAGCTCATTCATGTGTATTTGTGTGCTTTTATGCATTTAGGGTTGTGGATACAATTTTGGACAAAAGAAAGCAAAAGTAGATCGTGGACGCACTTGTAGATGAAATTCTTAGGTTGAACAAAGGTCAAGATACAAGTTGTGCTCATTGAAATGTGGGTGTATGCCAACCTTCATTAGGCTCAAGAGAATACACAAAGTCGAGGGATACAAAGATAGTCACACTCATATATTCTGACTTGTGCACCATTGTTAAGAGCTTCATCAATGTGGTTTCATGGAAGACGCAACTTGATCTACTGCATGGATGTGTGCCCATTCATGCGGCCTCAATGAAAAGAGTGAATTCAGGAGCATCTGGTAAAGTATTATAGCAGTTATTATTTACAGCGCATAGGAAAAGAAGTTCTAGAAATCCACACTGCCTTGTGGAAATTCTACACGCCCATGTGGATGCCAGATTTTAGCACTATAAATATCGCTTTGAGAGTTTTATTTGGAGATCTTCTTCCTATCTTTAGCCCATCTTCTGGGGAGAGTGCGGCTAGGGTTTGGAGATGCTTTTGCTTGGTTTTAGGAGTGGTTCTATAGCATTTGACATTGAGTTCTTTTGGAGGAGAACTATTGGGGAAGCTTTTATTGGCATCGATTTGGTGAGGCCTGCCATAGGTTTGACAAGGGAACCTTTGGAAAAGATGAAGCGGCTCCACAAAACCATCGATACGAACTACAAGGGGGTTTCCTCTATGGATTTATTGCATTTACTTTTGATTTCATTGTTGATTTTATATTGCTCCATGGAGAGCTAAACCTCTAGTGGGTGCTTGGACTTGTAAACCCTATGATGATTTTGTTTCATTGACTCTTATTATGTTTCCTTTAATTGATGTTTTAATTGAGTTTCAATGTCGTGTGCTTGTTGATTTGATTTTCCCTTAGAGTGACACTAGGGTTGAGAATCTCTCTAGGTAACCCTTTGAAGTGGTGACAACTTCATTAGGGTTAGACTTAGCGAGATTGAAGAGGGCTGAGAGGGTGAGTCGAGAGATAGCGGAACATCCTCTTTCCCTTCCTACGTGATTTATCCTACCTCCACATTCTATTAGTTCTTTACGATCGCAATAGAGTGAAGTGCCAAGAGATAAACTCCACTAGGGCTCAATTGCGTGAGCAACAAAGTGTTGAAGTAATCCTTGGTGCTGGGGCTTAATCGTGACTAAGGGTCTTTCACCTAGACCAAAAGGTTAGACCTATACTAGGGAATAGGCTTTATCACTTGGAATCCCTAGAGCTTCAAGCAGTCTCACACAGTGTGAGGTGTTGAGACTATTCCTTTCTGCCTAGGCATAGTGTAAAGGGCTAGTCACGGTTGACCTTAGGTTTGGGACCATGTGTCTTTGGATTACCATGAGTCATTAAACTTTGATTAGGAGGCATAATATTAGTCTTGCACTTGAAACAATAGTCCTAGGGTGAGTGTGATAAATGCTTGTGTGATAAGAATGTGAAGTGTTCTTTCCTTATCATGAGCATTACTTTTATCATGTTTTAGCGCTAATACTTGTGCATTTGTGTTCCTTTTATGCATATAGTGTTGTGAAGCCAAATGTTAAAGAAAGAAGCCAATGTAGATCGTGAACGCACTATTTGGAGAAAATCTTGAGAAGGGTCAAATGCGAAGACATAAGTCAAGTTTAAGATGCGAGATTGTATGCCAACCTCTGTGTATTCAAACTAGCATAATGGTTTGGAGGGGCACAAAGGCAGTCACATTCGAGTATCCTGGCTTGTGCATTGATAGCAAGACCTTCACCAATGAGGCCGGTTATTGAAAAAGGCAAAGCGATCTATGACGTGAACATGTGCCCGTTGATGTTACCTCGATGGAAACATGGATTCGGGAGTGTTTCAGGCCGATACTGTAGCAGGGTACTATAGCAAATACTGTAGCAAATTATTGTAGCAGGTGTTGTTCACAACTGGCTGAAAAAGAGAATTACAAAGAATCCATATGGGCGTGTCGAAATTATCCACGCCCGTGCAGAAATTCCACAGGCCGTGTGGCAAATCCACAGGGGTGTGTGGATGCCCGATTCCGCCTTAATTAAGCCGTGATTCAGCCCCGATTTCAGGATTCTTTTCTCCATTCTTTCCCAAACTTGAGAGGGGGCTGCGGCTACGGTTTTGAAATATATTGGCAGGGTTTTCAGAGAGGTTTTTTGGCTTCGACATCGCTCTCCACTTTAAAGAAGGTTATTGGGAAAGCTTTCATCAGCACCGATCCGGCGAGCTGTGTCCTAGGCCAGACAAGGGGACCTTTGGAGGAGACAAGGCTTCTCCACAAGATCATCATCATGACTATTGATAGGGTTTTTTATGGATTACTTGTTTTTACATTCGATTTCATTGTTAACAGTAACTAGCTCCATGGAGAGCTAAACCCCCTAGTGGATACTTGGATTTGTGAACCCTAGGATGTATTTGTTTCATTAAACCTTCTATTATGCTTTCATTAATTGATGTTTTATTTGTGTTCCAATCTTGAATGCTTGATTGATTGAATCCTCCCTTAGAGTGACACTAGGGTTGGGAGTTCATATTTGTAACCCTTGTGAGTGAGTGACACACCACGAGGGTTAGACAAAGCTAGTTTGGAGAGGGTCGAGAGGATAAGTCGAGAGGTAGCGGACCGTCCCCTTTCCCCTCTGATGTGATTTATCCTACCTCCATTTCCTTGATCTCTTTGCGGTCATAGTAGAGTGAATGGGCTAAGGGATGACTTTCCGTTGGGACTTAGTTGCAGAGTCAACGAAGTGAAGCGTTAAAGTGATTTTAGCACCTAGGGCTTAATTGTGACTAGGGACCTCTCACCTGGACCAAATAGTTAGGTCTATTTCTAGGAAGAGAGTTTATCACTCAGAATCCCTAGAACTCCATGTGATTCTATTCGAGTACGTGGTGTTGAGATTGTTCGATTTCTCCTCTGTGACATGTTATAGAGTTAGTCACGGTTGACCTTAGATTTGGGACCGTGTATTGAAAGATTTCCATGACTCATTATTGCATTAGTTGGGAGGCATAATTATCAGTTTTGCACTTGAAACGATAGTATTAGGCGGAATAATATCCGAGTACCCCATTTATATCGATTACCTTATCTCTCAATTACTTGTGCTTTTCTCTCTTGTTTTTTTATTCTTGGTTACATTACATCTTGTCAACACAATTCATCTTCACTTGGTTAAGAAACAATTTAACTATTTTTACTCCCTACTTTATGTGGATATGATACCCACTCACCTGGGATTTTATTACTTGACAAACCCGTGCACTTGCGGGACATACGCAAGGGGTGTTGTCAAGTTTTTGGCACCGTTGCCATGGAGTCGGCGCTTAGAGATACTTTGCACTTTGTTTCTTAGCCATTCTTTCATTCATTCTATTTCACATCATCTTTTTCTATCATCATTCTGATTTATTCTTCTTCTTTTGGTATAGCTCCAGGTTATGACCCGAGGGAACCCTTCGATATTAATTGAAAGAGATCACGAACTTGAACGTACACTCCGAAGAAAAGGGAAAGAACCTGTGCAAGAACCGTCAAATCTAGCTGAAGTGGAAGTTGACGGATCTGACAACATGGCTGAGCAGAATGAACAACAGTGAACATTATCTGATTACGCCAGATCGTCAGTACTGGGGACACAATCTAGTACTGTGCGACCCCAATTACAGCTTCAAACTTTGAGCTGAAACCATTATTCATCTAGATGATTCAGCAGTTAGCGCAGTTCAATAGTTTGGCCGATAAGGATCCAAACAACCACATAGAGAACTTCTTAGAAGTTTGTGATATGCTGAAGATTAACGGTGTATCAGATGATGATATTAGATTGAGGGCTTTCCCATTTTCTCTCTAGGTAAGAGCCAAGCAGTGGCTTCATTCCAAGCCAAAAGCATCCATCATGACTTGGAATGAGATGGTCGAAGCTTTTCTTGCTAGATACTTTCCTCTGGGAAAGTTGGCCAAGCTTCGCAATGAGATATCGTCGTTCGTACAGATGGAATTGGAATCATTGTTTGAGACATGGGAGCATTTCAAGGACCTTTTGCGGAGGTGCCCACAACACGGATTTCCCGAATGGATGATCATTCAAACTTTCTAAAATGGGTTGAATCTTAGTACAAGGCTATTGCTAGATGCCACCGCGGGAGGTACAATGGGGAGTAAAACCCTGGAAGAAGCCCGACAATTAGTAGAAGGCATAGCCATGAACAGTTATCAGTGGAATGCACAGGAAAGGAAGAAGGTGGCTGGGCTACATAAAATAGATGCAGTCACTTCTTTGGCAGCCCAAGTGGAATCATTGAGTAAGAAGTTAGACCTTCTAACTTCGAATAGAGTGGCAGCCATGACTACTTGCACCGGGTGTGGCGGAGGACATGCTCCCTCCGATTGCCCGATCTCTATTGGTGATGTATCTTCGGTGGAGAAAGTCGACTTTGTGGGTAATGCAATGAGGAACCAAGGTAATCCATATAGCAATACCTACAATCAGGGTTGGAAGAATCATCCCAACTTTTCATGGAGTAACCAAGGACAACCAAAGGCCATGGCACCACTGAGTTTCCAACAACAACAAGCCCTAAACATGGAAAATAGAGTGTCCGGCTTGGAAACACAAATGACCGACTTAGAAAAAGCCTTGACTGGATTTGTGCAATCATCGGATACACGGTTCCAATCGATCGAGGCTACACTTCGCAACCACATGGCTTCATTGCACAACCTAGAAAATCAAGTGGAACAAATTGTGAAATCTCTATCGAAAAAACTGCAGGGAAGCTTGCCAAGCAATACCAAGACCAATCCACGAGAGCATGTGAAGGTGATCACTTTGAGAAGTGGTTGTCAGATTAAAGCTAAGCTTCCAAGTGAGAAGACCAATGTTGAAGCACCGGAGGTCGTTTAGGTTGAGAAAGGAGCAACCAAGGAGAAGTAGATGGCACCTCCACTTTACAAGACAAGAATCCCTTATTCCTCTAGATTAAAGAACGACCAAGTGGATGAGCAGTACAAGAAATTTCTGGGTTTGTTTAGGCAACTACATATAAGCATTCCCTTTGTTGAGGCATTATCCCAAATGCCAAGGTATGCCAAGTTCTTGAAAGATTTGTTAACCAACAAAAGGAAATTGGAGGAGAGTGCCTCCGTAATTCTAGATGCATCTTTCTCGGCGGTCTTGCAAAAGAATATGCCAAACAAGAAGAAAGACACAGGAAGCTTCATTATTCTGTGCAACATTGGCAACTTGGATGAAGAAATGGCATTGGCAGACTCAGGGGCCAGTATTAACATCATGCCATATATTTCCTATTGATTTTGTAGTGTTGGACGTCGATGAGGATGCGGATGTTCCTTTTATACTTGGACGGCGTGGAGTTAACACTGAAGGTTGGAGATGATAAGCTGACATACCACCTCGCCGAAGCCATAGGACATTCTCTTGACTTTGATGATACTCTCTACTTTCTTGACACTACTGATGAGATAATTGATAAATATATACAGGAAATGTTCAATCCGAACCCATACGAGGGCTTGCTAGACCAAGAATTGGAGAATGAAGAAGTGCTAATGCTTGGTCTAAAGGAAGAAGTAACATCTAATCTGGGGATCATGAAAAAGATGCTCTGGAAGATCAAGTGGAGGAGGAGATGCTATAGGAAACGCCCCAAGTTTGTTGGGGATGTGCGCGAACCAAACAAGTTGGATGAACCTTTGCTAGGCGTTACCAAGCCCGATAACTTCTCCTCTACCTTCAAGAGGATTTCCTCATCATGTTTTCAAGCTATGGGTAAAAGGGCAACTTTCATCTATGAGCCCCTGTGAGGTAAGACAAGGTACGTCAAGCTTAGTGACATTAAACAAGCGCTTCTTGGGAGGCAACCCAAGTGTTTACTGTTTTCTTAGTTGTTAGTTTAGTGTTTGCATGAATAAGACTTTGAGTGTCGGTGTCTTGATTTCTAGATGATTTTTTTGTATTTTTCTTGTCGCTTTTTAGTGTCATCTTGCACTTTATTGTGTTTTGGCAGAGAATTTTGGTCATTTGAGCTTATTTTCAGTGTTTTCTCTGGGTAAAGTTGCTTTGTAAGGTAGGCTTTGAGTTTATTTATATGTTCAAGAATTTTCTCCAGAGCTTGCAGTGTTTTCAAAGTGTCCAGAGAAAACACACTCCCGTGTGGAATTTTCGCACAGACATGCATTTTTGTTCAGAGCTCATCTAGAGAGGGCATAAGAGCGTGGACTCGCCCCTGTGAACGACCTTGTAACGGTCCACACCTGTATGGAATTTCTACACGGACGTGCGTTTTCCTGCAGAGACTTACAAATTTATCCCGAGAAAACACAGGGGTGTAGACTCGCCCTTTAGATAACTCTCCCATAAACACACGGGCGTTAGTAATTTCCACACTCCCGTGTGGATCTCTGTAGAGAGTTTCTCCTCCATCTCGAGAAGACACAGGGATGTGCATCTGCCCCTATGAACTGCCCAGTAAGAATCCATGGGCGTGCGTAATTTCCGTACGGGCATGTGAAACACTTTGAGAGTTTTCTAGGTTGGACAGAGAAGCCACAGGGGCGTGCATTTACCCCTGTGGGTTAGGCAAATGGGTGTGCGTATTTTCCGCACGCCCTGCGGTTGTGTTCAGAGACAGAGAAGAGGTTTCCCAAGAGTGCACAGGGGTGTGCATCTGCCCCTGTGACTCTCTCTTGTGGAGGTGCACGGGCGTGGGTAATTTCAACACGCCCGTGTGAATGTGCAGGAACATAAGAGCCGCAGCCTCTCTTTAAAATCTTTTGGCTCTTTTCCATTCTCACACTTCCAGATACTCCTAACACCCCTCCGAACCTCACACCATTGATCTTAAGGAGTTTCACTCGATTTTCAAGCCGAATTCAAAAAATTTCGAGTTCACTATTGGTAAACCCTCAATTCTTCTCCTTCTCGCCATAACTTTATTTTAACTGATTAAAATGGTTAATGTTTCTTAGTTTCTCTGTCTATAAGATTTATACATATTTAGAACGAACGGCCGTCGTGAGACTTCGGTTCGGTCAGACTCGATTCCTGAGAGAGAGCACACTGAGTTCGCTATTCCCGAGCATCAGTCTCGTTTTGAGCGATTGTTGAGACTTCGGTTCAGTCAGACTCGATTCCTGGACATGAGCGTATTGCGAGATATACAGTAGGGAGGAGAGCTGGAAGATGAGGTAGAGGATCTGGTATCGGTAGAAGGTTGGAGACAGTTATTAGCGATCAGAGAGCCTGCTATCCGTACACTTACACTCGATGTTCTATCCTCATTCAAATTTGACCGTTCTTATGATAGATTTGACAGGGACGACGCTATACAATTTAGACCACTAGGGGATCACTATAGTATGAGCGTGACACAGTTCTCGATCAGACTGGGTTGTATGAGGCGACATTCACAGATACTGAGGAGTACGCTTAGTTACCAACAGACTATCCTGGCGCCTTGACCCCACAGAGGACGTATAGAGTGCTATGTGGACAAGGGCAATATGAGCCAGGGGTTTCGAATGCCACGTGCCTTACTCAACCTGCATATCGATATTTGCATGCCAATATGAGCAGGTCAGTGAACGGCCATGGTAACAGTACCGGCTAACTGAGCCGGTAGGAGCTCCTATATCTTTATTCGATGGGTCTGAACATACCGATCCATCTGGGACATATCATCATGGAGTATTTACGACATCAGGGAGGGGGCAGTATGCCAAATTAGGAGTGATCTTTTCGGGCCCCTACATCATGAGATTGGTTATGGGTATGGGTCTTCTAACTGTGATTAGGGTGACCAAGAAGGCGAGTAGACCAGTTCCCTTGGGTATAGAGAGATTGAGGTTGATGGGGATGGTGCGCAGGGTTCGGTCCGCAGTATATGTGATAAGTGCTTGTGTGATATGAATGCAAAGCATTCTTTCCTTATGTTGAGCATTACATTTCTGGGGTTTTTACACTAATATGTGTGTTTTTATGTTACTTTCGTGTAGGTAGGGTTGTGAGGCCGAGTATGAAGGAAAGAAACCAATGTGGATCATAATGCACCGATTTTGGAGGAAATTTTGCTAAGGTTCAAACGAGAAGACATAGGTCGGGTGTGAGATGCTAGAGTGTGTGCCAATCTCCTCGTATTTGAGTTAGCACAACCATTTGGAGGGGCATAAGGGCAGTCACACTCAAGCATTCCGACTTATGCACATAGAACAAGATCTCCACCAACTTGTCCGTCATTAAAGAAGCAAAGCAATCCACGACGTGAATGTGTGCCCGTTTGCGTCACCTCGATGAAAGTATGGACTCGGAAAGTATTTTAGGCCAGGTACTGTAGCAGATCGATGTAGTAAAAGTACTGTAGCAGCAATGTTCACAGCCGGCCGAAAATCACAATTCCAGAGAATCCACAGGGGCGTGTGGAAATTACCCACGCCCGTGTGGAAATTCCACATGGGCATGTGAAAAATCCACAGGACCGTGTGGATGTCTGATGCCAGCCCTATTTAAAGCCGATTTCAGCCCCTATTTCAGCATTCTTTTCTCCATCTTTTCCCCAACTTGAGAGAGGGTTTTGGCTAGGGTTTGGAGAGGTATTGGCTAGGGTTTTGGAGAGGTTCTACAGCTCCGACATCGTCATTCCTTTGGAAGAAGGTTGGTAGGGGAGCTTCTGTCGAGGCGTATCCTATACCGAACAAGGGAATCCTTGGACGACGAGTAGAGGACTTTCCACAAGACCATCAACATGACTATCGAGGGGGTTTCTCTATGGATTCATTGCTTTTACATTCTATTTCTTTGATTGTACTTAGCTCCATGGAGAGCTAAACCCCTAGTGGGTACTTGGGTATTTGTGAACCCTAGGATATATTTGTTTCATTGAATCTCTTTATTATGCTTTCAATTAATTGATGTTTGTTGTGAGTTCCAACATTGAATGCTTGATTGTATGAACATTTCCCCTAGAGTAACACTAGGGTTGAAAGTTCTTGTTGGTAACCTTGTGAGTGAGCGACACACAACGAGCGTTAGACAAAGCTAGGTTGGAGAGGGTTGAGAGGGTGAGTTGAAAGGTACAGGAGCGTCCCCTTTCCCCTCCGGCGTGATAGATTCTACCTCCATTCCTCGAGTTCTTTGCGGCCATAATAGAGTGAATGGTCTAAGGGATGACCCTCCGCTGAGGCTTAGTTGCGCATGTAACGGAGTAAAGCGTTGAGGTGATCTTAGTATCTAGGGCTTAATCGTGGTTAGGGACCTTCCACCTGGACCAAAGGGTTAGGTCTATAATTAGGAAGAGATTTATCACTTGGAATCCCTAGAGCTCATTGCAACTCTATTCGAGTGCGAGGTTGAGAGGTTATCTAATCTCTCCTCTGGGACATGTATAGAGTTAGGCATAGTTGGCCTTAGATTCTGGACTATGTATTTAAGGATTTCCATGACTCACCATTGCATTGATTAGGAAGCATAATAGAGGGTTCTTGTACTTGAAACAATTGTCCTAGGCGGAGCATTATCCGAGTACCCCATCTTTATCGATTGCCTTACCTCCTCCTTTACTCGTGCTCTCTTACTTGTTGTTTTTTTTTAGAATTGAATCATTGTCACACTTATCACTACTGATCTTTCACATAGCTAAGAAACGGATAAAGTGTTTTTATTCCCTACTCCCTATGGATTCGATACCCGCTCATCCGGGATTATTACTTGGACAAACCCGTGCACTTACAGGATATACGCAACGGGATCTTGTCAAGTTTTTGGCGCCATTGCAGGGGAGTAGGCATTTAGAGATACTTTGCACTTTGTTTTCTTAATTATTTCACCATACATTCTATTTCATATCTTCTTACTCTATCATCGTTCTGATTTCTTTTTCTTTCTTTTTGGGTGCAGCTCCAGGTTAGGACCCGAGGGAATCCCTCAATATTGATTGAAGGAGATCCTGAGCTTAAACGTACACTTAGAAGAAAAAGGAAAGAGCCAGTGCAAGAACAGTCTAATTTAGCTGATTTGCAAGTGGAAGAATCTGAAAACATGGCAGAACAGAATGAGCAACAGCGAACATTATCCGATTATGCCAGACCTTTAGTGTTGGGGATACAATCGAGTATTGTGTGTCCCCCGATTACAGCTCAGACCTTTGAACTGAAGCCGGCATTTATTGACATGTTGCAGTAATCCGCATAATTCAATGGTATGGCAGATGAAGATCCAAACAGTCATATAGAGAGCTTTCTTGAGGTGTGTGATATGCTGAAGATAAATGGGGTGACGGATGATGCAATCACGTTGCGAGCCTTCCCATTTTCCCTAAAGGGGAGAGCGAAGCAGTGGCTACACTTATTACCTAGAGCGTAAATTACCACATGGGAGGAGATGGTAGAAGCTTTTCTGGCCCGTTATTTCCCTCCCAGAAAATCAGCAAAGCTTAGGAACAAGATCTCATCCTTTGTTCAGTTGGAATTGGAGTCTCTATTCGAGACATGGGAAAGGTTCAAGGAGCTCCTGAGAAAGTGCCCGCAACATGGATTCCCGGAGTGGATGATTGTTCAGACCTTTTATAATAGTTTGAACCCGAGTACAAGGCAACTCTTGGATGCGGCAGCAGGAGGTATCTTAGGTAGCAAGACCCCCGATGAGGCCCATCAGTTAATTGAAGAAATGGGGTTAAACAGCTACCAATGGAATGTTAGGGAGAAGAAAAAAGTGGCCGGTCTCCATGAAATAGATGCGGTAACTTCATTGGCGGCTCAAGTGGAAAATTTGAGTAAGAAGTTAGATCTTCTAACTTCAAATAGAGTGGTGGCCATAACTATTTGCACCGGGTGTGGTGGAGGACATGCTCCCTCCGATTGCCCGATCTCTATCGGTGATGTTTCTTCGGCGGAGAACGTTGATTTTGTAGGTAATGGCATAAGACCTCAAGGAAACCCATGTAGCAATACCTACAATCCGGGTTGGAAGAATCATCCCAATTTCTCATGAAGTAATCAGGGTCCACAAAAGGCCATGGAGCCACTGGGTTTCCAACAACAACAACAACACCCTCAAGTGGAAAACAGAGTCTCAGGTTTGGAAACCCGAATGAATGACTTAGAGAAGCACTTGACTAGATTTGTGCAATCTGTAAATACAAGGTTTGAATCAGTCGAGGCTACACTTCACAACCACACCGCTTCTTTGCATAACCTTGAAAATCAGGTGGGGCAAATTGTGAAGTCTCTCTCTGAAAGGCCACATGGAAGCTTGCCGAGCAATACAGAGACCAACCCTAGAGAGCACGTGAAGGCGATCACTTTGAGAAGTGGTCGTGAGGTTGAAGATAGGCTTCCGAGTGAGAAGCCAAAAGAACACGTACCCGAGGTTATAGAGGTAGAAGAGGGAACAAGCAAAGAGAAAGAGGTGGCACCCCCACCTTTCAAGCCAAGAATCCCTTATCCCTCTAGATTGAAAAAATGACCAAGGGGATGAACAATCCAAGAAGTTCCTGAGTTTGTTCAAGCAACTCCACATCAATATTCCTTTTGTTGAGGCATTGGCCCAAATGCCTAAGTATGCGAAGTTCTTGAAAGACTTGTTGACTAACAAGAGGAAGTTAGAGGAAAGTGCTTCAGTGATTTTAGATGCTTCATGCTCGGCGGTATTGTAAAAGAACATGCCAAACAAGAAGAAAGACCCGGGAAGCTTCATCATTCCGTGTAATATTGGCAATCTAAGTGAGGATATAGCATTGGCGGACTCAGCGGCCAGTATCAACGTTATGCCATACACTTTCTTTCAAAAGCTAGGCTTGGGCGAGCCTAGGCCTACTCGGATGACTTTGCAACTAGCGGACCAAACAGTGCGACATCCGAGAGGCATCATTGAAGACGTGCTTGTCAAGGTGGACAAGTACATTTTTCCGGTTGACTTTGTACTGCTAAATGTCGATGAGGATGCAGATGTACCTTTGATACTTGGGAGACCGTTCTTGCAGACTTCCAAGGCATTGATTGACATGGACGGCGGAGAGCTAACTTTGAGGGTTGGAGATGACAAGCTCACATACCGCCTTGCTGAAGCCATGCGGCAATCTCTTGATTTCAATGATACTTTATACTTTCTAGACACTACTGATGAGATTGTTGATAATACATGCAGGAAATGTTCAATCCGGACACATACGAGTGTTTGTTCGACCAAGAGGAGGATTATGAAGAAGTAATGATGCTTGGTTCGATGGAAGAAGTACCATCTACCCCGGGGATCTTGAAGAAGGTGCTCCAGAAAATGTAGAGGGCTAGGAGACACCACCGGAAACACTCCAAGGCTATTGGAGACGTCTGTAAACCGAAGAAGTTGGATGAACCATCGCTAGGTGGTCCGAATCCCGATAATTCACCCTCTATCCTCAAGAGACTTTTCACATCATGCTTTCAAGTCATGGGTAAGAGGGCAACCTTCATCTATGAACCCCCGTGAGGTAAGACAAGGTATGTCAAGCTTAGTGACGTTAAACAAGCGCTTCTTGCGAGGCAACCCAAGTGTTTACTGTTTTCTTATCTTCTAGTTTAGTTTGTTTGCATGAATAATTTGTTAAGTGTTGGTGTTTTAGTTTTTAGATGATTCTGCTGAGATTTTCTTGTGGGCTTTGAGTATTCATTGTGTGTTTTCATGTGGAATTGGCGAAGTTATGTCGTTTAAGCTTTATTCCAAGTTTTTCGCTGGTAAAACTTGCATACTAGGGCAGGCTCTGAGTGTGTAAACATGTTCAGAAACTTTCTGCAGAGCCTGCAGGTTTTTCTAAGGCATCCAGTGAAAATGCACGGGCGTGTGGAATTTCTGCACGCCCGTGGATTTGTATTGCGAGCTCATCCAGAGAAGGCACAGGGGCGTGCGGCTGCCCCTGTGAACGACCATACGAATATCGCACGCCCGTGGGTAATTTCTGCACGGGCGTGTGATTTCCTGAAGAGTTTGTCAAAATTATCCCGAGAGCACACAGGGGCGTGAACTAGCCCCTGTGGGTGACTTTGTGAAAATCGCATGGGCGTGGGTGATTTCCACACGTCGGTGCGAATCTCTGCAGAGGAGCTCTAGCCATCCCGAGAAGACACAGGGACGTACGCTTGCCCCTGTGAGTTGAGATTGTGAATGTCCACGCCCGTGCATAATTGCTGCATGGGCGTGCGAAACACTTAGGAGATTTTCTCGGATGTCTAGAGCAGTCACAATGGCGTGCATCTTACCCTATTGGTCGGGCGCACGAGCGTGGGTAATTTTCGCACGCCCGTGTGGATGCATAGAACTCCAAGGGGCGCGACTTCTTTTTAAAAAGGCGTCGTTTCTTTCCTTGTTCACATCCTCTATTCCTCTGAGAATGCCCTCACATCATTCCCTGACTTCCTTGTGTCAATTTGGTGGAGTTATTGCGAGGTTTTCCAGCCAAATCTTAAGTTTCTCATCTCGACTCGTCGGTGAGCCCTCTTTTTCTATTTTCTTGATTTCTTCGTCAATTCATGATTTTAATTCGATGAATCCTGTCAGACACTCTTCGCTTCTTCAATTAGGGGGATTAGTCATGTTTAGAATAAAGTTAGAAGTAGTTTTAAGATTAATTTTGGATTTTTAAGGCGCGGCCGTACGGGTTTTTCGCACCCCGTGGATCCATATCGGCGTGCAAAAATTCTGCACGACCGTGTGGAATTCTGCAGTAATGCTTTATCATCTTGCTTGACCGATTTCTTCTCAAATTTTGCATATTATGGCACCCCGGTCAAAGAAGCAAGCTGATAAGCGGCCGCGTGAGTCATCTTCCGAGTCTGAGGACAGGAGTTTCACCATTCCGGAGCATAGGGTTCGTTTTGAGCGGCTTTCGAGAGTTCGTTTTGGACAGACTCGATTCCTTGATATGAGTATACTGAGAGATCTATAGCAGGGAGACGAGTTGGCAGATGAGGTCGAGGATCTCGTATCGGTAGGTGGTTGGAGGCAGTTATTGACTATTAGAGAGCCAGCCATACGAGAGCTCGCACTGGAGCTCTTGTCATCATTTGATTTTTGACAGATCCTATTCGAGCTTTGACATTATTGATGCCATTCAGTTCAGAGTATTTGGACACCACCATAGCTTGAGCGTTACTCAGTTTTCAGTTCTACTTGGCTTGTTTGAGGAGGCATTCACAGACACTAAGGAGTACTCTCAGTTACTGACTGATTATCCTAGAGCCTTGACCCCGCAAAGAGCTTACAGAGTGCAATGTGGTCAGGGTCAGTAAGAGCCGGGGATGTCCAAGGCCTTGTGCCTTTCCCGACCTGCATCAGATATTTACATGCCATCATGAGTAAGTCGGTGAATGGTCGTGGTGATAGCACTGGTGTTCTGAGCCGACAAGAACTTCTGTAATTGTACTCGATGGTGCAGCGTGTACCAATTCACTTAGGACACATCATGGCAGAGTACATCAGACATCAGGGGCATTATGCTAGACTGGGAGTGATCTTCTCGGGTCCCTCCATTACGAGATTAGTGTTGGGCATGGGTCTCTTGGATGTGATTCCTGGGGATGAGAAGATGAGTATACCTACCCCCCCTGAGTTTAGAGACACTGAGATTGATGGGCATGTTCCGTAGAGTTCGGACAGGGGTTTATGCGTTGGTGCTACCTGCTCCAGAGATAGCTGAGGGTGAGGGTGATCATACTGAGGCTTCCCAGCCTGCTCCCCGCCTCAGTCAGCACCGATGGAGACCGAGGCACCTTCAGCGGCAGAGGACGCTCCCCCCGTACATATTTTTTCACCATCTCGAGCCCATGATCGCTTCGAGAGGCTCGAGAGTGCGGTGGGAGTGATACGGACAGAGGTGGCTGAGGCTCGAGCAGAGATTTCCGAGATTAGGGCTACGCAGGCCACTCAGTACACAGAGTTCATGGCACATTTTGACGTATTACACCAGATATTAGAGCGAGACGTTACCTCCTCATTTGTCTTGCGACCGAGGACTCCTCAGCCCCCCTCAGCATCTCCTGCATCCCCATCTCCTATATCAGCATAGGTAAATCCACCTTATGTTTCCCCACCACCAGCAGTAGCAGAGGAGCCGACAGAGCGTGACACCGACATTTGACTTTATTTTTCTGCATTTTCTTTGTTTTGCATTTTATTTGTTCACTCAGAAAGGATTCTCCTTTTGAGTTTATTTTCATTTTACATCTCGAGTTGTATTCATTGTCTATCTTTTATATATACTCGAGTTATTATGTTTTTATTGAGCTTCACTGAATCCCCTTGTATATGCGTGCAAATGGTCTTGTCATTTGGGAATTGAGACTTTGTCATGGGTACGGCCAAAGTGCTTTGGCACTTGACCGTGTGCGCTTCACAACCCGTTGGAACACTACTTCCAAGGATTTAGCTTCATCAAACGCAACACTAGGAGTCAGGGGAGTATTGTTTTGATTGCTTCTCCCACATATATTCTTGATATATATCCATTATGAGTGAGCTTGCATGTGTACATTGGGGACAATGTACAACTTAAGTGTGGGGGGGAGATTCATAGTGCACACATCCTTTTTATTGTTCTTGATTGATATCCATACTCACATAGCCAATGGCGGTTCACCTTAGTTGCAATGATTGTATTCTTGAGTTTAGGAGAATTTTTAACATTGAATATCTTCATGCTCTAGTTTTATTTGAATTTTTAGGAATTTTTGCCCGAATTACACTCAGTGCACTACTCACTCTTTAAACTCTATTGGAAACTCATGTTTGATGTTAAAGGGACTAGTTATAGTTGTTTCTTGTGTTAAATTCTGAAAAAAAAAATGAATGACGAAAAGAAGGAACAAAATAGTTTTCTTGTTTGTTTTGCATTTTGGGTGGAAAGAGCTACCACCTATGTAGTATAAAGCTACTCTCATAAGTCAAATACTAGTTATGCCCTAATGAGAGAAAGAGCTATCTCATAGGATGAGTGAAAGCTACCACTCCGGTAGAAAGAGCTACCACCTCGAAAGTGTGAAAGCCACCTTAGCGACCGTTTTGGAAAGGGCTACCTTAGAGGATGTGTGAAGCTACTACCATCTTTGAAATTGTTGTCACTTTTGTAGATAAATAAGTCCCTTGTACTTAGAACTTTGAGGAGTATACCTTGGGTTGTTTTGAGTGAGTTCACACACATACACGATTTCGGGTTTGTTGTCCTTTTTTATTCAAGTTTTTAGCTAGAGCTTTGATTTTTTGTATTTAATGTTGAAATTTCCCTTACTTGTAGAATGCTCTCTCTGTACACATTGGTGAACCTAAGGCCAAGCACTTCCAATATTTCCTTCATCTATGCATAGAATGTTTAATTTTTGCTTGAGGACAAGCAAAAGCTTAAGTGTGGGGGAGTTTGATAATTGCTTGTGTGATATGAATGTGAAGCATTCTTTCCTTATGTTGAGCATTACTTTTCTGGGGTTTTTACACTAATATGTGTGTTTTTATGTTACTTTCGTACTGGTAGGGTTGTGAGACCGAGTATGAAGGAAAGAAACCAATGTGGATCATAATACACCGATTTTGGAGAAAATTTTGCTAAGGTTCAAACGCGAAGACATAGGTCGGGTGTGAGATGCTAGAGTGTGTGCCAACCTCCTCGTATTTGAGTTAGCACAACCATTTGGAGGGGCACAAGGGCAGTCACACTCAAGCATTCCGACTTATGCACATAGAACAAGATCTCCACCAACTTGTCCGTCATTAAGGAAGCAAAGCAATCCACGACGTGAACGTGTGCCCGTTTGCGTCACCTCGATGAAAGTACGGACTCGGGAAGTATTTTAGGTCAGGTACGGTAGCAGAGCGTTGTAGTAAAAGTACTGTAGCAGCACTGTTAACAACCGGCCAAAAATCACAATTCCAGAGAATTCACACGTGCGTGTGGAAATTACCCACGCCCGTGTGGAAATTCCACATGGGCGTGTGAAAAATCCACAAGACCGTGTGGATGCCCGATTTCAGCCCTATTTAAAGCCGATTTCAGCCCTAATTACTGCATTCTTTTCTCCATCTTTTCCCCAACTTGAGAGAGGGTTTCGGCTAGGGTTTGGAGTGGTATTGGCTAGGGTTTTGGAGAGGTTCTATGGCTCCGACATCATCATTCCTTTGGAAGAAGGTTGGTAGGGGAGCTTCCGTCGAGGCGTATCCTATACCCGGACAAGGGAATCCTTGGACGATGAGTAGAGGACTTTCCACAAGACCATCGACACGACTATCGAGGGGCTTTCTCTATGGATTCATTGCTTTTACATTCTATTTCTTTGATTGTACTTAGCTCCATGGAGAGCTAAACCCCTAGTGGGTACTTAGTTATCTAATCTCTCCTCCGGGACATGTATAGAGTTAGGCATAGTTGACCTTAGATTTGGGACTATGTATTTAAGGATTTCCACGACTCACCATTGCATTGATTAGGAAGCATAATAGAGGGTTCTTGCACTTGAAACAATTGTCCTAGGCGGAGCATTATCCGAGTACCCTATCTTTATCGATTGTCTTACCTCCTCCTTTACTCGTGCTCTCTTACTTGTTGTTTTTACTTTTGAGAATTGAATCATTGTCACACTTATCACTACTGATCTTTCACATAGCTAAGAAGCGGATTAAGTGTTTTTATTCCCTACTCCCTGTGGATTCGATACCCGCTCATCCGGGATTATTACTTCAACAAACCCGTGCACTTGCGGGATATACGTAAGGGGATCTTGTCAATATACCCTAATTACACCTAGCCCCGAGGTAGCAGAGGGAGAGGATCCTCTGGCCGAGGATTCGCAGCCTACTCCCGAGCTTCAGTCGATACTGATGGAGACTGAGTCAACTCCTGTGGCAAAGGAGCCACCCCCAGTACGCATGTTTTCACCATCTCAAGCCTATAATCGATTTGAGAGGCTCGAGAATACGGTGGGGGTATTACGGACAGAAATTGTGTAGGTCCGACCTATACAAGCCATGCAGTACATAGAGTTTATGGCACATTTTGACAAATTATAGCTGATTCTTGAGGGAGACATTACTTCATCATTTGTTCTGTGACAACGAACTCCCCCAACTTCCCGACACCATTCAATTATCCGGCAGCAGCAGAGTCGACAGCTGATGACACCGACACTTGACTTTATTTTTCATTATCTTTATTACTTTTTCATTGACAAGGTCCTCTTGCTTATATCTCGCAAGTGCACGGGTTTGTCGAAGTAATAATCCCGGATGAGCGGGGTCGAATCCACAGGGAGTAGGGAGTAAAGACACTTAATCCGATTCATAGCTATATGGAGTATCAACAATGATAAGTGTGGTAATGATTCAATTCTCAGAAATTAAAAGTAACAAGTAAGAGAGCAAAAGTAAGGAGAAGGCAAGGCAATCAATAAAGATGGGGTACTCAGATAATGCTTCACCTAGGATAATTACTTCAAGTGCAAGAACTCTCTATTATGCTTCCTAATCAATGCAATGGTGAGTCATGGAAATCCTTACATACATAGTCCCAAATCTAAGGTCAACTATGCCTAACTCTATACATGTCCCGGAGGAGAAATCGAACAATCTCAACACCTCGCACTCGCATAGAGTTGCAATGAGCTCTAGGGATTCCAAGTGATAAATCTCTTCCTAGATTTAGACCTAACCCTTTGGCCAAGGCAGAAGGTCCCTAGCCACAATTAAGCCCTAGATACTAAGATCACCTTAACGCTTCACTCCATTGCACGCGCAACTAGGCCTCAGTGGAGGTTCATCCCTTAGACCATTCACTCTATTATGGCCGCAAAGAACTCGAGGAACGGAGGTAGAATCTATCACGTCAGAGGAGAAAGGGGACGCTCCTGTACCTCTCGACTCACCCTCTCAATCCTCTCCAACCTAGCTTGGTCTAACGCTCGTGGTGTGTCACTCACTCACAAGGTTACCAACAAGAACTCTCAACCCTAGTGTCAGTGACACGTCCGAATATGCATATAAACCGCAAGTGCACGGGTGTCGAAGTAATAATTACCCGGTGAGTCGGGTAGTCGAATCCACAGGGAACGGAAGTATTAGTAATAACCACTTCTCAATTATCTAGTCGGAATCAATGAATATGATGAAGTGAACTAATTGCAAGCAAAGCAAACGAGTATGCAAGAAATAAAGTAGAAGAGTCTCAATCACTAAGGATGAGGTATTCGGGCAATGATCCCCCTAAGATCTTCCTTGAAGCTCAAGATTCACTAAATGCTCTAGAATCGAGTCTAATGAGTCGAGGTAATCCAACGATAACCAATCCTTGTCTCCAAGCAAAAGGCACTAGTCCCCTACAAGGTCCCGGTGGAGAAATCGACCAATCTCAACACTTCACACCCTATATGACCGCATTATGCTATAAGGAAACCTAAGAGTGAAACCGATTCCTAAATGTAGATCCAACCCTAATTCCCGGCGAAGGATCCTAACCCCCTACAAGGTCCCGGCGGAGAAATCGAGCAATCTCACACCTCACACCAAATATGGTTGCAAAGAGAATATGGAATACGGAGATAGGAAACACTCAATCGAAGGGGAAAGGGGACACTCCTCCATCTCAAGGCTCACCCTCTCAACCCTCTTTAATCTTGGAAATCTAACTCTAATGGAGACCTCTCACATCAAAGTATTAAATCATGCAATGTAAATCAACCACAAGGATTAACAACACTAGCAAGCAATTAAATCACAAGATTAAAACTCAAGACAACTCGGATTAACTAGAAGCATTAAGAGAATCAATTCAAAATATAAATCTTAGGGTTCACATGCCCAAATACCCACTAGGGTTTAGCCCTCCATGGGCCTAGTTACAAAACAATAATGGATACAATGAAAAGAAATAAAACCCATAGAGAAAACCCCTCGACTCAGCGGATTGGCCTTGATTGGTAGTTCTACGTCTTGAAGGGTTCCTCTCCGAAGCTAGGTCGCCAATGGCTCCCCAAGATGCTATGGACGTCGAAGGAACCTATCAAAGTTGGTGAAGAACTCCCTCTCAATCGGCGAAGACCTTCTCCTCAAACCCTAGCCGCCTCTCTCTCAATGTCTATGCTCAAACCTCCGCAAAAAGTCCCTTTAGAATCGGCCAAAAGGTGTATTTATAGCCTCACAACGCGTCTGTCACGTGCCCCCACGCGCCCGCGTGGATTTTCCACGCGCTCGCGTGGGCTGCAGGAATTTCCACGCGGTCGCGCGGAATTTCCGCGCGGGCGCGTGAACAGTAATTCTGCTACAGTAATTCTGCTACAAAGAGGAGGAATGTGGAGACATGGCTGCCTTTGTGCCCTTCCATTAATAACTTGGCTTGCAAAACTATGGAAGTTGGCACACATCTCCTCATACACGAACTCCTCTTATGTCTTCCAACTTGATTTGTACAAGAACTCCCAATATTGTGCCATGATAGCCTATCTTCGCTCCCTTTTGAATTCCCAATGCCTTCACAACCTATATGCATAAAAGAACACCCAATACACGAAATGAGACATAAACCGTATAAAATATGATGCTCAATGTATGTAAAACATTCATAAAAACATGTTCACTCAAGCACTTATCAGTCACTCTAGGGGAAATGTTCATACAATCAATTATTCAAGGTTGGAACTCACAATAAACATCAATTTATTGAAAGCATAATAAAGAAGTTCAAAGAAACGAATACATCCTAGGGTTCACAATCACCCAAGTACCCACTAGGGGTTTAGCTATCCATGGAGCTAAGTACAATAAAAGAAATTGAATGTAAAAGAAATGAATCCATAGAGAAACCCCCTCGATGGTCGTGTCGATGGTCTTGTGGAAAGTCCTCTACTCGTCGTCCAAGGATTCCTTCGTCCGGTATAGGATACGCATCGATCGAAGCTCCCCTACCAACCTTCTTCCTAATGGAATCATGATGTCGGAGCTGTAGAACCTCTCCAAAACCTTGGCCAATAACCCTCAAAACCCTAGCCGAAGCCCTCTCGCAAGTTGGAGAAAAGATGGAGAAAAGAATACCAAAATCGGGAGTGAATTGGCTTTAAATAGGGCTGGAATCGGGCAACTCCACGGGCGTGGACGGTACACTCGCCCGTGAGGAATTTCCACACGGGCGTGGATAATTTCCACACACCAGTGTGGATTCTCTGTTTCTCTGATTTCTCGGCCGGCTGTGAATAGTAATTGCTGTAGTGTTACTACAGTGCTCTGCTGCAGTCTTCGACCTGAATAACTTCCCAATTCCATACTTTCATCGGGGTAACGCAAACGGGCATACGTTCACGTCGTGAATCACTTGCTTCTTCAATGATATATATGTTGGTGGGATTCTTGTTCTTGTATGCATAAGACAGAATGCTGGAGTGTGCCTGCCTTTGTGCCCCTCCAAATGGATGTACTCACTCGAATGCGAGGAGGTTGGCACACACTCTAGTATCTCACACCTGTCCTATGTCTTCGCGTTTGAACCTTAGTAAGATCTCCTCCAAAATAGGTGCATTATGATCTACATTGGCCTATTTCCTTCATACTTGGCCTCACAGCCCTACCTGCGTAAAAGTAACATAAAAGCACACATATTAATGTAAAACCTGAGAAAAGTAATGCTCAACATAAGGAATGAACGCTTTGCATTCATATCGCACAAGCACTTATCATGCATCTCAATTTGGACTTGTATACTATGAAAGGACTTTCCTTCTGAGTTTATTTTTCATTTTGTGGTCTCGAGTTGTATTCATTGCTTTACCTGTTATTTACTCGAGTTGTTTTTGTTTTATTGAGCTTCACTGAACCCCCTCGTGTATGTGTGCAGATGGTCTTGTTAGTATGAGAATTGAGAACTAGCCATGGAAACGACCAAGGTGCTTTTTCACTTGGTCATGTGTGCTTCACAACCCATCGGAACATCACTCCCAAAGAGTTAGATCCATCAAATGCAACACTAGGAGTTAGGGGAGTATTATTTTGATTGCTTCTCCCATATATACTTTCGACTGATATACATTATGAGTGGACTTGCATGTGTACATTGGGGACAATGTACAACTTAAGTGTGGAGGGAGTTTCCATAGTGCACATGTCTTTTATATTAGTTTTGATTGACATACACGCTTACATAGCCAATGCCGGTTCACCTTAGTTGCAATGATTGTACTCTTGAGTTAGTTGCTTGATTGTACTCGCTCATTAAACTCTTTTGGAAACTCAAGTTCGATGTTAAAGGGACTAGTTATAGTTGTTTCTTTTGTTAATTGAAAAAAATGGAAAAAGTGAAAAAGGGAAAAGGAAGAACAAAATAGTTTTATTGTTTACTTTTGCTTGTTGGGTGGAAAGAGCTACCACCTATGAAATATGAAGCTACCCTCATAAGTCGTATACTAGTTATGCCCTAATGATAGAAAGAGCTATCTCATAGGACGAGTGAAAGCTACCACTCCGGTAAAAAGAGTTACCACCTCAAAAGTGTGAAAGCCACCTTAGTGGCAGCTTTGGAAAGGACTACCTTAGAGGATGTGTGAACCTACTACCATTTTTTTAATTTGTGTTACTTTGTGTAGATAAATAAGTCCTTTATACTTAGAACTTTGAGGAGTCTACTTTGGGCTGACTTGAGTGAGTTTGCACACACACTTACACAATTTTTGGTTTGTTGTCCTTTTTTATTCAAGTTTTTAGCTAGAGTATTGATTTTTCATATTTATTGTTGAAATTTCCCTTACTAGAGTATTGATTTTTCATATTTATTGTTGAAGTTTTTAGCTAGTGAGTTTGCTCAAAGACAGTCACATTCTAGTATCCCGGCTTGTCCATTGATAGCAAGATCTTTACCAATGAGGCCGGTTATTGAAAAAGGCAAAGCGATCTACGACGTGAACGTGTGCCCGTTGACATTACCTCGATGAAAATATGGATTCGGGAGTGTTTCGGGCTGATACTGTAGCAGGTACTATAGCAAATATTGTAGCAAATTATTGTAGCAGGTACTGTTCACAGCCGGCTGAAAAAAAGAATTCCAAAGAATCCACACGGATGTGTGGAAATTATCCACGCCTGTGCAAAAATTCCACAGGCCCGTGTGGAAAATCCACAAGGGCATGTGGATACCCGATTCCAGCCCTATTTAAGCCGCGATTCAGTCCCGATTTCAGGATTCCTTTCTCCATTCTTTCCCAAACTTGAGAGGGGTCTACGGCTAGGGTTTTGAGAGGTATTGGCAGGGTTTTTGGAGAAGTTTTTTGGCTTCAACATCGCGCTCCACTTGGAAGAAGGTTATTGGGAGAGCTTTTGTCGGCACCGATCCGGCCTGGTGTGTCCTAGGCCGGACAAGGGGACCTTTAGAGAAGACGAGGCTTCTCCACAAGACCATCGTCACGACTATCAAGGGGGTTATCTATGGATTACTTGTTTCTACATTCGATTTCATTGTTGATTGTAACTAGCTCTATGGAGAGCTAAACCCCCCTAGTGAGTTCTTAGATTTGTGAACCCTAGGATGTATTTGTTTCATTAAACCTTCTATTATAATTTCATTAATTGATGTTTTATTTAGGTTCCAATCTTGAATTCTTGATTGATTGAATCCTCTCTTAGAGTGACACTAGGGTTGAGAGTTCATATTGGTAACCCTTGTGAGTGAGTGACACACCATGAGGGTTAGACAAAGCTAGTTTGGAGAGGATCGAGAGGGTGAGTCAAGAGGTAGAAGAGCGTCCCCTTTGCCCTCTGATGTGATTTATCCTACCTCTATTTCCTTGATCTCTTTGTGGTCATAGTAGAGTGAATGGGCTAAGGGATGACCTTCTGTTGGGGCTTAGTTGCAGAGGCAACGGAGTGAAGCACTGAAGTGATTTTAGCACCTAGGGCTTAATTGTGACTAGGGACCTCTCACCTAAACCAACGGATTAGGTCTATTTCTAGGAAGAGGGTTTATCACTTGGAATCCCTAGAACTCCATGCGATTCTATCCAAGTACAAGGTGTTGAGATTGTTTGATTTCTCCTCCGGGACATGGTATCGAGTTAGTCACGGTTGACTTTAGATTTGGGACCGTGTATTGAAGGATTTCCATGACTCATTAATACATTAGTTGGGAGGCATAATATTTGGTTTTGCACTTGAAACGATTGTCCTAGGCGGAGCAATACCCGAGTACCCCATTTATATCGATTGTCTTATCTCTCACTCGCTTGTGCTTTTCTCTCTTGTTTCTTTTATTCTTGTTTACATTACATCTTATCAACACAATCATTATTCATCTTCACTTGGTTAAGAAACAATTTAACTATTTTTACTCCTTACTCCCTGTGGATACGTTACCCACTCACCTGGGATTTTACTACTCGACAAACCCGTGTACTTGCGGGACAAACGCAAGGGGCATTGTCAGAGCGTTGTCTGAGTACATCAATTTACCATCGATTACCTCTCCTTCCTATTCTTGCTTGTTCTCTTTTCTCTTTACTTTTATTTGCAATGACACTTTGAATCAACATCACAACTTGGTTTTCACTATAGTTAAGTAGCAATACTTGTGTTTCCGAGCAACTATTCCCTGTGGGTTCAACTACCCACTCACCGGGGTATTTTATGACTTCTATGACCCATGCACTTGTGGTATACACACGCAAGGGATGTGTCAATGGCAGTTTATGACTGTGCATCAACTACCGAGAGTTGAGTAAGGTGCCAGTGAAGAATAGATATCCACTGCCTCTGATCAACAATCTTTTTTATCAATTGCAAGGTTCTTAGTTGTTATCAAAAATTGACCTCAAGATTGGATATCATTAGTTGAAGATCAAATCAAAAGATGTGTCAAAAACTGCATTCTGGGCTCGTTATGGGTATTAAAAGTTTCTTGTAATGCCTTTTAAGTTAATGAATGACCCAGCTATTTTCATGGATCTGATAAATAAAACTTTCAAACCTTTCTTAGATAGGTTCATGGTAGTGTTTATTGATGATATTCTGGTGTATTCAAAGAGCTAGGCAGAGCATGAGGAGCAGTTAAGAATTTTGTTAGGGATCCTAAGAGAGGAGAAATTGTTTGCGAAATTCTCCAAATGCGATTTTTGGTTGGATAGGGTGGCTTTCCTTGGTCATGTTTTAACCAAGGATGGAATTAATGTTGGTCCTTAGAAGATAGAACCAATTGTTTAATTTAGAAGGCCCACCAGTGTGATAGAGGTTCGTAACTTTCTAGTTAGCCGATTATTACAGACAGTTTGTGGAAGATTTTTCTATATTAGTCGCACCATTAACTAGGCTCACCAGGAAAAGGATAAACTTTTAGTGGTCTGAGCAATGTGAGCAAAGTTTCCAAAAGTTGAAATGCAGGTTGGTATCGGCACCTATTTTCACACTTCCGTCTCCTGGTGGATGGTTTACTATTTACAACGATGCTCGTAAAACTAGTCAAGAGTGTGTATTGATGCAGAATTGCCATATGGTGGCTTACGCTTCTAGATAGTTGAGGCCATTTGAGGAGAACTACCCCACTCATGACCTATACTTAGCTACAGTGATTTTCACTCTAAAAAATTTGGAGGCATTACTTGTATTGTGAGGCTTATGAGGTGAGCATGAGGCAAAGGAGATTGTTTGAGTTATTCAAAGATTATTATTTGACAATCAGTTATCACCTTGGAAAGGCAAATGTGGTGGTTGATGCTCTTAGCAGGAAGTCTTTTAGCAGTGTTGCTACATTAATCACTTCCTAGAACCCTATCTTGGAGGATATGAGACGAATGGGCTAAAAGTGGTGTTGAAAGGTACCAGTATGTCTTTGGGGATTTTAGTGGTGAGGCCCACTCTATTTGAGAGAATTAAAGTGACACACCCCTTGCATGTGTGTACCACAAGTACACAGGTTGTTGAAGTAAATAAATACCACGGTGAGTGGGTAGTCCAATCCACAGGGAGTAGATGCTCAGAAACAAGAAGTATTGCTATTTAGCTAGAGTGAAAACCAATTTGTAATTTTTGATTAAAAAGATTAATGCAAATAAAGATAGAAGTGAAAAGAGAAAACAAGAGGAATAAAGAGAGGTAATCGATGGTAAAATGGGGCACTCGGATAATGCTTACGATAGGACTATTGTTTCAAGTGCAAACTAATATTATGCTTCCTAGTTAAAGTTTAATGAGTCGTGGAGATCCAAAGACACACGGTCCCAAATCTAAGGTCAACCGTGACTAGCCCTCTATACTATTCCCCGGCAGAAAGGAATACTCTCAACACCTCACATTGTGTGGGACTGCTTGAGGTTCTAGGGACTCCAAGTGATAGACCCTATTCCTTAATTTAGATCTAACCCTTTAGTCTAGGTGAAAGATCCCTAATCACAATTAAGCACCAATACTAAGGATAACTCAACACTTCACTCTGTCACTCATGCAACTAAGCCCCAATGGAGAAGGTCACTTAGCACTTCACTCTACATGATCGCAAAGAACTCTTGGAACATGGAGGTAGGATAAACCACATCGGAAGGGAAATGGGGCATTCCGCTATCTTTCGACTCACCCTCTCAACCCTCTTCAACCTTGCTAAGTCCAACCCTAATGAAGTGTCACTCAATTAAAGGGATTACCTAGATAGATTTTCATCCCTAATGTCACTCTAAGGGAAAATCATATCAATAAACACATAAGATTGAAACTCAATTAAAATATTAATTAAAGAAAACATAATAGAAGTCAATGAAACAAAATCATCATAGGGTTTACAAGTCTAAGCACCCACTAGAGATTTAGCTCTCCATGGAGCAATACAAAATCATTGATGAAATAAAAAATAAGTGTAAGCAATCCATAGAGATAACCCTTTTGTCGTCTGTGTCGATGGTCTTCAAGAGCCGTCTTGTCTTCTCCAAAGACTCCTCCATCAAGCCTAAGGTACACCTCACCGAATTGATGCTGACAAAAGCTCCCCCAATAACTCTCCTTTGGAAAGCTCCAAAATCCCAGCAAAAGCCTCTCCAAACCCTAGCCACGCTCTCTCCAAAAGATAAGAAAAAGATAGGAAAAAGGTCCCCCAAATTAAACTCTCAAAGCGGTATTTAAAAGGCTGAAATCAGGCATTCACACGCCCCTATGGAAATTCCACATGGGCATGTGAATTTCCAAGCTTCTCATTTCTTGCGCGCTGTGAACAATAATTGCTACATTAATTTTGCTGCAGTGACTTACTACAGTAAATTGCTACAATATTTTGTTGCAGCATTCTTGACTTTATTTTCTTCATTGAGGCCACATGATTAGGTACACATCCATGTGGTATATCATGTCACATCTTTCTTTGAGCGTGACTGCCTTTGTGCCCCTCCAATTTGTATATTCACATGTACATTTGGAGGTTGGCACACACCCACATGCCGGTGAACACAACTTGTGTCTTGATCCTCGTTCGGTACAAGAGATTCCTCAAAAATTGCATCCATGATTTATTTTTTCTTTTTTTCTTCCAAACTTGTCTCCACAACCCTAAATGCACAAAAGAACACAAATACACACGAATGAGCCATAAAATCTGATGAAAGGAATGCTCAATGTAAGAAAAGTGTACTTAGCAACACTTATACATAAGCACTTATCTTAAAGCAACATAAGAAACAGATGGTTATTTGTAGAATATTTGATGAGAAGTTGAAAGTGGCACCCAAGTTTAGTTTAGAGTTCATAAGGATGGCTCAGTAAGATTCGGGAACCGGATTTGTGTTCTAGATAATTCAGAGTTGAAAAAGGAGATAATGAATGAAGCCCACTATATTAGCTACTCAATACATCCCAAAAGCACTAAAATGTACAAGGATTTGAGGAGTATTTTCAGGTAGAATAACATGAAGTGAGATGCTACACAATTTTTGTCATAGTGTTTGACCTATCAGCAGGTCAAGGTGGAGCATTAGAGGCCAGCGGGACTTCTCCATCCTATTCTCATTCATGAGTGGAAATGAGAGAATATTGGTATGGACTTCGTGTCTAGGTTTCCTCGCACCAGCAAGGGATTTTAGCTGTAAGGACTAGCATGTCATTAGAGAGGCTAGTTGAGCTGTATACTCGATTCGTGGAGCATTTCTCAAGGAGTCTGCACTATGCCTCGGGAACCAAATTAATATTCAACACAACTTTTCATTCACAAACTAATGGGCAGTCTGAGAGGATAATTCAAATTTTGGAGGATATGCTTCAAGCTTGTATGCTTGATTTTGGGGTTCTTGGGATCAGTTATTACCTCTGATAGAGCTTTCTTATAATAACAGCTATCAGGCGTGTATTAAGATGGCTCCTTATGAGGCATTGTATGGTAGGAGATGCAGATTACCTATTTGTTGGGATGATGTGGGAGAGGAGAGATTATTAGGGCTAGAGATTGTGTGGCAGATAGTGGAGAAAGTTTGCCTAATTAAAGATCACCAGTGAGCAGCTCAGAGCAGGTAGAAAAGTTATGCAGATAATATGAGAAGAAGCTTGGAGTTTCAAGTGGGTGATCATGTGTTCTTGAGAGTAGCATTAAAGGAATTATCTGTTTTGGTGTTAAAGGGAAGTAAAGCCCTCAGCTTGTCGGTCCATTTGAGATCTCGGAGTGCATTAGTGATGTGCCATATCTAATTACACTCGGTCAGTACTTTCTTGAGTGCACAATGTGTTCCGTGTTTCTATAATGAAAAATTTCTTTTCGAATCCTGACCATGTAATACAATTCTCCAACTTTGAGCTTAATAGCGACATGATATATGTATAGAGAGCGACCAATTAATGTGGTGGATTTCAAGGAGCAGGCATCAAGAAGGCTGATCACTCCTTATGTCAAAGTTTAATAGAGTAATTACTCAGAGAATGAAACAGCTTAGGAATCGGAGGTGCGAGAGAAATACACATGCCTTTTCTGACGATCAAGTGATATTTTAGAGGACTAAACTCCTCTTTAGGTGGGGGGTGATTTTGTGAACCCCACCCAGTTTTAATCCTCACCGTTAAATTTTAAATGTTAATTTTTTTTTAAAACACATGGGTTAATTCACTTATCTTTATATCATATTTTCATCAACTGCCATATCTCATTGTGATAAGACTTCGAAACCCATAAGAGGTGATCACCCAACCCTATTATTTTTTTAAATAAAATATGGAACCTAGCCTCATCTTTCTCTCCTTGGTTACATGTGGTACCGGCGGTGAGGACGAGAGAAGGGTCTCATCATCATGGTTTTTGTTTCACTATTACTATTCAGGTGAGCACTCTCTTCCATGGATCAATGGCCAAGTTGTCTCATTGTTCTCTCTTGAAACTTGAACTACTGATGTCTGATGCTAATGATTGATGGGTTAACTTGTTTCTGTGTAGAGATTTAGATATTTGCTTGGTTAATTGTTTCGCTCGTCGTTGCAATTGATAGGGAATGATGGTGATAGCATCCCATTTAGATGCTTGGTTAAATCTCTATCCTAATTACGTTTGATGTTAATCCTGCTATTTTCTAATGATTATTTGACATCCAAAATAGTGACGTATAAGTTTAAGTGCTCTATGACGGAAGAACCTTGGTGAATTAGATGTTTGGATCAGCTACTGAATTTCTCTCTAGTTATAAATCTGTGTTGAATTGTATGTGTTTTAAAGTGAATTTCATATACTGTTTAATTAAGGATAATCATTGGATTGCTTTAACTGCATAAGGCGGTTAGTTTTGAAGTTCTATGTATTATTTATTAATATATATATATATATAATTGATGGGTTTTTTTTTCTATTATGCCTGTTAATGTGAGAGTTTGGTTCACTATATATCCCTTTTTGAATAGTTGTTTAAATTGATAGCAACTACTAGCTCATAGTGTGTTTGCAGCGGTGACCTTGGTCATAGTAAATGGCTATGGGCTTGCATATTTATTGCCTTAAAGCCTTGATGATTGTTAACCAATGGTTATTGTACGTAATTGAGCTTTAGAATCTATGTCAAGGTGTAATGTTCATGTTTTAGGGCCTTTGCTCGAATTTTGATTTTAGTGTCCGAGTGAATTCTATAGCTCGGGGATTTTTCCAGGTATGTAACCACATATAAACTTATATTATGTATATATATATACATATATCTTTTTGACACCAGTTAAATTTGTTAATTTAATTATTTTATATATTCATTGTTGATAATTAAATTTCTATTAATTAGTCAATTATTACTCTAATTATCACTATTTTCCAAATTATCTATTAATTATCTAAAATTCAGATTAATTATTTTTTTTAATTATCTAGATTATTCAGTTATTTAATATATTTTTTTAAATTATTAGTTCAAGTTTAAATAATTGATTCTTTTGATATTATAAAAATGAGATCATACAATTGGTAGGATTTTTATTTCCCATTTTATTCCGTATTTGCTTAGTCTGGACTTTGTTAGTTATTGTTTTGCGGACATGAAGTATTTTGCCATAACAATTATAGTCTCCAATTAACTATGTATGACTCTGTCACTCGGGGTTAAACACTGACTGTGTCGACATATAACTCTGTTAAAAAACTATAGTTTCTCACCATTCCGTCGGTCGAGAATAACGGCCTCTAACAATCTGACTGGGGTCACCAAGGGTAAACAAATGAATTCTAAACCTCTGACTCGGGTCACCAAGTTTAAATAAATTATCTCTGATATTTTGTTTCGGCAATAGTGAATTGGGAGACATTTCTAGATTAACTGACAAAGATTGTATTTTTGCAGAATTATTTAGTTTGAATTGTACTTTGACAAGTTTTGTGCTATGATATAACATTTGAAGTTAAAATTCTAAGTTTTTGAGAATTGTCATGATCACAATATTTTTAGTGGTTACTTATTGAGATTTTGAGTTCATAAATGTGTTTTTACCATTTTTCAGATCATCCGTAGGGCTATTTGGCGGATTGTTTAGCAAGGGTCGTTGAGCGAAGAGCTACCTAGTTTCTTTCAATAATATTCTACTCTTCTAGTAGGCCTAAACACTAGTATTGAATAAATGTTGTTTTCGTAATCTTGTTAGTTTGAATTTTATTGTACCAGACTCTGAAGTATTTCTACTTTAAAATTTGTACTTTTGTTAGATGTATCTGCTATATTGAGATAGGCTCTGAGGTTTTGCATGCTCACTTGGTCTCGGGATTATGGGTATGCGGTCAATTGTCGAAGTACCGGGCTCTATAGACAGGGTCCCGGGCATGACAACAACAAACTTGGAAGCTTCTTGAAAAATAAAAACAAAGAAAAACAATCCACACAAATCATTCCTCTTTCATAAAGTTAAAAATTGAATGAAGGGTAAAACCAATGTTTTGAAACCTGGTTTGACCTAGCCAATTTTACCAAACCCGGCCATGTCATCGAGTCGGGTCATATAAAACCCGGCATAAGGAATTGTCCTGGATGAGTACTTGACTAAAACTGTCTACCCAATCTTGTCGAGGGTTATGTATAAAATTTATTTTTCATTTCTTAATGTTGGGTAGATTATTATGGCATGTTTATTGTATTTTATTTAAGATATTAAATTATTATTTATAAATCAAAAAGAAATAATATTTGTTTGTTGAACTTTTGTATTATTATTTGTCCAATTGTTAATCATTTATAACATCTTATATATTTATATATAATTAAAATTATAAAAATAAATAATATATTCATGAAAGGGTTAATCCCAGTTCAACTCTAGTTTGACCATTGACCCATAACCCAATGCCTTCCCAGGTCACGGCGGAGTCGAGTCTCAAAACATTGGGTAAAATAGCTGCCACCTTTCTAACCAAATAAATAAATAAATAATGTTTAATTAGAAGACTACACATTCAGAGAAGGCAAATTGGAGTACTAAACCAATAAACACTCTCCTCGCGACTGACTCTCTCTCCTCGTCCCCTCTGAGAGCTTGTTCTGTGCTTCGTGCGACTAACTCCCCTTGCCATGGCAAGCGGGAGCCAGCCTCATACTTCCGTTCCTCAGGGTCGATCCTGGTCCCAGATCGCCTCTTCGCTCACCCAATCTTTGGAGAAGTCACCGCTACACAATGTTCAATTACTGAATAAGCTTAAGGCTACTACGACCAACTTTATTCGACTGGATAATGAAGCCATAAACCGTGGTCGTATGAAATTTCAATATGCCTTGTATGGCAAGCTGTTTGGTAAGGCTCCAACCTTTGAGCAAGTCAAGACTACCCTCCTAGACAAATGGTCAGGAATCGGTGAAGTTTTCATTTCAGACCTGCCAAACGGCTTCCTGCTAATTCGTTGTTCCTCTGAGAAAGTAATGAAGCGTCTTCTCCTTGAATGGCCTTGGTCGGTCAATGGAATGATACTGCAACTATCGCCATGGAAACCTTATATGAGCCTTCATTCGCGCAACTCAACACAGCTGCTATATGGGTCCAGTTTCATAACCTCCCAGTTGAATGCTGGGATGGTGAAACTCTGGAGACCATTGCTAGCAACTTCAGCAACCTCATTAAAATAGACGAGCTTACTTCCACACTGGTAAGATCTAACTATGCACGGGTTTGGATAGAGATTGATCTGTCTAAACCTCTTTGCAGGGGATTCTGGATAGGTGACGATATACACCGGGTCTTCGTTGTCATCATGTATAAGAGGTTGCCTACATTCTGTTATACTTGCGGTCTCATCGGACATGGGAGTAATTCATGCACTAAGTCTCCTTCTGATAGAGCCGGTGAAAATCTTTCGCCCGTTCATGTAGCGCGAACGCCGGTGGAGGGGAATAACCAGGTCTCGTCGGGTACGGAACAATGCATGGACATTTCTGAACCTCCTATACCCGAATTGATTAATTCTGGCCCTTCGAAAATGGAACATGGTTTACCGAAAATGGATTTTGGACCATGGCTTGTTGTTTCTCGCCGGCGTGGCCGTGCTCGTGGTCGTGGAGGGGTCTCTCGTAACACTCACGTGACCGCGAGGACTGCAGCCGAGAAGAACGAGCCGTTTACGGAGTCCCGAGATACCGTCTCCCAATGCTTACATGGCGGGCATAGAGGCAACGGCAGGGGGTGGTTCTTCGTTCCTCACGCTGAGCACAGTGTTCCTAGCTCTGACAACCCCACTCATCAAGCTTCTATTCTACAGACTTTTATCCTAACCGTTGAGACTTTTGAGACTGCACCCACGCATTTCGATGGCAGCCCCCCGTTTCATGACACCTCCATTAATGGTGACACAACCTTCCTTGCCACCTCACTGACAAGCCTCATCAATCAGCCTAACCCTTCACATCAGAATCGAGACATTGGAAAGACCCACACCTCAACTAGACCCCCCTCCCCCCCTTCCCATCCTTCACTCCTCTCTACCTACACTCAACCTCCAACATCCTGACTCTCTGAATCACTCTCATATCTCTATTGTTGATAGAGTGGCCTCGGCTCTTGACCCGGGAGACCATGGAGACATGGAGGAGGATAGTAGTGAAGAGGACGACCCTTTGGATGATGACGAAGTAGAAATGTCTGACGACGAGGGACCGGATGATTCCATGACTTTGAATCAATATCAAGAAGAAACCCGTAGAGAAACACTTATCAGGAAAAGCATAACTTAGCAGAAGTCTCCCCGAAGAAGGGAAGGTTGGAAGCAGGATGCTCCCATCCTTAAATGTGACCCTCGTTCATCTCTCTCTCCTGGATAGGAAGTTTCTGTCCCTATTTTCCAAGTTCTTTCATGAATTACGCTAAAATAATATGTTGGAATTGCAGGGGCATCTCTGCGCGGGATACCTCAGCTAGGGTTTTTCGGTTTATTAAGAAATTCAAACCTCAAGTTGTTTGCCTCATCGAGACTCAGGCTAACTTGGAGCGTGTTGATCGCTTCTGCAAAAAGGTTCCTAGTCAATGGGGTTGGGCTGCCATCCTGGCTGATGGTTATTCGGGAGGTATTATTGTTCTTTGGAACACTGTCATTGGGCAAGTTACTCCTCTGGCTTTTTCTCGTCATGCCCTTCGTATTGTTGTTTCTTCTGCGTTGTCGAAAACCATTCTTATTTCTGTGATTTATAACTCGCTTCGTTGGCATAGCCAACTTTTCCTTTGGAACAAGCTTTGTAAAATCACCCCCCTTGGTATACCATGGCTTATCTTGGGAGATTTTAATACGGTTCTCTCCAGAAATGAGCATAGGTGGGAAACTTTTCTTATTATCTTCGCAAATCACGTTACTTTTTTATTTCATTAATAATAACAATTTGATGGATTTAAAATTTATCAGTCCCCCTTTCACCTGGTGCAACAATCAGATTGGCCCTGCCCGTCGATGGTCAAGACTTGATCGTTGTCTGGTGAATATTGAATGGTACGACATGTTTAAATCCTACACCCTCAAACATTTACCGCGCTCCTTCTCTGATCATTCCCCTCTTTTTTTAACGGCTAATTTATTTTTTAGACGTTCCAAAAGACTGTTTAAATTTGAAAACTTTTGGTTTGAGTTTTTGGGTTGCTATGAGGCTGTTCGCGAAGCTTTCAATTTCATCCCCCACGGCAACCCAATGCATGCTTTTAGTCATCTGCTCCTCCGTACTCATAACAGACTTAAATCTTGGAGTCTTAATGGGGTTGATGATGTGGAATCCGCTATCATACATACTGAGAATTTGATTCAAAACTTTGAGTGTTCCGACGTAGATAACGACTCTCATCATGTGCTAATGGAACATTATGCTAAACTTTCTGCCTTGCAGCGACAGTGCAGCATCAAATGGGCTCAACAGGCCCGTTTATTATGGGTTAAAGATGGTGACAAAAATACAAAATTTTTACATGCTATTGCTCGCACTCGCTCACATACCAATTTTATTCCTCAGATTAAAGACTTAAATGGCAATATGTATTGCAATCCAGAGGATGTTGAAAGGGCCTTTCTCGATTATTATCAACAACTCTGGAAAGCTCCCCCTAATTCCAACATTAACTTTGTCGAAGCTCTTCCTTCGGATTTGCCTTCTCTTACTACTATGGATTGTGAGTACCTCATTAGGAAGATTACTATGGAGGAAGTTTACTCTGCTCTCCTCGATCTCCCTTCAGGTAAGTCCCATGGTCCAGATGGTTTCAACGTTGAATTTTATAAAAAATTTTGACCTGATATTGGTAATCAACTTTTTACTGCCATTCATTATTTTTTTAAATATGCTTTCATGCCAAAATCTTGGGCTAAAACTTATATTGCTCTAATTCCTAAAAAAGATAAACCTAAATTGGTTTCGGATTTTCGCCCCATATCCCTTTGCAACATCTGTTTCAAAATAGTCACCAAAATTCTTACCAAACGTCTTCAGAATATCATTCCTAATCTTATTGGTAAAGAGCAAGTGGGATTTGTTGCTGGTTGTTGTCCTTTTGACAATATTATTACTGTGCAAGAAGTTGCCCACTCTATTGAAACTGATACCACAAGTCCCCCTAGGATGATTATTAAACTAGATATCGAGAAAGCTTACGATACACTGAAATGGAGTGCAATTCTTGTCGTGCTATCTAGAATGAACTTTCCCCTAATTTGGATTTCTTGGATTTCAAATTACCTTAATGCTAGTTCATTTTCCCTTCTGATCAATGGCACTCCCACTCCCTGGTTTTCTTCTTCTAGGGGGATTAGACAGGGGGATCCTATCTCCTCATACTTATTCATCCTTGTTTCTCAAACTCTTACCAACATGCTCAACTTTAGTTTGACAAACAATTTAATTCCTGGTTTTAATCTTGTTCTTTAGCATAATTTCAATCACCTTATGTACGCAGATAATTTGATCTTAGTCACTCACGCTTCTCGTCGAGTGGCCAGGAATCTGCAACATTGCCTTTCAATTTACTTTGATCTTACTGAAAAAAGGCCTAATTGCGCTAAATCTCAAATCTTCTTCCCTTCTTGGTTCAACCAACATGTGTCTCAAAGAATTTGCTCAATCTTGAATCTTAGTAAAGCATCTTTTCCTTTTAAGTACTTGGGAATTCTTATTTCACCTAAGAGGATTGTTGTTCAATCTTTTCGACCCTTAATCGATAAAGTTAGGCAAACTGCTGGAAAATGGGCCAACTTTCATCTTACTCTAGCAGCGAAAAATATAATGATCAACTCAACTCTTCTTTTGATTCCTATCTATACCCTATCTGTTTATCCCTTGCCTGACACCATCATTTCTGAGATTTCTAAAATCGTTAGGAAGTTCTTCTCGAGTAGACACGGCAATGAAAAGGGCATCCACAATGTTGGTTGGAACTCTTTAATTGAAGATAAATCTGAGGGGGGCTTGGGTATCAGGGATCTCAATCTGGTGGAGCACTCTCTAATGGCCAAACATATTTTCCAAATTTCTGAATTGTGACAGTGAGATTTGGGTGGAAATTTTAATTAATAAATATGGGAAATTTAACTTTTGGAATGGTAGCATTCCCGCTAAATGCTCCTGGTTTTTCCGTGGACTCTGTCATTCTGCCAATCACATAAAACATTATTGCAAAATACACACTGTTAATCCAGATTCTACATCTTTCGTCTGGGACCCTTGGGTGTTTGATGTTCCTGTTGCTCTTAAACCAACCTTCCTTAATATGGATCTAGAGATTGATCAAATCAATATTTCTGATATGGTTCAAGATAATCATTGGGATCCCAGCTGCTTTACTAACGTTTTTGGTTACTTGTTTGATAATAATACTTTTAATTCGATAGTTATTGATACATCTGGTGTCAATCAATGGGTCTGGTATCCTAAATCTAATTGTTCAAAAATTCCGGCTGCTGTTTATCATCAGCTCAACCAACAAAGATCTTCTTCTGATAGTTGGATTGGTTGGCATATTATTTGGTATATACCTGTTGCGCCTCGCATAAAACATTTAATCTGGTTATGCTTAAATGGTAGAATATCCACCAGTGCATTCCTTCACAGCATTAATATGGGACCAGACAACCCTTGTGTTTTTTGTGGTCTCCATAGGGAGACAATTGATCATATGTTTTGGAATTGCAACAGAGTTCAGCATTTTTGGTACATTCTCTATTGCAGAGAAAACATCTCTATATCATTGTCTGCAGGTTTTTCCAACGGATCTTGGGCCATCCAGTATAAACACTCTATTAGATCCCTGGCTTTCATCTCTGCAGGAGCTTGGTTCATTTGGATTGCCCAATGTAATGCTATATTCAAGAACATAAGACCCAATCTCTCTATCATTGCTAGCAGAACATCTGCACATGTTCAAGATTTTTCCTGCAGCAATTTGGAGCCTTATGGCAGGAAGATCATACTATGCAACTTTTCTAGTGCTGACGGTTCCTTCATATTCACCCATGCCTTATCCAGCCTAGAGACACAGGTTAGAGCCATTGGTTTTTTTATATCTAATGCTATTTACAAAACTAATCTTGCAGGGAGCATGTCTCAACCTTTGGATGATAATTCCTCCGATGCTATATTGGCTACTGCAGACTACACTTCAACTCCAAATCCCAGTCAAGCACATATTCAGTTGTCATCATACTGATCTGAACTTTATTCGTGAGATTAATCACCCCCTTGCCTGGCGATATCGCCCGCAGCTGTCTAATTTGAATTTCCTTATGGACATAAGCTCACATCCCAGAATTCACGTTATTCCCTCCTCTTGGATGAGACCGGCCATATCTTTGGCAGGCCTTGGATTTCGTCACCAATATCTTAACCTTTATCTTGTGGGCAGGGAGCTTCCATACTGGATTATGAGATCCTTTCTTGAACTCGGTTTTTCCTTCTAAGTCTGCTGCTAGTTTTTGTCTTTTTTGTTTTACTTCGTTGTCTAGTTTGATCTGTCTTCTTCATTTTTTTAGTTCTGTATTCGTTTTTCTCTTTTATTTAATAAATTCCAGCTTCTCAGTTTTGAGAAGTTCTTCAAAAAATAAACACTCTCCTCCCCTTTGTAATCAATGTATATATAATCATGCAAGCATGCAAAATTACAAACAATATATATGTTTTCCATCTATGTTTCTATATATCTAAACCATCAGTCACTAGACTCACCCCACATTTTCAAGAGATACCTTTTACAACCACTTACATCGATGTCCCCAGAGTATGCCATTCTTATCTGCTGATCATTCTCAGCTGACTCTTTTGAATTCAAACCCTCACGCTTAAGATTGTGCCTGTACTCCAATGCTATGTGTTCAAACACCTCAACTTCAAACATGTTTATTTTGATCTTTGGCCTCATAAGATCTCGGACATATGCGAATGCGAGTTGATCCCTCGGGTTGAATGCTTCGAGTTCGTTGAAGAGAAGGCAAGAGAACAAATTGCTAGCTAATCCATGCCGTCTTATGATCAATGCAGTATCAGGAACATCTGCATGTGGTACATAAGCTAGTTATTTTTAAGATATAAATGCATTTTCAATTCCTACACAGGATTGTGTTTCTCCATATTTTGGAGCAAGCATTCATGCCATTCCTAACATAGCACTGGAGATTACCATACTGAAAAGAGCAATAATAAAAAAAAAATGGATTCACCCAAATTATGTTAATTAGTAATTATACTAGGTTTTTTTAATAAATATATACAAATCACTGAGGAACATGTACGAGTTTTCTAAATATGCCACACCTCTCACCATGCGGCAGTGGAGAAGATTCTACCTCTTTGGCTTTGCACATGCACAAAGGGGTGCCAATAAGCTAAGAATGCTATTGGCACAATTATACTAAGTCACTACATTTATTTTAATTATTAAAGAGAAATTTTTAGAGTCAATAACAAAAATAAAACTCGAGATATTAAATTTCTTCATAAAAAAGGTTAAAATGAATTAAATCTTGTTAAACTCCTCTTTTAATTAATTATAATTCAGAGATCCAAAGTACCTTTGGAACTTACTTTTCACCTTACATTTACTAATTAATCACGATACATCTGTCCAAAAAAGAATAAAAATAAAAATTGAGAGAGAATTAAGCACCTGTTGTGTGTGGAAGTTTGCTAGGACTCCAAGGTTGCAAACCATTTTTACAATAAGTCTTCATCTGAAGCCTCAAAGACTCAACATCTCGCCACTTGTTCCACCTTGCAGTGGCCATGGCCTCCTGCACGGTGTGCACATTGAAAGGATGTTTAGACAAAGCCATATCCACATCTTTGGAGATGAGGAGAGAGTGAATTAACAGCAATGGGTCCACTGAAAGTTGTAATTTGGCATCAATCCAAACACTGAACTTAGAATTCGGAAAGAGTCTGTGGATGAGATGTTTAACAATGACTCCATTCATGGCATCATTCTCATATGGCATGCTCTTCTTAGGAAGCCTCACAATTCTCCAAACTCCAACCTTGTAATTTTTCTCATCCTTTTCAGTGAGAATTTTGTGGATCTGAAGACCTCTAACTGTGGAATCATCCACAAACATGAAGAAACAAACAGCTTGCAAGCTATGCATTCCCAACCCTTTCGGTTGCCGTATTTTGTCGAAATCTCCAAATATTACTGATGCCACAACCACACCATGGCAATTCTCCATCTCCAATTTATCTAAGAGAATATCCAACTATGTTACTTTCAAAAGAAGATGCTCACCTATGTTAAAAGACATAATTATATCTAACATAATTAATATATCAAGCAACAACTTTGCTTAACTTTGGAAGCAAAAGAGAGAAAGAGAGAAAGAGAGAGAGAGAGAGAGAGAGAGAGAGAGAGAGAGATCAACCGGATTGTTTGACAGGGAATTCTTTGAGAAAACCACAAGGGACTTGAACCAAGGGATCATCCTCAAAGCTAAAGAAAGATCTCCTCTTCTCAGTGGAAAAGTTGCCGGCAAAACTATCTCTGCTCCCTGTCAAATAACTCAAAGATGAAGACGATGACAAGGAGAAGTTCTTGAACACATCATGAATATCCCTCACAGCAACTCTATATTCTAATAATTAACAAACAACAAAGAAAATAATGAATATGATGAAAAGAAAAGAAAAAAAGAAATCAATGAGAAAAAAAAAGAAGAGATGATGAATACGTACCAGGGAAAAGAAGAGGAGAAGAACAAGAAGGATGAAGAGAAGGAATAGCATACTTGTGTTCCCCATAAGAAGGAGGGTAAGAGAAGAGAAGGGTGTTGGGAAGGTGAGATTGGGAGGTGGGAAGGGAGGTGAAGAGACATGAAGAGTGGGAGGAGATGTATACAGAGAAGATAGTGGTTGTGAGGAAATACAACAGAGAAAGGCACAAGAGCTTGGATTGGAAAAGGAGTGGAGTTTTGATGCTTCCTCCTCCCATGCTAATATTGCTAGTACAACCACCATGAACATCATGCTTCTCTTGGTTGTTTGTTATACGTTCTGTTCCTTCTCTTTTGTGCTTCTCTGTCTCTCTGTATCTCCGGAATTGCTGCCACTTGGACCACTTTGTTAGGGGGAGGTGCATTGAAGGAGTTGGAGTACTAATAATGCTTTTAAATGTAAAAATTAAGAAGTTTTGACTAGATGAATATTTATATTCGTATTAATTCTTAGTTTTTCTTGTTTTTTTTCTTTATCTTTTTGAGATATCTTATAGTTTTTTAGGTATTTTTATTGGTCACCGACTTGAAGAGTTGTTCTGGAAGGTTTTTTTTTTCTTTTTTTTTTAATATTTTTAATATTTATTATTTAAATAAATATATTTAATAGTTTATTTTTTAAAAACATGAAGCTTACTAAACATCTGTTATTAATAAGAGAAGTGTGTTATATTTCTTTTTTTCTTTTTTGTTAACTTTGATATGTCACTTTGTTTTAAGTTTTGTTAAAAAGTATTTAAATTAACAAATATTGTTCTTATGTTGCTTTTTCACAATTAAATTTGTTTAGGGCTTTTTTTAATTAGTCTTAATATATCTGTTAAATAAAATTTTTTTTTTTTTGTTTGTGGAATTGAAATTATAAAAAAAAATTTTATTATACAGTATTATTATTTTATTATTTCTTCTTAGTTTAATCAGTTAGAAAAGATAAGTTTTTGGATTTTATACAAATAAAAAATACATGGCTTCAGAAATGTTAAAATATTTGTGTATGATTTTCTTATAATAAATTTAAAAGTATAGATCATCTGTGTAACTGGATGCATGAGAGCTAATTCTTTTATTTCTTAAAAAAAATAAAAAATACAAATATTTTAGTGATGATTCATTATTAATGTAATAATATATTTATTTTCATAAGATTACCAAAACAGAGAAAATAATGTCCATAATTTGGTGTGCTTTGGTTATTAACAATTGTAGCACAAGGATGCAAAATAAGACCATAGTTATCAGACCCGGCCCGGACATCGACCCCGGTCCCAGGCTCCCGGGTCTCGGGTCAATTTGGTTCAACCAGCGGGTCATTTTGAGGTCAATCGTTTGAGTTAATAAAAATTATTTTTTTATATTATTTTTTTAAATTATAAATTAGTTTTTAATTCTATAATAATATATAATATTCATTTATTATTTGTTATCAAATAAATAATATGAAGGGAAAAAAAATAAATTAGTAAAAAAATACATGACAAACATAAAATCAATACATATAAAATTTCAAAAATTCAAGCTTCACATGATCGACTATTCCACAACACAAATTTAAATTTAACACCAAATCAATCTACAATACATGTTTAAACTTAACATCAAACCATTTTTAATCCAATACATAACAAAAACTAAAGGATGAAAGGGTCATTTTTACCCTCCAACATATAAAAAAAATATACAAAAACTAAAAAAATAAAAAAAGGTTATTTTATAAACAAGCATTAACCCGCCGGGTCATTGAAACCCGACGGGTCACCGGGTTTAGCCGGGTCACACCGGGTCACATCGGGTTACATCGGGTTGATTGCACGTCCGATCTAATTGAGACCCGAACCGGTTTAGTCACCGGGTCACCGGGTCGACCGGTCGAACCGCCGGGCCGGTCCGGGTTTGATAACAATGAATAAGACCACACAAAAACCAGTGTCACTATCATGACATGACATCTAATTATTTCATTACTTTCTTTTAATGTATATTAAAAATTAAAGGGGTTCCTAATTTATTTTCAAAACAACAAAATGGCTTAGAATTTATTATTAGTAGTATTGCTATTACCTCATAGGTTGATGATGAAAACAAATTTTTTTTTTTTACACATATTTCCTTTATTTTGCACCTTAATTTCTTTTTGTGTGCAAATAGAAAATAGTGAATAATTTATGTTACATATAAAATTGCCCATGAATAAAAAGAAAACATCAATGAATTGGGTTATCAATTCTAGTACTGAACACCTAATTTTTGCATGATAATGAGCTAGACTTTATTAAGTCACATGGTTTGTTACATGTTTTTTGTTGGGCAAGGAAAAGAAAGGAGCTGGTAGGAAGGAAGCATCATCTTTTGTTCATGTTATAGATGTCTAGCACATTCATCACTTGAAAATAAATTAATAAATTGAAACACACTTACTTTAACTTCCGGTGTCAAGTTTTTTTTTAAGAAAAATTAAAATAAAATTAGTACAGTTTAAAATCTCAATTTTCTAAATACATTTTTTCTTCTTTTAATATGGTTCACTGTAGATTTTTAAAAAAAATATCGATATCTTTTCAATTCTTTGTAATTTTTTTTATATACCAAAAATTCATTTACATTTGTACCGAATAGATTTACCCCGAATAGGTTTCCCGAATGACGTGGATGCCCAACTCGTCATCCACATTATTATCCACGTCATTACTTTTTTTATATAAACTTCAAATTTAAACCTTAAAAATCCTTAAATTCTTAATAAAAAAAAATTAAAATTATAAAACTATATCTAAAATCTTAAACTCATATACTACAAAATTTATACCGTAAAAATCTAAAAACTTAAACCCTAAATAATAAATAAATCCTTTTCCCCTATGGGGGTTTGTGATGTTTAAATTTATGACTTAGATAATAATAAAGAGAAATTATTTGTTTTTTTTAAAAAAAAGAAGAGATATAGAAAGGATAACGCGGATGCAGACATGGATACCAACTTGACATCCACGTCATTCGGGAAACCTTTCGAAAATTTTTTCGGGAAATCTATTCGGTAAAAATATCATTACACTTAATTTATATAATTTTGTGTTTGCAGCATTTTTTCTTAATTTTTTATACTGTTATTTGAAAAATCAAAATCATTTTCAAAATAAATTGGTTTTTATCATAAAATCCTTTCTATTCAAAATGCACATATCACTATTTGGTTTCATATTAATTTATTTAAATTTTTAAATAACAAAAATAATAGATAAACATATTTAATGATTATTTTTTAAACCGTAAGTAATTTTTATCTGTATTGATACATTAGTTATATTTGTTATGTTTATAGGAAAAATATACTTCATTGATTAAAAGGGAAAACATCATGCATTCACATATAATTCTTGGCTCAATTTTAATTCTCAAATGTGTCACAATGAGGGCCATACTAGATGGGATGTTATATCTTTATCATAGTTATTATATTACATACATGCATGTGTTCTAGAGTCTCTCAATAACATCAATCCCAATTTAATAATAAATGCATAGCATGCAGAGCCAATTTATTGATATGTTTGTGGTGCAAGTGGGGGAGGCTTTATATTTATTTTTTGAATTTAAAATTCGATCAAAATTTTTTATGAAAAAAACCCATTAAATTGAAAAACTCATGGATTAAGACTCTGTTAATCAGACATTTCCGATTGGCTGAATCCTAAATGCCAGAGTTCTTTGATCTGGCATCCAGCAGATGCTTGTGTATGTTTTTCTTTTAAAGTCTTTCATTACTATTATTTAAAGATTCTCAGTGAATTTAGAAACAAAAAACATATGGAGAGTATAATTTTATAAACCATTTGATTTTAGGTCATAGAACCCTCATTTTATGTGGATTATTATGATTGACAAAATTCCTACATTTTTTTATTTGTTACAAATAATAATTTTCATTTTTTATTAAATAATATAACAGTTTTTAATTTTTATTTATTACGTTAGGAATTATAATAATTCAAAATGTCCAACCATTTGCTTTCATTAAAAAAAAACAGAACAAAAAATGATTATATCCATACATACTACACTTTTATTATTGGTTGGGGCAAACTATCAATAATCTATTTCTTCTGTTTTTTTAAAATATAAATATACAAAATATAGTTACAGTTTTTTTCCCCTCATTTCATGCATCTCACTAGTTCTTTTATATATTTTTAAAATAAATAAACTATATATATTATGAAAAAGTAACAAAAATACCAAACGAAAGAAAATCTATAATGACTCAATTAGCCTTAGATAAAAACAATAAATCTACCAAAAACCAAAAAAAAGGTTATAGCAAATAAAACAATGCAACCTTGATGAAAATGAGACCAAGTCTTCAATCCAGAAGAGCACTTGGATGGAGCTCTTAGATCTAAATTCTAAAATATAAGGCCTATAAAATGATGGATGACAAGCAAAATAGATTCTTAAGAAGATAACATATATATATATATATATGAGAGAGAGAGAGAGAGAGAGAGAGAGAGAGAGAGAGAGATAGTTTGTTAAGAAGTTTTACAATTTTTGGAGCCCACAAGCAATTGCACAGTTAAACAAACTTTTTAAGGGTGTATTCGGAAAACTAAAATGTTTAAAACTGGAATCAAATGAGGAGAGTAGTTAGTAGTGGGCACGGGCCGTCCGGAAAACCGGCCCGGCCCGTGCTCGGCCCGGAACTGGTCCGCCGGTTCAATGACCCGGCGGGTCGGTTCATTGACCCAGTAATCGGCTCGTCAGTCAGACGGGCGGTTACGGGTTGGGGTTTTCCCAACCCGTGACCCGGCGGGTTGACCCGCCGGGTCAAAACCCGGTCCGGCCCGGCGGGCCAGGTCAAACCCGGTTCCAAACCGGTTAATGTTATTGTTTGTTTTTTTTAATACTAAGTACTTGTTGGTCATGGATCTGAACCCATGATCTTGAACTTGGATAGCAAAAATCCAACCACTTGAGCTACAATTTGTTTCTAATATTTATTGAAAAGAATTATATATAGATAGATGTAGGATATGGATTAAAATATTATATATATTTAATTTATAAAAAATTAAGAAACCATATAATAAATTAAAAAATTATACAAATGAATTAATAAAATATCAAAGTATCAAACAATAAATTTTCATAAATATTTTTTTTAAAAATAATTATTTTGTTAATTGTCTTTTGGCTCATAAGCACTAAATTCTCTTAAATAGGGCACTCTAATTTGTCACATATATATTAGATTATTTTGTTTCAATTTATAAAATAAAAAAAAATTACAAAAAATTGTTTTTAAATTATGTAAATCAATTTATAAAAAAATATATTAGTAAAAAAAAAAGAATATCTTTGAATAATGGTTCACACCATATTATTTTGATTTGTAACTTTTTTTCAATGACAACATGATAAGCACAATAATAACCCTATTGTTAGAGACCAAAGTAAAATCTAGAGCCAACCCTAATTATAATAAATAAATATGTTGATGATAACTTCAATTTAAAATAAGAATACTACTTGATATATACATTTTGTTGCACTTAAAAATGTGTGCTAATAATTTAATTTGATAGATAAATAAATTAAAAATGTAGCTTTTTTATCCTTTTTAAAATTATATTGATATGTCTTAAAATTTTTTAAGTTATTATCAATTATTTTAAATTTTTTATTGTTTGGGATTAAATTTAATAAAAATATATTGTAACTTCTTTATATTTATTTATGTTTTAAACTAAAACAAGAAAAATTTGTAGGCCAATTGGTTAATGTTATTTTCCTATGTGAGAGGTCCTAGGTTCAAACCCCATCTATTACACATTTTTTGGTTATTTACAAAAACCCGCCGGGTCAAACGGGCCTGGCCTAGACCCGGCGGGTTATGTGCTAAGTCCGGCCGGGTCCGGTTCATTCATTGAATGGACCGGACCCGGCGGGCCTGCCGGGTCTCCCCTGTAGCACGGGCCGGGTCCGGTTTTCGGTGAACCGGATCAGGCCCGTCTGGCCCGGTTAACCGGCCCGTGCCCACCTTTAGTTAGTACACAATACACATACAAATATACAGATAATTGCATGCTTTTATCTATAAGGCCTGTTTGGATTGCCAGAAATTAAGCCATAATCCGTATAATATGGCATAATTTAACATTTTTTGAGAATTATACCATATTGACTGTTTGGGTACTTATTTTAGAGTATAAAATTATGGCATAATATAGGTATTATGGCATAAAAAAATATTCCACTAAAAATGGAATATTTTCTCATTGTAAGAAGTATCTCTCTTCCTTTCCATTCAGCCACCAGCCATGGGCCTACCGATGGTAATGCCAGTCTCCGACAACTGGCCACTGGCGATCCGGCCAGTCTCCAGCAACCGGCCCCCAGTCCAACCGATCTCCGGTGAGACACCAGTTGTCCACCGGTGGTCCGCTCGACCTCCGATGACACGCCGGCTGTCCACCGGTGGTCCAACCGACCTCCGGCGATTCGGCCGCTTACCGACTGGCCTCCGACAACCGGCCACCGATGGTTCGCCCGACCTCCGGCAACCGGCCACCGATCCAACGACAGTCCATTCGTTGATCGCCCAGTCTCCGTAATTTTTTTTTTATTTTGTTACCCAAACATCCATTCTGTATGAATAAAATATGCCACAATTTCTGTAATAATCACTTGCACTTTCTACATAATAAAATTATGCCATATTTTTTTTATTTTATAGCCAAACATGCCCTAAGTTATTTTTGTAAGATTTATATATATAGATATATCACTAAGATAAATCTAAATTACAATATATCCATGAGATAGAGGTAAGGAAGAAAAGATTAATAATTAAAATTTCCACTTTGTTACACAATTTGCACACGATAATTAAAATTAAACAATTTATCCATCTAGCTTCTATGTAATTTACTCAATTTTTTAAATATATTAATACATGTCATGATGAAATTTTTTGACGTGGATAGAACCATTTTTTGCGACTTTTTTGCTCAAATTTTTCTGCCGTTGACTCATTTAGAGCCCCGAACCTTCATTTATGCAAGTTAAACCACAATAAACAAAAGTTTAATAACAATAACAATAACAATAATAATAATAATAATAATAATAATAATAATAATAATAATAATGATGATGATTTGAACAAAGAATAAGAAGTGGCGTAAATATCACCAGGCATTCCAAGGCAAACCAGCCTCTTTCAAGCATGATTTCAAGATGCATTTAGATTCAAAAAGAGAATCAAAATAGCATAATCCCTTTCCTCTAAAAAATTGTAGATCTTCGGCATTTACCATCAAATATAAATATAAACAAATATAAATACAAACACCTTCGCATCCTTTTAATTGCTATGCTCACTTTTCATATAATAATTCTCAAAACTGTAAAAAAAACCACTCCCACATAAGTGTAAGTTAAGTGGGCTTTCGAATAAGAAAGAGCAAACCAAAAGTTGACCAATGATTTATTTATCATCAAATAACTGAAATACAATAATCTAAACGTTTTTAGACATTCATTAGCATCTTCATGATTTCCTCGTCCAGCCTTCATATGATGTGTCTCGTACTAGAAAAGAGCCCACTTTGACACTAATCTCTCATTAAACCTGAAAAAAAAAAAAATATATATATATATAACGAATTAACTGGACACTATGTACAATTATAAATATGATGAGTAAAAACTGCAGTATGAAAAACAGCTATCAGGAAATGCAAATAACAAAAAAAAAAAATCATTAGATAAGTCATATGGGCACATGATTGTGAATTTACAAGTAGATCTGCCAGAAATTGATAAGATTACATATCATGTATCTCAAACAAGTATCTCTTCACAAACAAAAATTTATAGGTATGATAACTAGATGCTCACAATCAAGCAAGTTCTTCATTGTCATTGTGAGAACATAAAAATCAAATCAGCTTCTCCAAAACTCTCTAATTAACTTTATATAGCATATCAAAGTGTGAAAGGGCAACTATAGTATTTCTACACAACATTTCATTTCTGGATCCAAGAACAGCATCAACATCTCAATACTATGACCACTAGTTCAGTAGGCACTTTAGTTAGATCTTGTATAACTTCAATGTTGGTAATCAGAATTCAATTGAAATTTATATACAAACCAACAAGAATAAGAATTATTAAATAAGACATTGAAGCAAGACCAAGCTTATATTTTCTTAGTATCACAATAGTGTAAAATGCATTTATAACAGAAATCATAAAAGTGGAAAAGGTACAAACATTCTCTCATGGCTAGGAAGGAAAAAAATATATATATAAATCGAGTAGTAACCAAGTGACAATCCACCTAAAAGTTAGAAATCAAGTTACAAAAATTCATTTCAAACTAAGAAAATGAACAACCATATGAACTAAGCATGGTGCACCATAATAAGATCTATATAATTCCAGTAGTGCCTCCTCCAATTTGAAGTGAACAATCTACCAGTTGGGAAAAAAAGTTAATAAAAAATATTGCCAGAGGAGACTAAGTGAAGCTTAAATTTAAAAACACAACCAATCAGCATCTTGTGAAACATAAACAACGTTGAGGGAAGAATGCTTCCAAGCATTGAAAATTTAGATTCCTACACATAGCAACAGCATAAACATTATTTAGAAGTCATATATATGAAACCCTTTTTTAAAAAAATAAAAAAAACAAAAAACTTTTCAGAGCCATTAAACGGAAATAATAATTCCACCTACAATAATTGTTTATTACAAAAACAAACTGTGGAAAGAGCTTAAATTGAAAGAGAAGCAAGCAATACAAAAGAATATGAATCGCTCTACATTAAAAATCATATTAGCATCAGAAGCATCTTTTAACTGGGAATCACTCCGAGAAATCTCAAAGGAAATCATTAGTCATTCCACAAAGCACTTAGCAATTTCTGATATTCAGATACAACAATTCACTCAATATTTATCATCAACAAAAATGAAAGATTAAAAAAAAGAAAACAGCTAGAACTCCTAACTAATACCATAACACCAACCCTCAAGTATACCAAGCTGCTTATTGCTTACTAAGATTTTCTAAAACTAAGTTAGCAACCACTTGTAAAAGCTAATATACAAACAGTTTCAATGCTAACAACACAGCCAAAAAAATTGCTAAAACACATCCCACCAAATACTTGAGGATAACTGGTTTATTAAGGAGGCATTTGGCATTGTAGTCATTTTTCAATTTTATATTTTGGAAACAAAACTAATAAAAACATGTTTGACACATTGTTTTTGCCTTAAAATTTTGGCAACAATTCTCATGTTTTCACATTTTTTTATGTTTTTCAATTTTTTTTAAAACGTTTCAAAACCCTTCCTTCCTCCCTGAAACTTCTCCTCTACTAGTCTCTCTCTCCTTTTGGTTTTTTATTTTTATTTTTTTAAAAATATCCATTTTTTTTTACAAATTAATACCAATAGTCTAAATAAAATATAATTTTAAGAAAAATATTTATAAAAAATTTATTATTTGGCCCACTGATATTTTACAAATCAGTTTATACAGTAATAAAAAAATTATAAACAGTAATTAAAAATTATTTTTTGGAAAGTATTTGCCAAAATTACTGTTTGACCCCCTGATTTTTATAAACTAAGATATAACATATAAAAAGTATAAATATATTTTTCGAAAAAATATTTGTAAAAATCTTCTGTTCGAGTTACTAACTTTTTACTTGACCCCCTATTTTTTAAAAAATTGGATGGGTTTAGTTTCAAATGGTGTATTTTTTATGAAATATTTTTTACTTATACAATACTAGTCTCATGTTATTAATTTTATTTAATGAACAATCAAGTAAACTAAAAAATAAATTTTACAAAAACAATTATAAAAAAATATGAATTCGAAAAAATGTTAAAAAAATCATAATAATTTTGTGCTAAACAAACATGTTTTGTGTTTTTAGCTTTTTAAAATACACAACAACTAGTGCATCCAAACATGATTTTGTTTTCAAAAAATTAACAAAACAAAAACAAAGCAAAAACAAAACAACAAAAATGATGCCAAAACGACCCTAAGTAACTTCCCTTTTTTCCACAATTTTAATTAATTCAATTACATATTTACTATTTCATAACAAAAATATTATTAATAAACCTCTAATTTTGTTTTATCCAAAACAAAGTCAAACAATCAAACTCCAAATCTAATTTAACCTAGATTTTCAAGACCCAACAAAATAGCAACTAATATTTGGAAGAAATTGAAATGCTAGACTTCAGCCATCTCAATATTCATACCAAAAAGAGATTGCAAAATTTCATTCTACAAGATGTTCCAAAAATTAAACATTTTGGACTGAGTGAAGGATTTGAAACCCAAACCAGCCATGTACGACCTTATCACTCAAGAAATGAGGAAATCGAACACTATCTTGGCTGTAGATGTTATTTGCATGTTGCTTCAAAATAACTAAGAAATGGCTAATTGTCAACAAATTCTAACCAAGATTGACACACAGAATACTTAATTACCAAATTGTCAATGTAACAACAAGATAAAAATAAAATAAAATAAAATAAAAGGAGCAAAGAGAACATATCCGAACAAGTTTAGCATACATAATCATCAGCAGCAAATCATGTGAGGGCATACCTTTAAAGGTTCAACTCAAACATTTATCTCCAAGGAAAGATCAATAACATTTTCATATATTTCCAACTCAAGGGGAAATCTCTACCACTCAATCTGAGGTATAAAGTCAAATGTTAAAGAATCAGTGAAACTGAAAGAATAGAAAGAAAGGAAAATCACAATAAATTAGAGCTCATAGAGAAGGATAATTATAAAAAGGATCAACTACCTTTGTATTTGGCTTGTATTTTTTGATCTTAAGGAAAAATTCTTCTAACCAGCAAGTCCTTGAGAGTGTAGATTGCACAGAGATAGAGCTGGATTGCCAGGCCGCCAAGCACAATGCATGGCATGGCACACGTAGTGTCAGGTTGTGGCTCATCACAGGCAAAGCATGTATATAGGCTGGATTCTGCTCGTGCCTGACCAATTTAATGCTTTCTTACAATAAAAAGAAAGTCTTTAAAACTTGCAAAAAATAGTTAAAAAATTACAGAGAAATGCGATTTAAAAAAAAAAAAAAAAGATAAACATTATTTTGTATTTATTGACAACATACATGAAAAATTTTAAACTCATGTTAAAAAATTAAAAATGAACATTACATATTTACATGTGAAAAGTCATATTATAAAATCTTGGAAAATACATGCCAACAAATTGTAACATTGGAGTAGTATATTATAAAATCTTAGGGGAAAAAAACTAATTACATGTGAGAAGTTGTCTACAGAATTTATTTATCGAGCCATCGTATTAAGTTGTTTTGGTGAATTTTTGTTAACTCGTAGTTTTGCACTAGCAGTATTATACTTGTCTCATGGTGTTGTACTTATTATGCTGTGAGCTTGTAGTCTCATAGCCTTATAGCTTTGAAACTATCTGTCCACCTCTTATATTAAACTAAATGTACCTCGTTCACCTCCTTCATTGAATGCGGCTATTGCATAATCTTCCAATGTCAGTCATGACTTAGGACAAACATATCAAAAATATTAATAACGATGGTAGGAGAGGAAAAGCTGCCTAAGTCATAACTCTTTAGAGATGTGCATATGTTTATAGGATTGATTCATTGCCGATGCTAATGATCAACTTCAAGACATAATTGACCATGCAATGGCTTATCCGATGATGGAGGTGAACAGGGCTCATCTAATTCAATAGAAAAGGTGCACATAAAAATTCACAAGACGTCAAGATTACAATGCTGCAACACTATAAGCTTACAACATAGCAAGTACAACTTTACAAGACAACTACAATGCTATATGTGCAAAACTACAAGTCAAAAACAACCAAACAAGATGACCTAATAAATAAATTCAGCACTCAATTTCTCATATATTATTCATACAAGATGTTCCCAAACTTTTGTGATATACTACAATACTTTTACAATTCACAAGCATGTAACATACAAACATACACTAATTTATTCCTTAGATTTTATAATATCCCACTTTTCATATATAAATATGTAATGTCCATTTTCAATTTGTTAACATGAGCACAAAAATTTTCATGCATATTGTCAAAAAAAAAATAATATTTATCTTCTTAAAAAATTGTATTTCTTCTGTATTTTATTTTTTTACTATTTTTAAGATTTTCTTTTATTTGAAACAATAAAATGGATCAGATCAACACAGCCTGGCATCTTATAAGCATGCTGTGGACCATGGCAACCAGTGAGTCATGCCCAATCGGTAATCCAGCTCTACAAAGATAAGAAAATCCAAATTGCAACAATTATTAGGTCTTATACAAGAGAGTAAACAACAAAATAGAAAAATGATTAATCCATCACCTTTCTAATCATTTTCCATCTGATAATTCTTGTGTTCAAAAGAACCATATTTGGAGAAAATGGGTTTCTATTTTTTCACTAGAATTGAACACGTCCCTCAAGTTCACACATGGCACAAATTTTGGATTTGAACCTAGCAAATATGAAATGAATTAAGTGAACATTTGGACATCGGAAAAGATATTCATTATTTTGCTTATGCTATGAAGTACCAAAAAAATACAAGCTGTATTATATAAATTTTCTAGAAGGCACAAGTATGAATTTCACAAGTTAAGCATCAAAGCACCACAATAGTATATAAGCTGCGCAAAGAATTTCAACAGGTAATATGTTGATTTCTTTCAAGCATATTCAAAAAGAATTTGACTATAGATACGACCTTTGAATTTCCAAGCAGACGCAAGAATATAATTGTTCAGGCTGCAGTGTCAGAAATTGGTGAAGTTACGCATGCACATACTATACATTTTGATGTGCAAGTATACCTCAATAAATCTACCTCATTTTAGGATCAAGACTACCTTCTACGTCATTTTTGGATCAAGACTACCTTCTCAGAATCTGAACCTTGAATAAAAGTGTTCTTCAAAAAAAAAACACAATCACTTAATAGAGTCAACAACACATAAATCAACTGCTACTGCAAAATAAACCTTATTGAAGCAATGATCAAGATAAGTCAAAATAAATACTTCCCAAAAGTGAGAAGGCCTCCGGAAAGTATGTCCCACACAACACACTCAAAAGCTTGACAAGATATTAAGAAATAAACTGGAAATATCTACTTACTACTAAATATAAAGCATCTGGAGTACGAGGATTCGGTTACTGCTATTTAGGGATATCAGGAGAACTGCAACGAAAATTTCACAGAGAAAGCTAAGTAGTAAACCCAGTTTTCCTTATGGTACTTTATAAACCTTGTGATATGCTCAAACTCTTTTCCACATCTCCAACGATTGACCAAGAATCAGAGTTCTGTGAAGGCCCACTCCTGGACAGTCTGGTCTGACATACTCTTTTCTGCCAAGACAATGAATGAGACTACACGTACTAAACATGCAAATCTATTGTAAAAAATGTTCTGTAACCTACCAAATTCGTTACTGAAGCAAATGTATCTTGCAATCTCAGCAAAAGGATGCTTTCTAAAATTTTATTGAATAATTTCCAGAAAGAGTAAGAATCGGGTCTCAATCCATAAGTAGTTTCACACTTCATGATTCCATTTGACTATTCAGTTTGAAAACTCAGTTCTTATTTGCAAGAATTTTATTAGAGGCAACATAGAATCAAACACCAAGCTTCTGAAAAGGGCACCTACATCTACTTAGCAAAAAGATCAGAGGCCAAAATTAAAGGAAACAATTTGGATCCAAGGACCTTAATTCAGAAAGGTGGAACCATCAGAGGAAAATTCCATTTGGCAAGGAGCTTAAAGCGTCAGCTACACTGCCACATCAACCAAACAACTGCCTAGAGTCACAGTAAGGACATCAAAAAATCATCACTTCTCAATCTTCTCTTCCCAATAATCTTAACAAATTTGACTAGCTAACTGTAATGCTTGCATACAATAATTCATCTAACAATGGAGTAAAACATCGACAAGTCAAAAATCATAAGACTATTTCATGGAGGACTATTATTGAACACTATTTAACTTCACTTTTGGATCTAGCAATTCATTTAAAGTTTATGTACGACAACTTAAGAGTAAGAAATCAGATCCACAATTACCTGAAGAAGAATGGATTAAACATATCTGAGGCAGCAATAATACCATGTTTTTATGCTTTCCAAGTAGGACAAATGCATAAATCACATTCATGATAAAAACAACATAAAATGGGAAAGACATTGTGCTACGTCTAATGCCCACAAGGACAGAACTCAATTAAAAAATTCACTCAACTAGGATAATGAACAAGTGTATGCAGGAAGAATGCTACATCATAATACAACTTGTATACAACCATTTCTGCCTCCTGAAAGGATCAAACTTGAAGTAACCAATGAAATCTTTAGACAAACCAAACTACTGAAAAATACTACATCAAAGTTCAAGGAAGCGGCTTACCTCATAAACTCATAAACCAAACCTAACCCATCAATTTGTAAGATATAAGCATTATTTAGAAGAAACAAAAACTAAAACATACACCCTTCTTAAATTTAGGATCTACTTATGCCGAAGGAGTAACAACTTAGTAAACAAGAATAGTTTGCAGTCAATTTGTCATTGTTCTGAGAATTAGCCAACATAAGGTCTAGGTAAAGGCCCTAAAAGGAAAGAAAACTACTAGTGCAACAGCACACAAATTGATTAAAAACAAAGCTATGCTCACTAGCATAAACATCCTTGTGATACTCCTAAGATATATCAAAGAGGATCAAATGCAAAAGGTCAGTTAGATGGCTGCAATGCTTTGATATAGCAATACATGTGTGTGTGTGTGTGTGTTTTTGCGCGCTTTCATCAAGGACTTTAATGGTAATTCAAGTATATTATTGACTTCAAAACATGAAAATTTTCATAGTTCTTATGCTCAACCTAAAAGCACTGCCTTCTGCAACAGAAAGCATAGCTATTGAGTAATGAACCACAAAAAGGTCTACGAACTCAAGAACCATCCAAAAGGCCACTGAAGTTTATGTTTTTATATCAAGAACAAAACACTGAAGGTTAAAGATTTCAATAATTCATATAACTTAAGAAGAAAGTTACCAGACACACTAAAGAACAAGACTATAAAAATTAGTCGCAGAGCATATTTTACATGACACAGCTGAATATCATTAAATGATGAATATCAAACACAACCGAAAAACATTCGTTACAAGAACTAACCCATGGAACCAACCAAAGCAAATCGTCTCAGACATCAGGGGAGCCTCCCGGCTCTTTATCATTCTGCAAAGCAAACAAAAACCAATCAAAGGTGACACCTTGCATCATGAAACCAACAACACGATCTCAAATAGAGAAGAACACTACCTTGGCCTCATAACCACCAGCTCGCCACCACTTGACCATAGGGAAGTCCATCCCTTTCATCTTGACAATATCCAAGATATCAGTATTCGCAAACCTCTTATCACATTTGTTAAAAAAAATCCTAACAAGTTCAGGAAGATCCCTAGGGAAATTCACCCCCTTACGATGTTTTTCTCTATCATCTTCAAGGGCCTGCTCCACAAACGAATAGGGAAGCCTGCGCCTACCATCAACTTCTATCGTACAACTTCGAGTTTCAAGAAGGTCCTTCAATATCTCCACGGATTGGTAGCGGTACTTATCATCATCATCTTCCTCCGAGTCAGGTGAGCGAAGCTTAGGGCCTCTGCTTCCTTTCTTGAATCTCTTGGGAGGGTGATCTGTGAGGATTTCTTTAGGAGGTAACCCTAGGTCCGGAACCGCGGCATCAGTGGTAGTAGTACCCACACCAACAGCGGTAACAACATCGGCAACATCAGTGGTGGTGTCAGCACCGGCAACATCAGCGTCATCAACGTTGTTCGCCGCGCCAGCGTCATCAACGTTGTTCGCCGCGCCAGCGTCATCAACGTTGTTCGCAACATCGGCAGGATAGGCGTCGGTGGCAACAACAGTGGGGTCAGAGGTGTTGCCGCCGGCGACAGGGGAGTTGGGAGGGGAGTAGAAAAGAATGGGAGCGTCGGCAGGAGGAAGGGAGGGGCCATCATCGTCGTCGTCGTTGGAGGAGGAGGAGGGAGAATATCCCTCATCATCGAGGAAAGGGAAGCGAACCAAACGGGAATCTTGGGAGATGGAGAGATGGCCGCACTCGGCATCAATGGCGGAGAAGGGATCCTTCATGGCGGTCGGTGCTCCCTAGGGTTTCTCTCTACGACTCATCTTACCGGAAGCTTGAGAGTTGAGACTCTTCTGCGCAGAATTGTTTTAAAACCCGTATAAAATTTAATTTAGAGAAAATTATTGACATATCCCTGCAAGTTTTAGTCTTTCCAAATAGTCTTCTGAGAATCTATACATACATTAAAGTAGATATATAATCTACTCAAAAACATTTTAAGGAATAATTTTAATTTTGTTATAAAACTATATAATATATCAAGACAAATATAGAGCAAAGATAAAGTAGAGGAAATTCTCTTTTTTGTTGTTGTTATTTTCATTCTTTTGGTACATATATATAGGGTTTAAATTTGAAACCGAATAAACTTTTGGCAAATGAAACGCCAAGAGTCAAGAGGAGTTTGTAAGAAACATAATGGGCATTCATTTTTTTAATGTTTCATGACACTCCCCCTTGAATGTCCATTATATAGGAATTGGCTCGTTAAAACCTTACTAGAAAAAAAAAACCCAGTAGGAAAAAATCCTAGTGAACGAAAAAGAGTACAACTTTCCTGATATACACTTCATCTGCTGCCTCATTAAAACCTTGTCAGGAAAACCCAATGGGACAAAACCATGACGAAGGAAAAGAGTGCAGCACGTATATGACTCCCCTTGAAGAGAACATTATTGAAGATCCCTGAGGCGACGCATTCCAATCTTGCGAACAAACTTTTCAAAAGTTGATGTGGGTAATGCCTTAGAGAATAAATCTGCAGGATTTTCACTTGATTGTATTTTCTGAATATGGATATCACCATTTTTCTCAAGATCATGTGTGAAAAATAACTTCGGTGATATATGTTTTGTTCTGTCGCCTTTGATGTATCCTCATTTCAATTGAGCTATACAAGCTGCATTGTCTTCATATGTTGGGCTATCCTTCTGGGACAACAAACCACAATTTTCTTGAATATGGTGTGTCATCGATCTTAACCAAACACATTCACGACTTGCTTCATGAATTGCAAGTATTTCTGCATGATTTAAAGAAGTAGCAGCTATAGTTTGTTTCATAGAACGTCATGATATGGCCGTTCCCCCATGTGTAAACACATAACCAGTTTGTGATCGGGCTTTATGCGGATCAGATAAATATCCCGCATTTGCATATCCAACTAATTGACTTTTTGATTCATGTGTATAAAATAATCCCATATCAATTGTTCCTCGAAGATAACATAGTATATGTTTAATACCATTCTAATGTCTCCATCTTGGTGCAGAACTGTATCTTGATAATAAATTTATAGTGAAAGCTATATCTGGCCGAGTACAATTAGCAAGATACATCAAGGCACCAATTGCATTAAAATATTGTACTTCAGTACCAAGTAATTCTTCGTTATCTTCCTGAGGTCTAAAAGGGTCTTTATGAATATCAAGGGATCGAACAACCATAGGGCTTGATAATGGATATGCTTTATCCATATTAAATCGTTGCAAAACCCTTTCTGTATATATCGATTGGTGGATAAAAACACTACTCTCTAAGTGCTCGAACTGCAGTCCGAGACAAAATTTTGTTCTCCCAAGATCTTTCATTTCAAATTCTTTCTTTAAATAATTAACGGTATTTGGAAGCTCTTCAGGAGTTCCAATTATATTTAAATCATCAACATATACCCCAATTATCACGTATCCCTTTTCGGATTTCTTGATGAATACACATGGGCAAATAGAGTCATTCTTATACCCTTCTTTTAATAAATATTCACTGAGGCAATGATACCACATACGCCCAGATTGTTTCAAACCATACAAAGATCTTCGTAACTTAATTGAATACATGTCCCGGGAATTCAAATTGTATGCTTCAGGAATCTTAAGTCCTTCTGGGACTTTCATATATATATTATTATCTATTTGGCCATATAAGTATGCAGTAACAACATCCATTAATTGCATATGCAATATTTCATGTATTGCAAGACTAATTAGATAACGAAACGTGATTGTATCTATTACAGGGGAATATGTTTCTTCATAGTCAATACCAGGTCTTTGCGAAAACCTTTGTGCAACGAACCTTGCTTTATATCTAACAATTTCATTTTTCTCATTTTGTTTTCGCATAAATACCCATTTGTAACCAACTCGTTTAACATCTGCAGGTGTTTTAGTTATGGATCCAAAAACTCCTCATTTTGTGAGACAGTCTAATTCTGCATGTATTACATTTTTCCATTCTAACCAATCATTTCTTTTTCGGCATTCCTCAATAGATTTAGGCTCATAATCCTTATCTTTCAAAAGATCAATTACCACATTATATGTAAAGATATTGTCAACAATTGTTTCATTTCTGTCCCATTTTTTCCCATTTGAGACATAATTTATGGAAATTTCCTGATTTTCCTCTTCAATTTCAGGATCTTGAACTTCTTCTGGAAGTTTGGTATTATTTATTTCAATGTTTATTTTATCTGCATTTTCTTTATGATCTTTTGTTTCCCTTTTCTTTCGAGGATTTTTATCTTTTGAACCAACTGGTCTTCCACGCTTCAGGTGTACTTTAGATTCATTTGTTATAAGAGGTCTTTCTGGGACATTAATTCTAATAGGGGCATTTTCCGCAGGTACATGTGATTTTGTTATTCATTTTGGATCAGAGAATGCATAAGGTAGTTGATTTGCCACTCGTTGTAAACGAATTATTCGTTGAACTTCCAGTTCACATTGTTTTGTGAAAGGATCAAAATGATTTAAACTTTGAGCATTCCATGTGATTTCTTTTTTCAACATTTTCATCTTTCCATTTTCTCCCCCTAATGTTGGAAAAACTGTCTCATCAAAATGACAGTCAACAAATCTAGCTGTGAAAACATCCCCTGTCAATGGCTCAAGATATTTAATAATAGAAGGAGATTCATATCTAATATATATTCCTAATCTCCTCTGAGGTTCCATTTTAGTTCTTTGTGGTGGAGCAATTGGGACGTATACTCCACACCCAAAAACTTTCAAATGAGATAAATTTGGTTCTTGCCCAGAAACCAATTGAAAGGGGGAGAATTTTTTATAACTTGTTGGCCTTATGTGCACAAGTGATGCGGCATGTAAAATTGCATGTCCCCAAGCATAGATCGGAAGCTTTGTTTTCATTAATAATGGTCTAGCAATCAATTGGAGCTGCTTAATAAATGATTCTGCCAAACCATTTTGTGTATGAACATGGGCAATAGGATGTTCAACTTTTATTCCAATGGACATGCAATAGTCATCAAATGCCTGAGATGTAAATTCATCAGCATTATGAAGCCTTATTGTTTTAATTGCATGATCAGGGAAATGTGCTCGTAATCGAATAATTTGAGCTAACAACCTCGAAAGCGCTAGGTTTCGAGTTAATAATAGGCAAACATGTGACCATCTCATTGATGCGTTAATTAAAACCATAAAATATTTAAATGACCCACATTGTGGATGAATTGGTCCCCACATACATCACCATGAATTCTCTCTAAAAACATAGGAGATTCAGTTCAAATTTTATTTGTGGATGGCCAGATAATAAATTTGCCTTGAGAGCAGCATGCTAGACATGAAAATTCATTTGATTGAAGAATCTTCAAGTTCTTTAATGGATGCCCATATGAATTTTCAAGTACTTTTCGCATCATTATTGATCCAGGATGGCCTAACCAATCATGCCATTGAATAAATTCATTTGAGTTAGTCAACTTCTGGTTTACTATAGCATTTGCCTCAATTGTTTGAATATATGTATAATAAAGGCCAGATGAGAATGCGGGCAATTACTCCAATACATGCTTATTACCTAAAGTAACAACAGTAATGTATTAATATTCAGTATTTCCCATATTTGACGTCTCTATGTGATACCCATTGAGACGTATATCTTTAAAGCTTAATAAGTTTCGATGGGACTTTGGAGAATATAATGCATTAGTTATAATAAACTTTGTTTCTCTAGGAAACAATATATTTACTCTTCCGGAGCCTTCAATCAAATTTATACTACCCGATATTGTATTGACATTGGTTTTACCCATTATTAAATGGGAAAAATATTTTTTGCTTTTAAATATTGAGTGCGTTGTTGCACTATCAACAAGGCATACATCCTCATCTTTGATGTCCAATCTAACCATGGATTTTGTAAGGATTCTTGATTACCATCCTTGATGGTTTCTCCAAGTCGATTAGCATTCAAATGTATTTCAACATCAAGCACCCATAACAAATAATTTTTTTCCGAAATGTCAAGGGCAGCAAAATCAAGTTTTGCAAGATTTGACATGACAAAAAAAATGTGTGTACTTACATGAAAAGGATTTGCCGAGAAATTGGATTAGTCAGAGCTTGGTTAAAGCTTCGTGCTGATAACGTGTTATAAAACTATATAATATATCAAGACAAATATAGAGCAAAGATAAAGTAGAGGAAGTTCTCTTTCTTGTTGTTGTTATTTTCATTCTTTTGGTACATATATATATATATATATATATATAGGGTTTAAATTTGAAACCGAATAAACTTTTGGCAAATGAAATGCCAAGAGTCAAGAGGAGTTTGTAAGAAACATAATAGGCATTCATTTTTTAATGTTTCATAACAAATTTTACAATTTTAATTTTTTAATAATATTTAAATTTTTATTTATATTACTTATAATATTAATAATTAAAAATATTAATTACATTTAATTATTTATGTAATAAATGTCTATAAGACTTTTGAAAATTCAAAATATAAAATAGTTTCCATAGAAGGAGTTGTTTAATTATATTATTTTATATATGATATTGCCTCAAAACTCCTCACAAAATTTTAAAATCTCCAATGTGAAACCGGAAAAAATGCCTAGTTTAATTTTATTTTCAATCCTTCCTTTTCCAGTCAAATTACTTTTCAATCCTTTCCGTTTACAAAACTGTTATTTTTGGGGCTATTTGGTTACATATAGATATATGATGTAAGAAGTTATAATATAACTAGTTTTATATATGAAATACTATTTAGTTTACTGTAAAAATAAATTTTACAGATAAAATATTTTACAAGGTGTTTTTACAGTATTTTAATTTATAGCAAAATTTTTTATGAAAAAAGGTAAATTTAAAGTTGTAAAATGTAACTGCTATGTTTTCAAAAGTCCATGAACTAGCTATGAAGAGAGGTAAATATTTTGAACTGCCTAGGGTACCCTTATGGTTATTTCATCACAAAAAAGCCTAATTAGGTCTCACCCCCATATATTATGATTCAAATAGCTCTCACTTCCAGCTTTAATTATTAGAATTGTAGATATATGTATGAGTATGTCAATTGCATACCCTTCACCCAGAAAAACTTGTATACCCCAATAAAAGTGGTTAATTGCTGGAGATGCTTGAAAAATGGATCTTCTTTTTTACTTGCGAAACAATTTGCATGTCACAAATCAAGATTAAACTTTAATTTAGAAAACAAATAATTAAAAAATTAAAGGAAATAAACATTTATCAAAACTTTGGTTTCCGTGATTTCCAAATTATAAAATTTTATTTCTAAAAAAAAGTTTTTTTTTTCCTAAGATGAGCGGTTAAACCGCTAAAAAAGACAAAGAATGCAAAATCTCGACGGTGCAAGTGGGGGTAAGACTAGCACACACATGGACATAAGACCATTCACATAAAACTATTACTCATACTTTCAAAAATATACCCTTACCCATAATTTGAACTCTCACCAATTATTATTATTATTATTATTTTTTTTTTTTAGTTTTGTTTTTTTTGTATCAATAGCATAAGTGGAATATGTGATACATTTTCTATATTTAAAAATGTTTATTAATTACATGGGTGTCTTATGAAGTCTGATCTGGCAATGTACACATTGTTAACTTATGGCAATAGTTACCATGGCTTAAGTTTGTTTAAAATGCTCACATGTTAGTTCACTCACCATTGACATACAGTCGGTGTTGCCATGGTACTAAAATTTTTATATTCAAATTTTTAATTTCTATAATTAAATTCTTCTTTTTTTTCCTCTTCATTGTTTAAAAAACAAGATATTTTTTTTAAGTCACTAAACTTTGGTCTTGTTTTATTTTGGTTATTGAACTTTAATTTGTATCAAAACGGTTACTTATCTTTGATTTTGTTTCTCCGGGAAGTCACCCATGAGTAACCAAATTCAATTCACTGATGTGGCAACTGAAAAATCACAGTCAGCTTAACCTAAGACACATCAATAAGTTGCCATGACATATAAGTCGTCCCTGTCGACAAAGGAACGCCACGTCAGTGTCTTTCTTCTTCCTCATCCTTCACCCTCCGTTTATTACAAAGATGAACACCAAGGACTATGAAAATCCGCCCTCTAATAATCCAGCTATAAACCTGAAAGCATGTCTCATTTATTAAATAAACAGATATATAAAAAAAATCCCAACACAAAGTCATCACTAAACAACCCGACGATGGTAAAGCAACTACTACATATATAACCCTAGGTGCCCGCCCCAAGCTCTCTCATATATAATAGGTTGATGAACAAGGGAAGTTCATAACTAAGCTATTAGACCTGTAACTTTCTTCAAAGGCAAGCCTTGTCAACACTGAGTCAAACAAAAAAGACATAGTATGAGACTACTAAAATCTCACATGTAACTATACACTATTAATTAAACCTCAACTTCACTAATGAAAATTCAAGAAAATGGCATGGTATGTGAACACTTAGTCATCAAACTCCTCTTGGGATCTCTCTCTCTTTCAATTTCCTTATCCTCTCAGCAACCCACACACATGCTCCTAAGCCTTTCTCCCCTCTAGAGACAACCCAGTGATCTCTCTAACCTTCCACCTCTTCACAAAGAACTCCAAGATATCTGCATAATCCTTACTGGTATAAACACAAATCCTCTCTGCAAAGGCAAAGTAGTAATGCTCAAAAAGCTTCTTATCTTGCTCATCAAAGAGCAACATAGCAAGCATGACTATCTTCGTTAAGGCGACTTGCATTGTTACATTCGTTATCAGAGGGGTCTGTGATAAGGCAATCCGCTTTTGCCTTTGCTTTTCGTTTTGGTGACAGATGTGTTGTGTGAAATGTTCACACATGTGCTGCATTCTAAAATTCTGGTTGGTGTTCCTTTGGGGAATTTGAAAGCAAATGTAATCTTCATTATGCTGATGATATGCTGCTTTTAACCACGGGTGGTCTAGAGGACCTTAGGATCATTAAGCTGATTATTTTTGTGTTTGAAGGTATGTTAGGTAAGGATTTAAAAACCGGACCAGTCGGCGAATGGGTTGGCCAACCGATTCGCGGTTCAACCAGTCCAACCAGTTCGACCGACCGGTTTAATGATTTCCATTTTTTAAGTTTCTAAAAATAAATAAATTCTTAAAAAAAGAAAATTCCATAAAATTATCAAAAAAATCCAGAAAAATCAGAAAAAATGGGGAAAAATAGATATTTAATAAATATAACTATAAAACTAAAAATTTTATTTCATTTACTAGCTCACAAGTCACAAATCACAATTCCTACATGAATTTTATTTTTAAAATATAAATATACAACTGCAAGTCTACACTCTATAAGACTCAAGACAAGACTACATTAAAAAGCAAGATTCAAATCAAATAATTTACTCAAAATTTTGGACATGTTTTGGAAATATATGATAAGATGATGATTCATGAATCATTTGATTCATTTCATAATATTGGAAATTGGATAACATGATAAAATGATAACAATCATAAAAATAAAATCATTAGTCGTGCAAGCCTGCAAGGATCCATGCCATGCATTTCATTCATGAAGAACATATAGAATTGATAAGTGTCTAAATGTAGATGTTTTCATGTATATATCGTATTCACTTTGCATGTATTTTGTGAGGTTTAATGCCCGTTTTGCGCTTAATCGTCTATTATTTGCTTTGTAGGGCATAAGGAAGCCATGAAGAACAAGAAGATATCATTTGAGCGAAAAGAGAAGAAAACAGGAATTTCATACTACCCCCATACTACCCAGTATGGGGGCCGTATGCACTGTAGCAGCGGAATGATTTGAAGTGTCTGCCCAGATTTCCATACTACCCAGTATGCGGGTCGTATGCACCCCCGTATGGATCGCGAATCTAGGGTTTTAAGTGCTATACGACCCCCATACGACCCGTATGCCTCGGGGGGAGGGGGGTATAAATACCAACTTTTAGGGCAGAACAAGGACTTTTTGGCTGGACCTTTTCTTGGCCGATTTTGGGGAGACCACTTGGAAGATTTTGGGTGACCTTGGGAAGGAGAAAAAGGGCAAGGAAGCTAGAAGATCATTCAAGCCCAAGGTCCAAGACTCTCAAGGCAAGAAGGCAACATCATTCAAGGGGAGATTTACCACGATTTGAAGGAAGGAGACCCACGGCTAGAGGAAGCGTCATTTGGCACTCCTTTGGCGGGGAAAGTGTCATTCGGCACATTCTTCACCTCCTCCTCCACCATTTCATCTAGGGAGTGTCATTTATGCTTTTGTTTCATGTTTTGCTTGTTTGTATTGCTTGTTGTGGGATGATGATACACTAGACCCCCAAGGCCACCGGGTGTTGGTGAACCTTGGGGGGTTTTATCATGTATGTTGGATGATAACTTGTTAATTCCATGCTTGGGTAATTTTGAGATTTAATCCATTGTTTTCATGCTAAGTGCTACATTAAGGAGAAATCCGTAGCTCTTTTATGAATGATGCATGTAGATGTAACTTGCTCGCATGTATTAGGTCATGAATGGATTAAAAGGGGATGTTTGTATCATCACGCCAAGAAATCGGGTGCTTGGTAGCCCTCCATGTAGGTTTAATCCGAAGAAGAGTAGGTTTAATCCTAAGTGAGATTTCCTCGTACTCAATGCAATCGTAGGAATGTAGATTTGGAAGAAATTCCTATCTATGTTCGTATGGGATTAGGGTTCAATCGCCAAGAAATTGAGGTTGTTCTAATCTTGGAATCTCATGGTCCATTTTACCCTTGCATCTTTAAATCATCATCCATGTTGCATGATAACCCCTCAAGGGGATCCTCATCCATAGGCCTTTGCATCTCATTGATTTTCTTGCTTGCTTATTGCTTGTTCTCTCTAATTTGGTCATAATCTCGTTTTAGCTTTAATTACATCTAGTAGAGTAAAAATCCATCACTTGAGATCTTAGGCTAGATAATAGCTCGAGAAGGAGTAATAGGAGATCCTTAGTCCCGTGGAATACGATCCTCGTGTCTTCACATGAGGTATTACTTGGCGATCCCGTACACTTGTGGGGAAGCAATCAAGAATACATTATTACTGTAAACTAGTCAAGTATTCATCAAATAAAAAAAGGATGCTAAGTTTCTAACCAACCTAACCCTCGATGCTCCTCTCCGGCTAATACAAGGTTACAGATCACCTGCAGGCCGACCCGAATGATATCCAGAGGAGACGAGGTAAGATCCGGTCAGTCGAGGCCATCGAATCGAAGGAAGGTGTATTGGTTTGTGGGTTCACTGGCACAGAGGTTTTGTAGGAGTCGAAGGCATAGAGAAGAGGGAGAGGAGACTTTAGAAAGGAGGGGGGAAAGGCCGCGCCGTTGTGGAGGGTTGCATAACTTACTCTAGGATTCCAGTGATGGCAACCTTGGATGAAGATTGAAGATGAAGTCCCGTGACAGTGGTCCGTGAGTCGTGCAGCTCGTGCTTGATGCCTTGGCCTTGAGCCCTTGCAGCTCGTGATTTGTATTAATTTGTGAGAGTGAATAAATTATTTATCAGAGAATTTTTTTTTATTAAAACCAATTGTTCTAGTCAAACCAGTTCACTGGTTCTTGGTCTGACAATGGTTCATGGCCGGTTCAATTAGAACCCGATTCAATATATATAAATAAACTGGACTGCGGCAGGTTTCCGAGTAAACCAGTTGAACCGGCCTGTCTGGTCTAGTATAGTTTTTAAATCATTAATGTCAGGTGTGGAAACCAACTTCGCCAAGACTTGCCTGTTTTCTAGCATTGTGGGGATTACTCCAGGTGATGAGGCTCCTACAACTTTAAATTACTGGGAATATCTGACTAAGAAAGTGAGAAGAGGCTCTCATCTTGGAAAGCTCAACATCTGTGTCTATAGGAGGTCGTCTCAATTTGGTTAATTCAGTCTTAACTGTTATTCCAACATATTGGATGTCTATTTTAGACTACCAAGTAAAAAAATTGACTGACTTAGAAGAAATTTTTTATAGTTTGGTCCAGATCTTCGACCGGGTGGTAGGCTGGTTTGTTGTAAGAATTTATGTCGTCCTCGTGATCAAGAGGGTTGGGGTATTTTAGATTTATGTTCTTTCAATCAAGCATTGTTGGGGGAAGTGATGGTGGAAGTTCTCGTCAAACTCTGACTAGATTGGAGCGATGGTTATCTAGATTAATTACAGAGTGTCTAATTGGAATTTGTTCCCTAGCCTATTGGCGCGAGACGGATCTTGTTCTTCTGGAAGGGGATATCAAGTTGTTTAACGGCATTTAGGGGTTGTATTACGCAAGGTGTTAATGTAGGAACTGAGACTTTATTATGGAAAGATAGGTGGCTTAATGGTAGGGCCCATATGTTACTGTGGCCTGATGAGTTTAGAGATTCTTCGCATCAGAATAATACTTTGCGGGAGCTAGCTCATCTTTTATCTGAAGCTCCTTGCTTGGATAACCCTGTCACGCTTCCTTTATGGGAGCGGTTATTCAATAGTTTGAGGATTGACAAGAATAAGAAGTGGTGGACCATTGCAGCAAATAGGTTCTTTACAGTGAAATCTTTATATACTTTTCTAATTGATGGGGGTATGCAATGTCCAATTTCTCAGTGGTTCTAGTACAGCAACTGCCCTTGGAAAATTAACTTATTTAATTGGCTCATGTGGAAGAATAAAATTTTGACTCACGAAAACCTTGAGAAACAAAGCTGTAACTGCCTTCCAACGGCAACTTGTGTGATGTGTCATAGGGGGGTTTAATCTGTCGACCACCTGTTTGTTCAGTGTTTTTTGCTAAATTTATTTGGGAATACTGATTGCTTCCCCGCAAGTGCATGGGATCGTCAAGTAATACCTCGTGTGAAGACACGAGGATCGTATTCCACAGGGCTAAGGATCTCCTATTACTCCTTCTCGAGCTATTATCTAGCCTAAGATCTCAAGTGATGGATTTTACTCTACCAAATGCAATTAAAACGAAAACAAGATTATGACCAAATTAGAGAGAACAAGCAATAAGCAAGCAAGAAAATCAATGAGATGCAAAGGCCTATGGATGAGGATCCCCTTGAGGGGTTATCATGCAACATGGATGATGATCTAAAGATGCAAGGGTAAAATGGACCATGAGATTCTAAGATTAGAACAACCCCAATTTCTCGGTGATTGAACCCTAATCCCATACAAATATAGATAGGAATTTCTCCCAAATCTATATCCCTACGATTGCATTAAGTACGAGGAAATCTCACTTAGGAGTAAACCTATTTTTCTTCGGATTAAACCTACATGGAGGGCTACCAAACACCCAATTTCTCGGCGTGATAATACAAGTATCCCCTTCTAATCCATTCATGATCTAATACATGCGAGCAAGTCACATCTACATGCATCACTCATAAAAGAGCTGCGGATTTCTCCTTAGTGTAGCACTTAGCATGAAAACAATGGATTAGATCTCAAAATTACCCAAGCATAGAATTAACAAGTTATCATCCAACATACATGATAAAACCACCCAAGGTTCACCAACACCCGGTGGCCTTGGGGGTCTAGTGTGTCATCATCCCACAACAAGCAATACAAACAAGCAAAACATGAAACAAAAGCATAAATGACACTCCCTAGATGAAATGGTGAAGGAGGAGGTGAAGAATGTGCCGAATGACGCTTTCCCCGCCAAAGGAGTGCCAAATGACGCTTCCTCTAGCCGTGGGTCTCCTTCCTTCAAATCGTGGTAGATCTCCCCTTGAATGATGTTGCCTTCTTGCCTTGAGAATCTTGGACCTTGGGCTTGGATGATCTTCTAGCTTCCTTGCCCTTCTTCTCCTCCCCAAGGTCGCCCAAAAACTCCCAAGTGCTCTCCCAAAGTCGGCCAAGAAAAGGGCCAGCCAAAATGTTCTCTTTTCTGCCCTAAAAATTGGTATTTATACCCCCCGAGGCATACGGGTCGTATGGGGGTCGTATAACACCCAAAAACCCTAGATTCGCGATCCATACGGGGTGCATACGACCCCCATACTGGGTAGTATGGAAATCTGGGCAGACACTTCAAATCAATCTGCTGCTACAGTGCATACAGCCCCCATACTGGGTAGTATGGGGGTAGTATGAAATTTCTGTTTTCTTCTCTTTTCGGTCAAATGATATCTTCTTGTTCTCTATGGCTTCCTTATGCCCTACAAAGCAAATAATAGACGATTAAGCGCAAAACGGGCATCAAACCTCACAAAATACATGCAAAGTGAATACGATATATACATAAAAATATCTACATTTAGACACTTATCAAATATCCCCACACTTAAGCGTTGCTTGTCCCCAAGCAAACAACTCATGAAAAACAAAGAGACTGAGAAGTGGCTAAATGCATTACCTCTAGCATCAAGTAAATATAAGACTCCAAAAGCAATGGACAATGATACATAGATGTTGAGTCATAGTCAATAAGCATAATAAAAATATCCTGTCTCACCCCTTATATGTCTGTGCCGTGTAAGTGAATCTTATATCTCATATGCCTTGATCTGGTCTAGCAAAAGGACTTCAATCAGTACAGCTCTAGATGCTAATCACTCCACTTACAAAGAATACTAAGTCTTAAACTACTAAGTGCTACTTCAATGGCCAAATAAGATCCTTCTAATTCTATACCTTGAAACTAAGTCCACTTTCTACTCAAAACCTTTGGTAGGTACTCAAAAAGATCACTAGGTTTTATTTTCATTTCATCATTCATTTCATTTTTTTTTTCGAGTCCGACTAACGTAGACTGTAAGAAAATCATTTTGAAATCTTTCTGGAGGGTGCACATGCTAGTTAGGCACAAGAGCCACCCAACTACTCGATTACAGTCCACATAGACGCATTCATGCTTCAATAGCAGAGGAATACTGACATAGACTCATTCATTTTTTTTTTCACATTCACCCTAGATCATATTTTCAGAGTACTCTACATGACACAAAACTAGGATTAGCTCAACAAGACTTAGAAGTTCTTAAGAGTCCATTGAAGGAAAGAACTTAGTGTTCTAAGGCTAAGTACTCAAAGTAGTGTGTTACGCATACAAGAGAGTTAGAGAGTAGTCACATTGGCTATTCCAAAAAAATTTAGTGCACATGACAATACTAGGGGTAAAACAGGATTCAATAAAGCATAGAAACAAGTAACTCACATCAATCATTAGTCCAAGCTAAAAGAATCTTACAAGAATGCACAAAGCCATCATAGGTAACACTAGCATGTAGCAAATGATCCTAAAACATGAAATACACCCATCCCCACACTTAGTGTTGTACATTGGCCTCAATGTACACTAATCATGAAAAACATGCAAGATGAAGCAATGCAAATATAAAGGAGGGTGAAAACGAACTCCCCGGTTCAACTTGTGCTCGTCGTGAGGTAGGACGTGAGAAAATGTGTGGTGAGCAATACATGTCCTGTCCGACCTCCATTAAAACCAGGAAAGCTCACCAAATTCCCTTAATGCCCTACGAGGTAAAAAGGGGGCATCATCATTCCACAAAGATTTAAAAATATAAGCATAAGGGACAAACTAGGGAGTAGTCAACAAAAACACAAAGATGAAAATAAACTAAAGTTCGACAACACAAGTCGGTAGGGTAGAACCATGCCAACTCAACAAAATACAAACCGAAGCAAGCAAAAGTAAACAATAAGTATCCAAGCTCCAACAAGCTGCTACTCATCACAATCTGGTGCTGGTGGTGGTGCCTTGGTGGTAGAAGAAGTGGCTACAGTGTGAGAGGATGAACCACAGTAGGAGGAGATAAAACGGTGAAGATCTGCCTCAAGCCGGTGCTGTCCCTCAATGATCTGGTGAAGCTGGCCACGAATCTCATGCTGCTCCTGATGCATAGCCTAAACCTCACCCTCAATCCCCCTCAGTCGCAAGTCGAATTCAGGTAAAGATGTAGCACCGGGGGTAGGAGCAGGTGCGCCCTCAGGGTCTAACTCTGTGTGCTCAGTCTGTCGCTGACTAGACTCACCAGTGGCCTGGTGGCGTGTGGGTCTGCCATGTGTGATCACCAAGCCAATCACCAGTATGTGGGTTGGTCAGAGGGGTACTGTACCTCCTACAACGGTCATGCCTCGCGTCTGCTCAAGTAGACCCATGCCACGGATCAATCTAGTCACATAGGCCCAATAAATATAGCTCCCAATCGTGTATACGAGCCCTGGTGAAGAAATGCATCGACGACAAGGTGGCCAAGGTGAGTAGGGTGTCGCTCGAAGATGCCATACATCATATAAATATCGGCTTGAGTGACAACCCCCTTGCTATCGGTCCGACCCCAAATAGATCGAGCAATCAAAGCATGAATGAATCTGTGTGTCGGGTTAATCATGCGCGAAGCCTTTCATGTTTGATCATCACCCGCCAAAGTTGCCCAATAGTTGCTTCGACTCACCCCACTTGGGAGATCAAGCTTAAGATGTTTACCGGGCATGGAGTTGATAAACTCATCATCATAAATCCCCAAGTACTTGGCAAAATCCAAGTGGTGCATAGTACGCTTCCTTCCAAAAGCTTGAAAACAGATGGTGAGAATTTTCCTATTCCACACAGAATCTCCATCTTTTTGTGCCTCAAATGTACTCAAAACCTCCAAGGTTAATTGACGAAAGGTTGGCTCGTTTATGGCAAAAAGCTTGTCCCAACAATTTGTTGATAGCCATTCCCTTACTTGACTTGCAATCCCAAGATTCTCCACAAGTCCCCACTCAAGGTAGCACAATCTTCCAAATGGTTTGGTTTTCAGTCGATCATATCTCTCTCGATGATGGGATAGCTTGAAGACGGGCTCATCGGGTGTAGAAGAGGACCCGGTGGTCCTTGGGCGCTTGGAGGCAAGCCGTTTTTTGTTAGGCATCCCTACAATGAAGAGAAACGTTGTTCAAGCTCATAGGGATACAAGGCAAAGTAAAAGAAAATGCTAGAGATAGAGGAAACTCAAGAAAAATCAAAGTTTTAAGGTCATACGGCCGTATGGTCACTATTCATACGGCAAGAGTTTCTCCTATATTCAAAGCATCGAAAATTTTTTACATAAATTTGAAGGAAAATTCATCCATGACATTCACTTCATTCAAACCAAGCAAAATGCTAAAGAAATGCCACACAAAATCTCCAAGAATGCCCAAGAAATGAGAAAAATAAAACTAGGGCATAGAAAAAGCATACATATGAAATCTTGAGAAAACAAGCTTTAAACTCGGGGAAAACCACTAGATCGACATCTCAAATGGATGAGGAGAGGATTTAGGAAGAAAAATAAAGAGATTTGGTCAAGAATTGAGTGAGAATGAAGAGAGAAAATCGGTGGAGAAAGAGAGAAAAGAAGAGAATGGAAGAAGGAGAGAGAGGGATTAAATTGGTGGGGGACCCGACCCCATACGACCCAGTATGGGAGCCGTATGGGCCAAATGACCCTCTCGGCCGAGAGGGCATCCCGTAACAGACGGCCCCATATAGGGGCCGTATTGGGGGCCGTCTGTGACGGCACAGAGCCTCTGTGTCATCTCAGACGGCCACCATACGGCCCAGTAAGGTTGTATACCCATTAAAACCAATAAAAACTTCAAAAACCTGCCACAAATGATAAAAAAAATGATATAGCAAGCTCAAAGACTCCTCCAAAAATGAGTGAATTGAATAAAACGACGATCTAGTGCATGAATTAACACCTAAATATGAGTTTCTTAAGAAGTTGCACAAACATACCACAATTTAAATGATGAGAGCGCTCCGCCAAGTGTGTGAGCATGGACTTATTCAAAAGTAAAACAAGACTAAGAAATACAAAAATTTGAAATGAACTAGGAACTAAAATACGAAAAATGCAAGCAAACACCACCGAACACTTGGGTTGCCTCCCAAGAAGCGCTTGTTTAACGTCACGAGCCTGACATACCTCATTCCTTACCTCATGGGGACTCAAAGAGCTTGAAACCACCCCTGGTTTCCCTTGTAGTGTTGTTATTAAAGTAAAATTTTAATCGTTGCCCATTGACCTTAAAAGTGCCGTTTTCCGGGTGGGTTACCTCAACCGCTCCATGTGGGAAGACTTGAATAACTGTGTATGGACCTGACCAACGTGATCTTAGCTTCCCCGGAAATAATTTCAGCCTGGAGTTGAACAGTAGGACTTGATCGCCTTCGTGAAACTGCTTAGGGTGCTTGATGCGTCTGTCGTGGTACTCCTTTACTTTTTCTTTATAGAGCTTTGAACTCTCATATGCCGTGGAGTGCCACTCGTCAAGTTCATTTAGTTGAAGCTTCCTCTTGCACCCTGCAAGAGAAGAGTTAAGATTCAGAAACTTAATGGCCCAACAAGCTTTATGCTCGAGCTCAACCGGTAAATGGCAAGCTTTTCCATAGACTAGTCTATATGGAGTGATCCCAATAGGAGTCTTTGTCACGCCCCGAACCTGGTGCGCTGACAAACGGCCGCAGACCCACAGGGCGGGGCCCAGTGAACCTGCAAGGCCTCAAAACCTAACACAGACTAGGAGTGGAAAATAAACTGACAGAATACCAAGTAAGAGTACAACTTAAGGTTTACAACCAACTCGAATACAAGGTAAATGAAAATACAGCATGACCTACAAGGAGGTTCTTAAACAATAATACAACTGATACAAAGACATAAGTCTTAAGGCATAAATCTCAAGGAAGACATCTACTGGAAGCCTTCTAAGATCCCTGGGTCTACTGCTCCTGATCTGAAAAGGATTTAAAGTAAATCCATGAGCTCACTAGCCCAGTAAGTAATCCAAAACAAACTGAAAGCAAAAGTTCAGGTCTGAAATTTGCACAAAAAAAATAATGCAATTGCACAAAATAGTGTAAACAAAATCAAAGGTAAAACAATAAATACAATATCCAAAGTATGACTCCAAATTCACTGAAAGTGCCAAAGGTCATTTGTTTACCCTCGGTGACAGACCCGAGCCGAAATAACTGAAATCATTTATTTACCCTCGGTGACCCGAGACTGAATAACAGGTGGCCGTTGATTATTTCACCGAACGGACACGGTGCGAAACTGCAGTCTCATTTTTCAAAATTACTTGTCGACAAGGTCAGGGTTTAACCCCCCACTGACAGGGTTGCATATTGTTCATTTGGAGACCAAAAATTCAGATACAATTCCAAGCCAAGAATACAGAATATTCACAAGTATTTTCCAAAAATTCATCTAATAAAATAAAGTAAATAATTAAATAAACAGATAAATAAATAATGTAAAAGGAAATACTCACTTTTTTTCCAAGCCTAAGCTCGGTTTTCACTTTGGAGAAATAATAACAACATTTCACAAATATTTTTCCTAAAAGTTTAAGAAAAATAAAAAGATTTACCAACAAAATGAAATACCACAAGTATAAATAATAGTGAAACCAATAAATAATTATCCAACCAAACTCAAGGATGAAATGCATGATTATTAATACAATAAAAATACTAAAATTTGTAAAAATTCAAGGTCTAATGTATCTCATCAATTGAAGAAAAAAATGATCCACCTAATTCCAAGATAACTAGAAAAATAATTTCAAGGGAAATATTGACTAAAACAAGGATGCTAAAAATTTTAGGAAGAAGATAGGCAAGGACATAAAGGTAACTGAATATTTAAGGGATAAATGTATAACCAAATAATAGATAGGTAATCCAAATTGATGTTAGGTGGACCAAGGATTCAAGCACTTAATAAATCTTAAGTTTTTTGCTATTGGGAATAAACAAGGTTACAAAAAGGATAATTACTTTGCCAAATATTTGGAAGTAACAAGGAAATAACATGTATAAGTTTTGGCAAATAAAAGCACTATGGTTCCAACTAAGTATAGAAGCTTCTCTTCCTCTAAAAACACAAGACATAAATAGATGGCATTCTCACAATAATTTTTAAAGAATAAATGCAAATAAAATTTCAGAAATTCTACAAGAAAATAAATCAAAACCACAAAATTTAAATACAAGAGTTTAAGGGATTACTTACTTGGTGATCTCCTAAATTCAAAAAGAAATCCAAGATTATAGCTCGGGGGTGATCCTATAATCCAAGGAAAACCAACCAAAAATACATGAATACATGTACACATGGAAACATACACAATATCATGGTTTTTTTAAATAGCATGCTAGTTCTACCCTCAAATATGGTCCAAAAAAAAATCTCCACCATGCTTGGGTGAGCAAGAACTAAGCAACTTAACATTCATTAAACTAATGCCAAGGCCAAACCTTTCTCCAAACAAGGATGGTTAAGCACAAGCCTTTGAGCTAACACTAAGCTCCAAGGGTTTCAACAACAATTTGAAAGTATCTACAAGTAGATCTAACATAAAAACTAATACTAGTGGTAATAACAATGATGTGGGAAGGGAACATAGAATGATTAAGAGGAACAAGGACAATAGGTGAGAGAAACAAGGATGGAAATAAATCTCCCTAGCACAAGTAGTAGATCAATGCATGCATGCATGCATGTATATATATATAATCACAAGGGTGCAAAAAAATATATAAGGTCCAACACACATGCCAAAACTACAAAAACTAAACATTCATTAGGCATGCAAAAAAACTTGGGTTTTTTTGGCTTGGGTTTCAAGCAAAAATGGTATAAACATATAGATGGTTCCATGAATAAAACTTTATGTAACATGGAGACCAAGAACTAAAGATACTCAAGAGGCACAAGGGTGGGTTTCAACATGCATAAGTTGAGGTTTTTCATGCAAGGATAAGCACCAAAAAAATTTTTAAACAACAACCCATGCAAACATAAGCAACAAGACAACCACCATCAACAAGAGGAGGAGAGAGCCTACCTTGCCTTTTGGAGGACGCCCGGCGGCTACTTGCTCTTCTTCTCCTCACCTTCGGATGCCAAGACCACCGGTGGAGACTCGAACTCCGGTGATGGATGGCTTTCTTCTTCAACTTCAAGGAGTAAACAAGTGGGAGAGTGGAGAGAAAGAAGAGATGGAGGAATGAAGAAAGGAGATGACCATGGGGGTGAAAACATTCGGCCAAGGAGGGGCCATGACAAGATGGCTTCCGGGAATTCCTCCCGGGAATTCTTCTCTCTAGAAAGACTCCCGAGCATGGTGACAAGAAGAAGAAGAAAGGATTAAGGGGTAAGGTAAACAAGGTTAGCACTTAACTAAGTTTTAATTTTAGGAGACAAATGAAAGGTGTAGGGACCAGGTTGGCGGGGTCCACAGTCTTGTAGGCTGTTCTGTATGCCCAGAGAGCGTCATCGAGATGTTCTGCCCAATCTCTTCGGTTCTGAGATACAGTCTTCTCCAAGATTCGCTTTAAGTCCCTGTTGGACACTTCTACTTGCCCGCTAGTTTGTGGGTGGTATGCTGTTGCCATTTTATGGGAGACTCCATAGCGCTTCAATATCTTTGCGAATTGGGCATTTCAGAAATGAGTGCCTCTGTCACTGATGATAGCCCGTGGTGTGCCGAACCTGGAGAATAATTTCTTCAAAAATTTCACCACCAACCTCGCATCATTTGTTTGCAATGCTTGAGCCTCCACCCATTTAGACACATAATCAACTGCCATGAGTATGAACTTGTATCCATGGGAGCTCGGAAAAGGTCCCATAAAATTAATCCCCGCACATCAAAAACTTCACAGGCTTGGTTCCAATTTTGGGGCATCTCGTCCTGGCGAGATATGTTACCGACCCGCTGATATCTATCACAAGCTTGAATGAATTTCTGGGTGTCATGGAACACCGATGGCCAATAGAAACCTGTATCAAGAATTTTCTTTGTTGTTCTATTCGCATCATAATGGCCACCAGTGGGTCCCGAGTGGCAATGCCTCAAAATGCTTAGACCCTCAGCCCTAGAAACACATCTTCGAGCTACCTGATCGGAACAAACCCTGAATAGGTATGGATCTTCCCAGATGTAGTGCTTGAGGTCTGAAAAGAATTTCTTCCTTTGTTGATATGTAAACCATTTTGGGATGACCCCACCAACCAAGTAATTAGTGAAATCGGCAAACCAGGGTGGTTCCTTCTCTTCTACTACCTGGATATTATACAAGTGTTCTTCAGGGAATGAGTCATTAATGTCCTTATCTCTCATAGTTTCTGCGCTAGAGCCCTCCAAACGGGATAAATGATCAGCTGCAAGATTCTCTGCTCCGTTATAGTCTTACTTGCGTAGTAAATGGGGTGGAAATGTTTGTCCCTCCGCTGAGCAAGCACTGCCCCAACTGCAAAGTCACTTGCATCACACATCAATTCGAATGGGGAGTCCCAATCTGGAGCTACCATAATCGGCGCTTGAATTAGTTTCTCCTTGAGTGCCATGAAGGATGTCATGCAGTTATTATCAAACTCGAATGGGACATCCTTTTCCAATAACCTTGTTAGGGGTCTAGAAATTTTAGAAAAATCCTTGATGAATCTTCTATAGAACCCGGCATGTCCCAAAAAACTTCTTATGGCCCTCATAGAATTTGGAGGTGGCAATTTTTCAATGGTGTAAATCTTTGCCTTGTCAACCTCAATTCCATCTTTTGAAATTTTGTGCCCCAAGACTATCCCCTCTTGGACCATGAAATGGCATTTCTCCCAACTTAGCACAAGATTGGTCTCCTCACATCGAATGAGGACCCGCTCAAGGTTCTTGAGGCACACATTGAATGAATCACCAAAGACGGAAAAATCGTCCATAAACACCTCCATAAAATCTTCTACCATGTCTTCAAAAATGGCCATCATGCATCTCTGAAAGGTTGCCGGGGTGTTACATAGCCCGAAAGGCATGCGGCGATAAGCAAATGTGCCATACAGACAAGTGAATGTAGTCTTCTCCTGATCTTCGGGGGTGATGGGAATTTGGAAATAACCAGAGAACCCATCCAAAAAAATAATAGTAGGCATGCCCAGCTAACCGCTCCAGCATCTGGTCAATGAATGGTAGGGGAAAATGATCTTTTCGATTGGCATCATTCAATTTTCTATAGTCAATGTATACCCTCCACCCGGTTGTTGTACGAGTTGGGATTAACTCATTTTTCTCATTGGTGATCACGGTCATTCCCCCTTTCTTTGGGACCACTTGTACAGGGCTTACCCACTCACTGTTTGATATTAGGTAGATAATGCCCGCATCGAGAAGCTTGATGATTTCTGCCCGGACCACTTCTTTCATATTTGGATTGAGTCTTCTTTGTGGCAAGGCTTTGGGTGTGTGATCGTCCGTCATTAGAATTTTGTGAGTGCAAACAAATGGATTTATCCCTCTTATGTCAGCAATCTTCCAAGCAATTGCTCTCTTGTGTCTCTTTAGTACATCCACCAACCCATTCTTCTACTCAACTGTTAGGTTCGAAGAGATGATGACTAGAAGTTGTGTACCTTCTCCCAAAAAGGCGTACTCAAGGTGTTCAGGTAGTATTTTCAACTCCAAATTTGGTGCTTCCTCAGTTGATGGCATCAACCCTCTGTTCCAAAGCCCATCACCTTGTTCGGACCCTACTTCTTCTACCGACCCCGCACTCTCATCAGAACTGTTGTCTGTACCATGAACACGAAGCTCATAACATTCGGCATTATTTCCTAGACCTTCATGCTGCTCAAACTGTTGCCCCAAGTTGCACTCCTGTACCCTTGCTGACACTTGGCCCATTTCAACACGGTCCTCAAAGGTGGGATTCATGTTAGCAAACTGTCGACCCTCGGTAGTCAAAACAAACTGTTCAATTAGTGATATGCTTCCTTCGCTCACTGATGGTGTTCCACTTTTCATAAAAGTCTCAAACACTGTTTGCCAGCTGTAACCATCAAAAGATATGTTAGAATCCCCAGATGGCAGCAGAGTATATAAATGGTTGTCTGGAGGGTGTGAAAAATGTTGCTGAGTTTGTGAATTAATCCAACCATCAAATCTGTGTACGTAGTCTTCCAACTTGATGTTCGGATTAGCCATGATGTGCACATGAGACGGACGTGTCATGCACAGTACCTTGCAAAACCAAGAAAGATGATAGAAAGTTAAGACCAAAGGAAAAGAAAAATAACGACAAGAAATGAGTAAAGAATGAAATGGCTAGAGTAATAATCTAAAAGTTTCCTAGAATTGCTTAAAAGTCCCCGGCAACGGTGCCAAAAACTTGATTGCTTCCCCGCAAGTGTACGGGATCGCCAAGTAATACCTCGTGCGAAGACACGAGGATCGTATTCCACGGGGCTAAGGATCTCCTATTACTCCTTCTCGAGCTATTATCTAACCTAAGATCTCAAGTGATGGATTTTACTCTACTAAATGCAATTAAAACGAAAACAAGATTATGACCAAATTAGAGAGAACAAGCAATAAGCAAGCAAGAAAATCAATGAGATGCAAAGGTCTATGGATGAGGATCCCCTTGAGGGTTTATCATGCAACATGGATGATGATCTAAAGATGCAAGGGTAAAATGGACCATGAGATTCCAAGATTAGAACAACTCCAATTTCTCGGCGATTGAACCCTAATCCCATACAATCATAGATAGGAATTTCTCCCAAATCTATATCCCTACGATTGCATTAAGTACGAGGAAATCTCACTTAGGAGTACACCTACTTTTCTTCAGATTAAGCGTTCATTCCTTATGTTGAGCATTACTTTTCTCAGGTTTTTACATTAATATGTGTGTTTTTATGTTACTTTTATGCAGGTAGGGTTGTGAGGCCGAGTATGAAGGAAATAGGCCAATGTGGATCATAATGCACCTATTTTGGAGGAGATCTTGCTAAGGTTCAAACGCGAAGACATAGGACAGGTGTGAGATGCTAGAGTGTGTGCCAACCTACTCGCATTCGAGTGAGCACATCCATTTGGAGGGGCACAAAGGCAGTCACACTTGAGCATTCCGTCTTATGCACATAAGAACAAGAGCTCCACCAACATGTATATCATTGAAGAAGCAAGTGATTCACGACGTGAACGTGTGCCCGTTTGCGTTACCCCGATGAAAGTATGGAATTGGGAAGTTATTCAGGACGAAGACTGTAGCAGAGCACTATTCACAAACGGCCGAGAAATCAGAGAAACAGAGAATCCACACGGGCGTGTGGAAATTATCCACGCCCGTGTGGAAATTCCGCGCGGGTGCGTGTAGTGTCCATCCCCGTGGAGTTGCCCGATTCCAGCCCTATTTAAAGCCGATTCAGCCCCGATTTTGGGATTCTTTTCTCCATCTTTTTCCCAACTTGAGAGGGCTTCGGCTAGGGTTTTGAGGGATATTGGCCAAGGTTTTGGAGAGGTTCTATGGCTCTGACATCGTCATTCCTAAGGAAAAAGGTTGGTAGGGGAGCTTCCGTCGAGGCGTATCCTTTACCGGATGAGGGAATCCTTGGACGACGAGTAGAGGACTCTCCGCAAGACCATCGACATGACCATCGAGGGGGTTTCTTTATGGATTCATTGCTTTTACATTCAATTTCTTTGATTGTACTTAGCTCTATGGAGAGCTAAACCCTTAGTGGGTACTTGGGTGATTGTGAACCCTAGGATGTATTCGTTTCTTTGAACTTCTTTATTATGCTTTCAATAAATTGATGTTTATTGTGAGTTCCAACCTTGAATGCTTGATTGTATGAACATTTCCTCTAGAGTGACACTAGGGTTGAGAGTTCTTGTTGGTAACCTTGTGAGTGAGTGACACACCACGAGCGTTAGATAAAGCTAGGTTGGAGAGGGTTGAGAGGGTGAGTCGAGAGGTACAGGAGCGTCCCCTTTTCCCTCCGACGTGATAGATTCTACCTCCGTTCCTTGAGTTCTTTGTGGCCATAATAGAGTGAATGGTCTAAGGGATGAACCTCCGTTGGGGCCTAGTTGCGCGTGCAATGGAGTGAAGCGTTGAGGGGATCTTAGTATCTAGGGCTTAATTGTGGCTAGGGACTTTCCGCCTGGACCAAAGGGTTAGGTCTATAATTAGGAAGCGATTTATCACTTGGAATCCCTAGAGCTCATTGCAACTTTATTCGAGTGCGAGGTTGAGAGGTTATTTAATCTCTCCTATGGGACATGAATAGAGTTAGGCATAGTTGACCTTAGATTTGGGACTATGTATGTAAGGATTTCCATGACTCACCATTGCATTGATTAGGAAGCATAATAGAGAGTTCTTGCACTTGAAGCAATTTTCCTAGGTGAAGCATCATCCGAGTACCCCATCTTTATTGATTGCTTTGCCTCCTCCTTACTTTTGCTCTCTTACTTGTTGCTTTTAATTGTTGAGAATTGAATCATTATCACACTTATCATTGTTGATACTCCACATAGCTAAGAATCAAATTAAGTGTCTTTACTCGCTACTCCCTGTGGATTCGACCGCTCACCCGAGATTATTACTTCGACAAACCCGTGCACTTGCGGGATATACGCAAGGGGATCTTGTGAGATAGCTCTTTCTCTCATTAGGGCATAACTAGTATCCGACTTGTGAGAGTAGCTTCATACTTCATAGGTGGTAGCTCTTTCCACCCAACAAACACAAATAAACAATAAAACTATTTTGTTCCTTCTTTTCATTTTCCAATTTTTTTTTCAAAATTTAGCAAAAGAAGTAAACCTAACTAGTCCCTTTAACATCAAACATGAGTTTCCAATAGAGTTCAAAGAGTGAGTAGTGCACTAAGTGTAAATCGGGCAAAAATTATTAAAAATTCAAGCAAAAACTAGAGCATGAAAACATTCAATGTTAACAATTCTCCTAGACTTAAGAATACAATCATTGCAACTAAGGTGAACCGCCATTGGCTATGTGAGCATATATCAATCAAGAACAATAGAAAAGATGTGCGCATTATGAAACTCCCCCCCCCCCCACACACACTTAAGTTGTACATTGTCCTCAATGTACTCAGGCAAGCTCACTCAAAATATATCATTCAAAAATAGATGTGGGAGAAGCAATCAAAACAATACTCCCCTGACTCCTAGTGTTGCGTTTGATGAAGCTAATTCGTTAGGAGTAGTGTTCCAACGGGTTGTGAAGCTCACACGGCCTAGTGCCAAAGCACCTTGGCCGTGCCCATGACTATGTCTCAATTCCCAAGATGACAAGACCATCGCACGCGCATACGAGGGGGTTCGGTGAAGCTCAAGAAAAAAACAAAAAAATAACTCGAGTGTATAAAAAGATGAAGCAATGAATACAACTCGATAAATGCAACATAACATAAACTCAGAAGGAAAAATCCTTTCTGAGTGAACAAGTCTAAAAACAAGAAAATAGAATAAAGTAAAATGCACGAAAGTAAAAGAAAAGTCAAGTGTCGGAGTTGCTCTCGGGCTCCGTTGCTGCTGCTGCTGAAGTGGAAGCATATAGTGGGTCCTCCGGTGCTGGGGTTGAGGATGAAGGTGCTGGAGGAACTGACGGGGCCTGAAGAGTCCTCGGCTGCAGGACAAATGATGAGGCAACGTCTTGCTCTAGGATCTGCTGTAATATGTCAAAACGTGCCATGAACTCTGTGTACTGAGTGGCCTGCGTAGCCCGAATCTCGGCAATCTCTGCTCGAGCCTCAGCCACCTCTGTCCATATCACTCCCAAGGCGCTCTCGAGTATCTCAAAATGATCATGAGCTCGAGATGGTGGAAATATACGCACGGGGGGTGGTTCCTCTGCCGCTGGAGGTGTCTCGGTCTCCATCGGCGCTGGTTGGGGCTCGGGAGTGGACTAAGATGCCCTAGCTTCATCTTCAAATGGTATGTTTAGCACATAAACACCATTTGAATATTTTCGGATCCATGAGCCTCATTGTCTCTAACCCAAGTGGAGCTGGTATTATCGCTTTCTCGGTTCCGCTGATTTTATCTCGCAAACCCATCCCCACAATGAGTCTGGTAATATATGGACCCGAGAAGATGACACCTAATCGAGGATATTGTCCTTGACGCTTCAAATACTCCGCTAAAATGTGTCCCAGATGGACCGGGTCGTTCCGGACCATGGAGTACAAGTACAGAAGCTCTTGCTTGTTGATGACTCCCGTGCTATCACTGCGACCATTCACTGACCTGCTTATGATGGCGTGAAGATATCTGTAACTGGGTCGAGATAAACATGAGGCCTTAGACACTCCTGGTTCATAACGCCCCTTTCCACATAATAATGAATATGCCTCAGTGGGAGATAAACCCGTCATGTCAATTGGGAGATTCTCATACTCCTCAGTTTCAGTATACTCTTCATCATATAGACCAAGGCTAGTGGAAAACTGTGTGACACTCATACTGTGATGTTACCCAAAAGCTCTGAACTGAATCGCGTCGACACTATCAAAATGAGCATAAGAGCGGTCGAACTCAAACGAAGCAAGTACCTCCAAAGTGAGTGTGCGGATAGCAGGGTCATGAATATTCAGTAACCTGTGCCAATTACCAACCAATAATAATTTCTCGACCTCGTCAGCCATATCATCCGCTAGTTGCACCTTCCTAAGTAACCCAACATCCAGAATTCACGTTTGACCAAAATTAAGCTTCTCTAACCGCTCAAACCGAGCTTGATGCGCAGGGAGTGTGAATTCTATAACTTCCGGCTCAGGGGCAGGCTTTCGAGGTCGCTTAGCAACTGCTTTCTTTGATTTGGTAGCCATACCTGTATGTATTAGAAAAGGAAAATCAATCAGTTCCATTCAAGCTGCAGAAAAATAAGAACACACGGCCGTGCGGAAATTCCGCACGCCCGTGCGCTTCCACGGAGCGTGGAAACCGCAAGGTCCTTGTAGCCAATCTCCATGCCACCTCTCTATCTCACTTCCATATTGTCTTAAAAACAAATCATAACCAGTTTAGCAAGTAAACAATGTGGTTTGGCCATTTCAATCACAGGTAATCAATTAGATTCAAACGAAATTGAAAAGGAGAGGAAATCAAGGCTTACCGATGAGCTGCACTTAAACACCTTTACAATCCACACAATGCTCAATCAATCAGCTCGAAGATGACAGTAGAAAGAGACAAGAATGTCAGAAAAAATGCTCTTTGGGAAGCTTAGGTTTATTTGAGGGGAAGGGTGTGACTCTTGTATTGGGAGAGTGGATGGTCCTTTAAATCCTGGAAATCCACACGGGCGTGCGGGAGTCGTCCACGCCCGTGCGCCCTCAAACGAAGGGTTCACAGGGGTGGACGCACGCCCCTGTGGTCTTGCTGGATATCCGAGAAAAATGTATACACGCCCGTGCGGAAATTCCGTACGGGCGTGGACTTACACATGCCCAACTCACAGGGGCAGCCGCACGCCCCTGTGTTTTCTCAGGATGGAGAGAACTCCTCTGCAGAGCCTCACATGGGCGTGTGGAAATTACCCACGCCCGTGCATGGTTCACAAGGTTGCCCACAGGGGTGAGTCCACGCCCCTGTGTGCTCTCGGGAAAATCTGCCCAACTCTGCAGGAATTCACACGCCCGTGCGGAAATTACCCACGGGCGTGCGACATTCATATGGTCGTTCACAGGGGCAGCCGCACGCCCCTGTGCCTTCTCTGGATGAGCTCGCAATATACACACACGGGCGTGTGGAAATTCCACACGCCCGTGTGTTTTCTCTGGATGACTTAGAAAAACCTGCAGGCTCTGCAGAACTATTCTGAATATGTTTACACACTCAGAGCCTGCTATATTATGCAAAATTTAACAGATAAAAACATGAAATAGAACTCAAACGACTAGACTTCGCCAACTCTCAACAAAAACACAATGAGTACTTTTAAAAATCCCACAACAAAATCGTAGCACAAGCACTTAAAAATCGAGACACCAACACTTAACAATTTATTCATGCAAACAAATTAAACTAAGAAGATAGGAAAACAGTAAACACTTGGGTTGCCTCCCAAGAAGCGCTTGTTTTACGTCACTAAGCTTGACGTACCTCTTCTTTACCTTATGGAGGCTTGAAAAGAGTATGTTCCTCCCGACTAGACATTGCATAGCTACTTCCCTTAAACCAAAAATTTGCTTGCCGGGGTGGAATATTTGTTGGAGAGTCCAACCATCTTACCTTTGGCCTCCAAGGAAACAATTTGGGTTGGGAATTGTCCAAGCTTAGCATAGGTGGGTCATTGGATGGTTTCAATCTCCTACCCACATCTTCTCCCAAACCCAAAATCTCTTTCTTGCAATTTATGAATTGATCAATCCCAAAGAGTAGTGCTTGTTCCATTACCTTAGGATTTACTTCTTCTTGTGTATTTTCAGCTTGAAAGGAACATGACACTAGCAAATCCCCTTGAAAATTTTCTTGCTCACAAGCACAATCTTCATTCACATTGTCCAAAATCTCAAAATGGTATTCAGCTTCTCCCTTTTCATTTTCTACACCAATGTACTCAATTTTCCCAACTTCTTCATTGTCGTTCACTACCACATCATCTCTGCAAGGAACTTGAATTGCCTGCTCAAATGCTTGTTGTTCCTTGGAGAGTGTGTCAAGTATCCCTCCTAATTGATGTTCAAGGTTTTTAAAGGAGGTTTCATGACATCTTAGTGTGGTCTCCATATTTTGGGCGCAAACTTCGGATGCTTCAATGAAGTTAGCTAATACTCTTTGCAACTGAAGTGCATCCTCTCCGAGTATCTCACCCGTTTGACATTCCTCTTGAAGTGCCTCCCAATGTTGTTCACCATTATCCCATAATACGTTTGGGTAGCCCACTTCAATTGGATGATATGCGTTGTAACATGGAATGTTCTGTTGTTGTGAAGCAAAAGTTCTATCAACTTTTTCACTCAGAGCTTCAACCTGCAAATGTAAAGCAACGACTGGGTCAATCATCATTTAAAATCCTTGCAAGAAAAAGTAAGACATGACAAAAGAAAACAAATGAGAATGATGGAAGAATAAGAAAGTGTGAAATAATTTTTTTTTTTAAAACAAATTAGAACGGTGATAGAGAAGAGATGTGAAATAGAATGAAGGGTAAATAGCTAAGAAAACAAATTGCAAAGTATCTCTAAATGCCTACTCCCCGGCAACGGCGCCAAAAACTTGACAAGATCCCCTTGTGTATATCCCGCAAGTGCACGGGTTCGTCGAAGTAATAATCCCGGGTGAGCGGGGTCGAATCAACAGGGAGTAGGGAGTAAAGACACTCAATTCGATTCTTAGCTATGTGAAAGATCAATGATAAGGAGTGTGATAATAATTCAATTCTCAACAATTAAAAGCAACAAGTAAGAGAGCAAAAGTAAGGAGGAGGTAAGGCAATCGATAAAGATGGGGTACTCGGATGATGCTTCACCTAGGATAATCGCTTCAAGTGTAAGAACTCTCTATTATGCTTCCTAATCAATGCAATGGTGAGTCGTGGAAATCCTTACATACATAGTCCCAAATCTAAGGTCAACTATGCCTAACTCTATTATGTCCCGGAGGAGAGATTAAATAACCTCTCAACCTCGCACTCAAATAAAGTTACAATAAGCTCTAGGGATTTCAGGTGATAAATCTCTTCCTAATTATAGACCTAACACTTTGGTCCAGGCGGAAGGCCCCTAACCACAATTAAGCACTAGATACTAAGATCCCCTCAACGCTTCACTCTGTTGCACGCGCAACTAAGCCCCAGCGGAGATTTATCCCTTAGACCATTCACTCTATTATGGCCGCAAAGAACTCGAGGAACGAAGGTAGAATCTATCACGTCAGAGGGGAAAGGGGACGCTCCTGTACCTCTCGACTCGCCCTCTCAACCCTCTCCAACCTAGCTTTGTCTAACACTCGTGGTGTGTCACTCACTCACAATGTTACCAATAAGAACTCTCGACCCTAGTGTCACTCTAGGGGAAATGTTCATACAATCAAGCATTCAGGGTTGGAACTCACAATAAACATCAATTTATTGAAAGCATAATAAAGAAGTTCAAAGACACGAATACATCCTAGGGTTCACAATCACCCAAGTACCCACTAGGGGTTTAGCTCTCCATGGAGCTAAGTATAATCAAAGAAATCGAATGTAAAAGCAATTAATCCATAAAGAAACCACCTCGATGGTCGTGTCGATGGTCTTGTGGAGAGTCCTCTACTCATCGCAAGGGATCTTTTGTCTGGCCTAGGATACACCTCACCGGATCGATGACGACGAAAGCTCTCCCAATAACCTTCTTCCAAACGACGCGCGATGTCGGAGCCGTAGAACCTCTCCAAAAATCTAGCCAATACCCCTCAAAACCCTAGCCGAAGCCCTCTCTCAAGTTGGGGAAAAGATGGAGAAAAGAATACCAAAATCGGGGCTGAATCGGCTTTAAATAGGGCTGGAATCTGGCAACTCCACGGGCGTGGACGCTACACGCGCCCGTGCGGAATTTCCACACGGGCGTGGATAATTTCCACACGCCCGTGTGGATTCTCTGTTTCTCTAATTTCTTGGCCGGCTGTGAACAGTGCTGCTACAATACTTGCTACAGTGCTCTGCTACAGTCTTCGACTGAATAACTTCCCAATTCCATACTTTCATCCAGGTAACGCAAACGGGCACACGTTCACGTCGTGAATCACTTGCTTCTTCAATGATATACATGTTGGTGGAGCTCTTGTTCTTATGTGTATAAGACGGAATGCTCGAGTGTGACTGCCTTTGTGCCCCTCCAAATGTATGTGCTCACTCGAATGCGAGGAGGTTGGCACACACTCTAGCATCTCACACTTGTCCTATGTCTTCGCATTTGAACCTTAGCAAGATCTCCTCCAAAATAGGTGCATTATGATCCACATTGGCCTATTTCCTTCATACTCGGCCTCACAAACCTACCTGCATAAAAGTAACATAAAAAAACACATATTAATGTAAAAACCTGAGAAAGGTAATGCTCAACATAAGGAATGAACGCTTCACATTCATATCGCACAAGCACTTATCATTTACATTTGAAAACAAAATTGACATTAACATATACAAGTCATGTTCTTCGAAAACAAAATTTAACCCGATTCTGACGACCCCTCTTTCTCATGGACGCCGGCTGCCCTCCCCTCCTTAAGTATGTGGGAAACATACTTTAATCTCAGGTAAGGAACATCTGTCTGCGGTAGCTATAGCTTCTCACCCTAAAGTAATTGCTCGATAAACCGCATGACATAGATGGCGCAATCGATGCTTCCTTGTTTGTGGCGTGGGGTTTCCATGTCGTGAACGAGTGGGTACTTTGTGGTCGCCGACTCGCCGAACTCCATATCGACACAATTGTGGAATAGATATGCAAGTTGATATTAAAATACCGATTAAATAACAAACACTATTAATCGGACATAATTAAAGAACTTACCATGTCCAACGTGTCTTTTTTGTACCCCGCACATGAAGAATAATGCCTGTATTCTTGTTTACCATTGTTAAGAACGACGACATGGAAGTGGCCATTTCGTGATTATCGGGAGGGTGACAATTTGAACTTCATGCAAGTTGTGTACAGCATCTCCGATCATAGCCATAGTTATTTCATGTGCGTCGTCCTGCTTTGACATAAACAGCGCCAGCGGTCTTGTGATGGAGGCGCACTTCTTGTAAGGATATGGCACTTTGCTCAGTGACTTTTGTATTATGCATACGAAAGCGTCCATCACATCATCTGTGACCATCTCCTTCCCCTCAAGCAGAGTGTATAATTTGTCCCGTGTGGTGCTGACAGCGTCATTCTTCTACATGACAGTGCTGAGGTTAAACGATAACAGATATAATTAGACCATATTCTAAATATTTAAATGATATTATCAATTTTCAAATGATATTATAAATAATTAAACGTGAAGTAGATAAATTAAATGATAATATATAAACATTTAAACACTATCATAAAAACTTTAAACACTATCATAAAAACTTTAAACTTACCTGTCCATACGGCAGTTGAGGAAGATCCTCATCAACTCCTGCTCGTATTTGTTAAGACACGATTGGCCAACCCATTTTTTCTTCTTCGGAACAAAGACTTTCCGAGCCGTCTCTTCCCAGTGTTGATTAGCCTTGATCATCTCTCTCGTTGCTCGGTCGGGGTCTTCACGGGGAACTGTCGTTGAGCCTTGACGGTGTTCAGCACCACCAACATCTTTCTTCGATGCGGGGACGATGACAGCATCAACCGCAGACACATCCTTACATGGTTATTGTTGTTGTGGGATTGTGTCCGGCTTCAATACGGGGACGACGGCGACAGCATAAGTCACAGACACATCCTTATATGGTTGTTGTTGTTGTGGGATTGTGTCTGGCTTCGATGCAGGGACGACGGCGATAGCATCAACCGTAGACACATCCTTACATGGTTGTTGTTGTTGTGGGATTGTATCTGGCTTCGATGCGGGGATGATGACAGCATCAACCACAGACATACCCTTACATGCTTCTTCTTGTTGTGGGATTGTGTCCTGCTTCGATGCGGTACTGTCAGCCACGGCAACAGATTCAACGATCTTCTCAACCGTGGCCACGATAACAGATTCAACGATCTTCTCAACCGTGGCCACGGCAACAACATCAACGGGAGACACACACTTAGCTTGTTCTTGTTCTTCAGGGATTGTGTTCATCTTTGATGCCGCACTCTCGGCAGCCGTTTCCACCGGGTCAGGGATTTCGTTAACAAGAGAGTAAACGATCTTCTCAACCGTGGCAATGACCACATCATCTATGATATCCTCCACCATCATGGCCATGCCATCAACAGTGACAGACTCAGTAACAACATCAGCCGCCGATGGTGTTGCTATTGTTTCATCGTCAGCCGGTGGTGGAGACAGAGGCAGTATTGTTCTCTTCTTTTTCGCAAGTCTCTTCGAATGTGGCCGTCTTGGAATGGCCACCCCGATGATGTCGTCATCGTCAAATTCCGACGCCTCGTTCGTCCCAGGTGCTTCATTTCTTTGGAGGGACGGCGAAGTCGATTGTGAACGTCCTTCCAGTGCCTCAACACGAGCGACAAGCCAAGGAAACTCGGTCATCAATATCTGGCACGCCTGTATAAGAGTTGCAATGACATCTTCGCCTAATGTCATCGGTGGGACTGCCACGGTCGAAGGGGCTGCCATGGTCGGGGGCCTGCCACAATTGGGGGGACTGTCGTTGTCGTGGTAGGGGGGGTTGTTGCAATCTGGCGGGGTCGGGGAGGGCTTCTCCGGCCGAGGAATGCGTGCGGCGTGGTGGGGTCGGAAGTAGGAGAACGGCGTTGAGTGCGCACGATAGAGGCCGCCCTCTCATCCCCGCCTTCGAGCAAGTGGTTCCGAACAATAGCATCCATCCATCAGTTGGCCCTAACAAATATTTCTTCTTCAAACGATTCGCCGGAACCAAACTTTCGAGAAACTAACATATGTAAACCAAAAAAATTTCAGTGAAATCATTCGCTTTTAAACTATAAAAACTATATTTAAACATAGTTTTTATATATTTAAACATTATAGAATATATTTAAACGGAGAACAAAATATTTAAACCTTTATGAATAAATTTTAAACTGTAAATAATAAAGTTAAACGCTAAATAATATGTTTAAACATTAAAGACTTCTGTTAAACATTGTCCATGATTTATTACCTCTTTTCCTTCGAGTGATGACAAGCTGCTTTCTACCGTCGCTTGCTTCCGGTAACTACTTTCACCATAGCGCAGCATCCTTGGGATCTTGCCAAAATGGACTTTCTTTCCCGTTCCGGTCAGTTCATAAAACCAGACGTTAAGCGCGACCGAGCAACCCTTAATATACCCTGTGTTGGTCTTCTTCCCGACGCATCTATCTTGCACTCGAGCGGCTACTTGTGGAATATCCTCCATAAACCACTTGTTCGTCGCCTGCGCCCATGCATATCACCCCATGGAGGGTAGATCATCGACTTAATCAATGATCCAGTTTGGAATCGAGCATGATGTATTTGGGAAGAGGACTGTACCCATGAGGTACACCATCAGGAGTTTGACAAAATTTTCTTCTTCACCCCTCTGTCGAACAAGTTGCACAAGAGTGCTCTTGATGGAGTCTCTGTGTTTCTCGTAGGTTTTTGATAAATACCTCCCTTCGAACGCTGAGAGGGTTTTATTATTTTTAAACACGACTGCGTCACCATCACAATGCAGAACAAGAACGAGGGCCACATCTTGAGGCCTGAAACTCAGCAGGCTTTCTCCGATCCTGAATTTATTGGTGCGGCCATCGTACCTTTGCAATAGAGAATCAAGAAGGGCCCTCTCTTGGTATATAGCTTCCAGCTTAGTGAATGCTGCAAACGGTGTCCTTCGGATGATCTCCTAGTGTCGAGGGGTCATGTTATCTTTCAATTCAGCTAAGGTCTCCACTACCGGTGTCAAATAGCATCGCCCATTAACTAGGTTGACCGCCATAGTCACAAGCTTGCGACAATAACAACACATTCAACATGCAGTATTCACAAATGTTTAAGCGGAAATATAAGATTTTAAACAGTAACATTCAGTTCTTAAACAAAGATATCAATTGTTAAACAGAGACCTAGTTTATTAAACAGAGACAACAATACTTAAACAGAGACAACAAAATTTAAACTGTAACATCTCATTTCTTAAACGTAAACCTCATTTGTAAAACTGCAACCATATCAAATGAAAGGGGAAATGTACATTATAAATATTACACAAATCATAACAATCAAACAAATTATTTCGATAGTGTATACAGACGAAAATGCAAAACAAAACAAAACCCTAGCCGAGAAATTGCCCTGCAGACTAACAAAACCCCAGCCGAGAAATCCCCCTGCAGACTTCAATATCTTCCAACAAAAACAGAAGCACAAAACAAAACCGAAAAATCTTTCTTTGTAACAGAATAGTTAACATAAAACCATACTCAATACCTTAGATTGCAAACTGATGAAATGCCAACTACTTGCGCGGGACTTCTCCTTCGAGATACCGGTGGAAAAGGAAAAGCTGCAATTACAGAGGCTGCGCCGGTAGAGACAACTTCGGAGACAGCTTCGGAAATGGAAAAGCTGAAGACGCGAGTTGAGAAAAAACAAGTAAACGGCTCCAGTAAATTAGTCTCTTAGGGTTACCCTACGGAAAACCCCCCCATTTCCTCTCATACCGGCGAAATGGCTGCAGCCACGACTCCCCACGCAAGGGCATTTTCGTCCATAAAATTTGAAAATCACTCCGTTGACATCCGTTACATGCTTTGGGGGTTTGAAAAACATAGAGTTTAAAAGGAAGGGGTTTTTGGGGATTGCAAAACTAACGGGGTATTTTTGGCAATATTGCAAACTTAGAGAGTTTTTTTGGCGATTTCCATGATCACCTATATCACAAGAAAAATGGGAAAAAAGTTAAATGAATCCACCATATATAATTTCTAAGAAATTACAGTTAACTACTAATATTTAATAGATAATTTTGCATTTCAAAAGATAAGAAAAATAATTTCTAATTAAATATTTGGATGTATTATAGATGGGTTGATTAACCCAAAAAAATTGGATTGAGAAACATCTCATGCATTTTGAAATATAATAGTTTATCTCAAGCTTTTGTTTTTACAAAATTTAATTTTTTGTTTAGTATAATTGTTACTCATGATTTATATTTTATTTTTGGTTTTTTATTATGTAATTTATTATTTAATAAAAATAATTAAAAAATTTACAATCCATATTGAAAAGACAACAGTGGGAATTCTACCAGCATTGTCCAATCCAAGGCAGGGACAAGGAGAGGGGAATGGGTGGGAAAGAACTTGTGATACCGCCCTTTCTTGTGTCCATTCAAAGAGAAAAAAAAAAACGGAAAATTACCTATTAGTCTCTGAAACTTTTCATTTATCCCAATAAGTTCCTCTGACCAAATAGTATACCCTGCAGCCGCTCCTTTATAGAATCATTTCTATTTCGTCCCTACCATCGTCTTTTCCCGTTTATATTTTTGAAAAACCCCACTTTACCCTTTGCTTTTATGAGGGAAATCTGACGCCATGTCTTGTCAAGGCAACATGTTGCTTGTACTTTGACATCCCTCAAAAGTCTTCTTCCTTACCTTTTGTCTTGTTGGAGAAGCTTGCATCTTCTTCATTTCATTTTCTTTTCTACCTCCTTGGCCTTGGTTTTGGAGTGATTCTCCTCTTTTATCACCCATCTCTACTCACCATCTACGTTCTTTGGCAGCGAGCTAACTTTACAAAGCTCTATCCCAAATAATGTGTGAAGGTATTTCTTAGATCCCATCAAGATGCATCTCTTGGTCTTAATGCAGGGTTCCTGGTATCATGTTCATCGGTCGTTCATCTATAGTGGTTTTTCTTAATGCAGGGTCTTCATGGACATGTTTTACAGTGTTGCGAAGTATAAAGGGGATGGTTATGTGTTAGATTTCACTGTCTTGACTGGATGGCAAACATTATTTAAGGAGATATGCACATATTGGGCTCTCGAATCTCCTACAATGCGAGTAAAGTATATAATGCCAGACGAGCACAAGACAATGTGCTTCATTAGCTCAGAGGTCAGAACATATGTAATGTTCATCGTATATTCAAAAAGACCGTGGTAAACATGATCATAGGCACTATGAACGAAACAACGTAGGCCATCTGTACTTCACCAATGTCACTATAAATATCTTATTCTTTTTAGTTTTGCACTCATTTTTGTATAATGTGGCAAGGATTTGCATTATGTTTTGTTTTCGCATATATGGTCATTAATATGTGTTTGGGTATGATATCATTTGTTTGGTATTAGTTTTATTTTGTAGCCATTAGTTTTTGTTATTGCCGAAGCTTATTTGCCATAACTATTCAGTTTTAAATTGTTGTTGTTTATTTATTTTACTAACTGTTTACTGAATGTATATAACATTGCAAAATACACTAGCAATGACACATGGAGGAGGCATAACTATAAGTAATTCTTCCCAAGATACAGAAGCTAAAATTTTCATGGTTAGGTAATGCTTCGAAAATGCACAAGAATTCAAGGATGCATTGTACGACTTAGCCATCAACCGCAATTTCAACTTCAGGTTCATAATAAAATGATAAAGATAGAGTTACTATCACATGTGCTACCGAGTTATGTCAATGGCATGTCCACGCCTCAATAGATAGTAACCTCCCCACATTTAGAATCAAAACAACCCAAAATAGTCATACATGTGGTGGGGGTATCGGCACAGCATCTCATCTGAGGGCTTCTAAAAAATGGGTTAGTAGGCAAGTAATGAGAAAATTGCGAGATTGTCCTCTATACCGGGCTGTAGACATACAACGTGATATATTGCGTGACCATGGCGTCCGGCTACCATACAAACAAGAATGGATGGGTAAAGAGGTGGCAAAGGGAATTCTCCATGGAAGCGACATTGCAAGTTATAATCTGTTGATATGGTATGTAGGTAAGGTTTCCGAAACCAACCCAGGTAGCATCGTTATCATTGAGAAGGATGGAGAACGCTTTAAGTGTGGTTTTTTTTTTGCTTTCATGCATGTCTTCAAGGTTTTAAGTGTGGTTGTAGACCCATGCTATTCCTCGATGGCACCCATTTGCTAGGTAAATATGGTGGCATCCTACTAGGCGCAACTGCAAAGGATGGTAATGAAGGTCTATTTCATCTAGCTTTTGTTATTGTTGATAATGAAACTGACAATAACTGGACATGGTTTATTTCCACTCTGGGTGATGCAATATATGGTCAAGATGACTACCACAAAATCATTACATTCATTTCAGACCGTTCTAAGGGACTTGTTAATGCTATTGCCAAAGTCTTCCCCTCTGCCCCACATGGGTACTGTTTGCGACATCTCCAAGCAAATTTTTTGAAGGCTAATGGTCGCTTAGGGAAAGGATTAAAAGATGAGTGTTGGAGCTTGATTGTTAAGATTGCATATGCATGCACATCCTCGGAGTATGATGCAACTGTGGGTGCGTTGTCAGCGGCACCAACACAGGCCCATAATTGGTTATTTCAAAAGTTGGACATGATGCATTGGTGCAATTACTTGTTTAGAGGACAACGTTGGGCGAGATGTATTCGAATGTGGCAGAGTCTTTTAATGCATGGATTGAGGAGGCATGACATCTACCTGTCTATAACATGGTCAATGCGATAAGGTATGCATAGAAATAATTTAATTAGAATACTGTGCATAGTTGTCATTCTATTTCAGCTGAATGTATTTACTTTCAAACATTCTTATGTAGTATCTATATTAAATGTTTGAGTTTTGGCTTCACCATGTGGTTTTAAACCGTAATGAGTACTTTGTGCTTTTGTTATTTTGAATTTGCTTTTGGTGTATAGTTTTTAAGTTTGTTGTTGTTCCTTTTTTGTATTTCTTGCAGATAATAGTTATTTTAGTGTTCCCTATTTATTCCTAGTGTTTAATATTGTGGCTTTGCCATGGTTTTTTGTTATATTCACTGTAGTATTATTTATTCTCTCATGTGTACTTCCCACCAATGTAGGTTCAAGATGGTGAACCTAATGTACAAGCGGCGTGAGAATTGCATGAAATGGGAAACCCATCTTTACCCGGAGATTCACAAGAAGATTGAAAAGACTATTGAAGAAAGCATATGCTTAGTCATAGGCCAATCTGATAGTGATATTTTTGAAGTCATGGACAAGCAGGTCAACTATGTCGATGTAATCGAACCTTTTTGTGTCATTAGTGGGAGGTGTACAGTCTTCCTTGAAACCATGCCTGTTGCGTAATCTTACAAACTGATGCAAACATTCATCGTTTCGTGGAAGGCTACCACACAGTCACATTGTACAAAGAAGCATATGAGAGTCCAATATTCCCTGTACCAAATCACGACAAACTGATGGCTGTGGGTCGACATCTCCGTATTCGTCCACCTATCTCAAAGAAGAGACCCAGACGACCAAGAAAAAGGAGGATTGAATCACAAGCATTTGGTGTTCGTGACTTATATTGTAGTCAATGCCATGAAGTTGGGCATAACAGGGCCAAATGTAATGAAGTAATCGCAAACTAACCGTGTGCTTTGTACTCATCTCTTTTGTTTTTTGACCACTACCATTGTATGTTGAATGAATGATAGTTATATATATTGCATATAAAGTTTGAAGTTTGTTTGACAATACACGAATTTGAACAGGTTTGTCAAATAATAAGCGGATACAGGAAAATTCAAAAAACAAAATTAAAAACTGAAGGTGATCAATGAATAGTAAATTCATAGTACAAAAACCGAACAGGTAATACTAAAAATTGAAGGTTTTCTAAGAATAGTAAATTCAAAGTATCAAACCTGAAGATTAAAATTGTGTACTGAAGGTGATCTATGAATAGTAAACATAAAGTACTAAAATCGGCGATCACAACTAAAAATTGGAGACATTTATTTGGATTAAAATGTAAAGTAAGTCCACTAAATACTGAAGTACTATATTTGCTGTCAATTAGCACGTCGCCGAGTGCCCAGGGCTTCTACTAGGTCTGAAATGTAAAAATAACCTAATTTAGACCAAAAAGGGCATCGATTCAACAAATACTATAAAGAATAATACAAAATAAATACATGCGAAATATGTACTTTTAGACGTTGATCAAGTATGCATATAGAGTCCCCAAATTTTAGTTGTGCTAGTATTTCAATCGCATTGTCGATGTCCTCTGTTGTTTTCTTGTCCACTTCACTTAATTGGAATGGAGTTAGTGCAGCTCGTTTCCTACCTCTGGGTGCTGGTGCATCTTTTACTTGCATAACTTTTGTTGGTTATACAGTTGTTACTGTTTTCGAGGCACGAGTGATACGTTTATCTGGCTGAGCCATCTCTGAGGCTTCTTGTAGTGTTGGTTTGGTTGCTCTTGGCTTAGATGCCACTCTCTTAAATCTTTTCGCTAGTGGAGCTAGGCCAATGTCATCTGTTAATTGAGGTGGTACAACATCTTCTTTCTCGTTGGTTGAGTTCTTCCTTTCTTCAAGAATAGCAAGCTTCACACGAAGAGCTATCACTTCAGCCATCAATGTTTCGTATTTATTATCTTCCATCTGTTTCCTCGCTGGACTCGAACATGATGATTTTTTGGACTCCCTTGGTGGGCTCACTGACTTCTCACTTTCTTGATCTGTTGTACGGGAGGCCTCTTCCCCTTATTTCCTCTTATTTTTTGGTTTTAATGCCTTGATGAATTTTGGTGCTTTCGTTGCACTGGATAGAACCAAACTTGTCCTTGCAAAGCTGAGCTCAATCTTTCCCAAACCAATGAGGTCAACTTCAGATTGTCTCTCTGGCATAAATGGGGAAAACTAGCAAATACAACAACAAATATTAATATGGACGTATACACATTATTCTCAAAATGGAACATCTAATCAAAAAACTAAACACATGTATAAGATACTAAACTGCAATCGATATAAAAAAACAAGAACCGTAAATATGAAATAGTTAAATGTGATACGGATCGGTAAATATGGATACTAATAACCTATGAGTAAAAGCAATCAGAATGACACAAAAGGAGAATAGTAAAAGGAAATACTCAATAGATTCTAATTTGCATATCTCTTTTCCATCTAATGACTCGAGCAAGGCACTTACATCTGCTTGTTTCTTGACACTGGCTCCACCGTAACAGAGAATGCGTGGTGTTCTTCCAAAGTGGATCTTCTTCCCAGTCCCAGTTACTTCATAAAACCAAATTGTCAGTGTAACTGTACATCTTCGCAAATACCCTATGCACGGTTGCTTCCTAGAACATTTGTCCTTTACATGGGTGGCTACATTGGGCAAATCATCCATAATCCACTTGTAGGTGGCTTGGGCCCATGCATATTGATCCAGCATTGACAGGTCTTCCACATAGTATGCTAACCATGCTGGAGATGTACATGAAGTGGTGGGGAAAAGTAAGGATCCCATGATGTATACCAGCAAAAGCTTTACAAAACTTTCTTCTTTCTTGCTTTCTTTCTTGCCAACTAGACTCATTAAAGTCCTCACCAAGAACTCCCTTGTTCGGTCTGCTCCTTTCGTTAAGAATTCCTCCTCGAGTGTGCAACGTTTCTTCTTCCTTGAGAAATCTGTTGCGACACTGTCACATTTTAGTCCAAGTATTATTGAAACATCTTCAGGACGAAATTGTAAATGACTGTCTCCCAAGTTGAAAGTTTTGGTCCATGTATCAAAAACCTACATCAACACATCCAATATAGTACGCTCTTATACTATTGGCTCAATATCCATCAGATGACTAAATGGTGTCCCTCGGAGTAACTCCCAGTGTCTTCGTGTCATCTTCTCTTTCAACTGGCGTACACTGTCTATGAGTTGTGCTAAGTAGCAACGCCCATTCACAAAATTTTCCGACTGGATAGCCATAACTCTTCTGATTGCACAAACAATACATACACATTCGGGTGATTATTTCCAATGACACTAAACATGTTTGTATAAAACTGGATATATAAAACAACCATATCCATTCCACATATTAAGTATTATATTTGAATGAACAACAAAGAACAAAAATAAACATTAAATGCTAAAAATACTGTCATTCATAAAACAATTCCAATAACCAAATTAATAAGATACAGACTACAAATGTATACTGGTTTTGATATCAGTGATCTATAACTAATAATCTACATAGAGAACATACTGAGAAAATACTGTAGACACAGAATATTGACAAAATTCTGCAAATACAGCATAATAAGATTGGAATTCAGTGATTTATAACAAACATCCTGCAAGGATTTTGGACAGGAATCAACTCTCTTACAAAAATGTATACAATTTTATTCGTTTCATCGCAAATTAAGGCACAAAGTAATCACACTAACCAACCATTAGATAGAAATTACAAGATCACATGTCCTCAAAGAAATATAGTTCATTCACCAAATGATTCCATGCTTCATCAGAGAATGCACAATAAAAATAACTAACCTAACATTGCCCAAGAACACAAACGATTTCGGAAATGGAAATCATAGGGCTTTGTAACTCCGGCGAGGATGGCCTTGTAACTCAAATGGAAGATGAAAAGCCTTCACTTGTCTCGGGAGAAGAAGAAGAAAAAGTGGGGAATGATGTGATGGTTATTAGGTTTTATGAGAAGTTTCTCATTTTTCAAAGCTTTCAAATCAGTTAAAACTGAATGGGCAATCAGGTAATTCCCTTTGAGAGATAATGGTGTTATCCATCCGTTGGGCTTAATAGAAATTATGTGAAAAAAGAGCGACTTTAAAGGGATTTTTTGGCCATATAGTAGTGTTTTTTGGACCTTTTGAGCAATTCCTCCAAATATATATATATATATATATAATTTTTTTTTAAAAAATCATTGCCTTCATAGTTAAAAAATTCTTGTCTAATAAATTATTTTGCATCAAAATAAATGGTTGGATCCCAAGTTCATCCACCATCCCAATTTATCACACTAATCCATATTTATAAGACTTAATTATTTTAATTAATATATTTTTGAATTATTTTAAGAATTAATATTAATTAATATTAATTAATTTTAAAAAATAAAATTATAATTTTAAAATATTTAATATTGATTGGTATTAACTAAACTAAAATTCAAGTACCAGTTCTCTTTAAACTAATTCAAAAATAAAATTCTCTCAATTGCTCATTTTTATTTACTAGCCAACTATAAACTGACTTTAATATCTTGAATTTTACCTTGTATAATTTAGACACGACCTAAATATATCGAAATTTACCTATATTGAAAGTTAAATATAATATGTAGTTTGTTCGGTTAATTATTTTATTTATAGATGCACCATTGATTCTCTATTCCCTTTAAAAAGTTTTGTTCGGGCGAATCGATTTGAGGAGGGGTTACATCATCATATTCGTAGGGGACTAGCACCTCTGCATTTGAGTTCTTATGCTAAAGTGGTGGGATGCGCTAAGTCCCTAGATTCTGTTTGGAAGGATACTCAGGAACAGAAGAAAAGCTTCCAGAAGAAGAGAGGCTGGAATTTTGACAACCAAACTACTCGACCTACTGGAGCTGGAGACAGGAACAACTCCGGCAATAGAGTTCAGGCTGAGTCACAAACAGTCAATGGACCACCGGCACAGTGACCTCGTAAGTTTCCCCTATCCCTCCTCCCCGGACTAACCAGCCAAGTTGTACCACTTGTGGTGGAGCTCATAGGACTACAGATTGCAAACGGGCCTTTGGAGCTTGTTATAGGTGTGGCAGTCAGGGTCACCGCATTGCTCAGTGTCCGCAAATGCTTTCTAAGCCTCAACAGACTTTTAGTGGGCAGGTTCTAGGATTGTATCACCACAGAAACCCCAGGCCGCTACGGAACAGCGTGCAGGAAAAACTGTTAGTGGACAACCATCTTCCTCAACCCATCAGAAGGCGGGCAGACCTAAGACTCAAGGACGAGTCTATGCACTGACTCAGGAGGATGCTCATGCCTCTAATGCTGTGGCATCAGGTACCTTACCAGTATATTCTGCTTATGCATGTGTTTTGTTCGATTCTGTAGCTACGCATTCCTTTATTTCTTCTGCATTTGTTCGGAAGTATGCTTTACCTACTATTGTGTTGGATTGTGATTTTTTGAGTGTTGCTACACCTGCTAGTGATGCCTTAATAATCAACAAAGTTTGTGTAAACTGTCCTGTGGTGATTGATAATCATGAGTTACTAGCTGATCTCCATGTCATGAGCATGAAGGACTTGATGTTATTTTGGGGATAGACTGGTTATCCTCCACCCAAGCAGTGGTCGATTGCCATAGGAAAAGAGTTGACTTTAGAATCCCTGGAAAAATAAAGTTCTCTTTTCTTGGGAGTGCTTCTGTATCAGAAAGCTCGAGTAATTTTTGCCCTACAAGCTAAGAAATTACTTTTGAGTGGGTGCTCAGGAGTTCTCGCCACTATGGTAGAAGTCAAGAATGGAAGTCAGGTGCTTGAAGTTATCCCAGTGGTGAGGGAATTTCTCAATGTTTTTCCTGAAGATCTTCCGGGGTTGCCTCCGGACAAGGAAATAGAGCTCTCTATTAACCTAGTTGATAAGTGCTTGTGAGATATGAATGCGAAGCATTCTTTCCTTATGTTGAGCATTACTTTTCTCGGGTTTTTACACTAATATGTGTGTTTTTATGTTACTTTTATGCAGGTAGGGTTGTGAGGCCGAGTATGAAGGAAAGAAGCCAATGTGGATCATAATGCAGCGATTTTGGAGGAACTCTTGCTAAGGTTCAAACGCGAAGACATAGGTCGGGTGTGAGATACTAAAGTGTGTGCCAACCTCCTTGTATTTGAGTTAGCACAACCATTTGGAGGGGCACAAGGGCAGTCACACTCAAGCATTCCGACTTATGCACATAGAACAAGATTTCCACCAACTTGTCCGTCATTAAAGAAGCAAAGCGATCCACGACGTGAATGTGTGCCCGTTTGCGTCACCTCGATAAAAGTATGGAGTCGAGAAGTATTTTAGGCCAGGTACTGTAGCAGAACACTGCAGCGAAAGTATTGTAGCAGCACTGTTCACAGCCGGCCGAGAAAATAGGAATTCAGAGAATCCACACGGGCGTGTGGAAATTATACACGCCTGTGTGGAAATTCCACATGGTCGTTTGTAAATTCCACAGGCCCGTGTGGTCACCCGATTCCAGCCCTATTTAAAGCCGATTCAGCCCCGATTTCAGTATTCTTTTCTCCATCTTTTCCCCAACTTGAGAGAGGGTTTCGGCTAGGGTTTTGAGAGGTATTGGCTAAGGTTTTGGAGAGGTTCTATGGCTCCGACATCATCATTCCTTAGGAAGAAGGTTGGTAGGGGAGCTTCCGTCGAGGCATATCCTATACCGGACGAGGGAATCCTTGGACGACGAGTAGAGGACTTTCCACAAGACCATCAACACGACTATAGAGGGGATTTCTCTATGGATTCATTGCTTTTACATTTTATTTCTTTGATTGTACTTAGCTCCATGGAGAGCTAAACCCCTAGTGGGTACTTGGGTATTTGTGAACCCTAGGATGTATTTGTTTCATTGAATCTCTTTATTATGCTTTCAATTAATTGATGTTTGTTGTGAGTTCCAACCTTGAATGCTTGATTGTATGAACATTTCCCCTAGAGTGACACTAGGGTTGAGAGTTCTTGTTGGTAACCTTGTGAGTGAGTGACACACCACGAGCGTTAGACAAAGCTAGGTTGGAGAGGGTTGAGAGGGTGAGTCGAGAGGTACAGGAGCGTCCCCTTTCCCCTCCGACGTAATAGATTCTACCTCCGTTCCTTGAGTTCTTTATGGCTATAATAGAGTGAATGGTCTAAGGGATGACCCTCCGCTGGGGCTTAGTTGCGCGTGCAACGGAGTGAAGCGTTGAGGTGATCTTAGTATCTACGGCTTAATTGTGGTTAGGGACCTTCCACATGGACTAAAAGGTTAGGTCTATAATTAGGAAGAGATTTATCACTTGGAATCCCTAGAGCTCATTGCAACTCTATTCGAGTGCGAGGTTGAGAGGTTATCTAATCTCTCCTCCGGGACATGTATAGAGTTAGGCATAGTTGACCTTAGGTTTAGGACTATGTATTTAAGGATTTCCATGACTCACCATTGCATCGATTAGGAAGCATAATAGAGGGTTCTTGCACTTGAAATGATTGTCCTAGGCGGAGCATTATCCGAGTACCCCATCTTTATTGATTACCTTACCTCCTCTTTTACTCGTACTTTCTTACTCGTTGTTTTTTTTTACTTTTGAGAATTGAATCATTGTCACACTTATCACTACTGATCTTTCACATAGCTAAGAAGCGGATTAAGTGTTTTTATTCCGTACTCCCTGTGGATTCGATATCCGCTCATCTGGGATTATTACTTCAACAAACCCTTGCACTTGCGGGATATACGCAAGGGGATCTTGTCAAGTTTTTGGCGCCGTTGCCGGGGAGTAGGCATTTAGAGATACTTTGCACTTTGTTTTCTTAGCTATTTCACCATACATTCTATTTCATATCTTCTTATTCTATCATCGTTCTGATTTCTTTTTCTTTCTTTTTGGGTGCAGATCCAGGTTATGACCAGAGGGAATCCCTCGATATTGATTGGAGGAGATCCTGAGCTTGAACGTACACTTAGAAGAAAAAGGAAAGATCCTGTGCAAGAACAGTCTAATTTAGCTTATTTGGAAGTGGAAGGATCTGAAAACATGGCAGAACAGAATGAGCAACATCGGACATGATCTAATTATGCCAGACCTTCAGTGTTGGGGACACAATCGAGCATTGTGCGCCCCCCGATTACAGCTCAGAACTTTGAGCTAAAGCTGGCATTCATCCATATGTTGCAGCAATCTGCACAGTTCAACAGTTTGGCCGATGATGATCCAAACAGTCATTTAGAGAGTTTTCTCGAGGTGTGTGATATGCTGAAGATAAACGGAGTGACGGATGATGCCATCAAGTTGAGAGCTTTCCCATTTTCCCTAAAGGGGAGAGCGAAGCAGTGGCTACACTCATTACCTAGAGCATCGATCACCATATGGGAGGAGATGGTAGAAGCTTTTCTTGCCCGTTATTTCTCTCCTGAAAAATCTGCAAAGCTTAGGAATGAAATCTCATCCTTTGTTCAGTTGGAATTGGAGTCTCTATTGGAGACATGGGAAAGGTTCAAGGAGCTCCTAAGAAAGTGCCCGCAATACGGATTCCCGGAATGGATGATTGTTCAGACCTTTTACAACAGTTTAAATCCGAGTATAAGACAACTCTTGGATGCGGCAGCAGGAGGTACCTTAGGTAGCAAGACCCTAGATGAGGCCCGTCAATTAATTGAGGAAATGGGGTTAAACAGTTACTAATGGAATGCTAGGGAGAAGAAAAAGGTGGCCGGTCTCCATGAAATAAATTCGGTAACTTCATTGGCGGCTCAAGTGGAAAATTTGAGTAAGAAGTTATATCTTCTAACTTTAAACAGAGTGGCGGCCATGACTAATTGCACCGGGTGTGGTGGAGAACATGCTCCTTCCGATTGCCCGATCTCTATCTATGATGTTTCTTTGGTGGACAACGTTGATTTTGTAGGTAATGACATGAGACCTCAAGGAAACCCATATAGCAATACCTACAATCCGGGTTGGAAGAATCATCCCAATTTCTCATGGAGTAATCAGGGTCCACAAAAGGCCATGGGGCCGCCGGGTTTCCAACAACAACAACAAGCCCCTCAGGTGGAAAACAGAGTCTCAGGTTTGGAAACCCGAATGAATGACTTAGAGAAGCACTTGACTAGATTTGTAAAATCTGCAAATACAAGGTTTGAATCAGTCGAGGCTACACTTCGCAACCACACCACCTCTTTGTATAACCTTCAAAATCAGGTGGGGCAAATTGCGAAGTCTCTCTCTGAAAGGCCACATGGAAGCTTGCCGAGCAATATAGAGACCAACCCTAGAGAGCACGTGAAGGCGATCACTTTGAGGAGTGGTCGTGAGGTTGAAGGTAGGCTTCTGAGTGAGAAACCAAAAGAACACGCACCCGAGGTTATAGAGGTAGAAGAGGGAACAAGCAAAGAGAAAGAGGTGGCACCCCCACCTTTCAAGCCAAGAATCCCTTATCCCTCTAGATTGAAAATTGACCAAGGGGATGAATAGTACAAGAAGTTCCTGAGTTTGTTCAAGCAACTCCACATCAATATCCCTTTTGTTGAGGCATTGGCCCAAATGCCTAAGTATGCAAAATTCTTGAAAGACTTATTGACTAACAAGAGGAAGTTGGAGGAAAGTGCTTCAGTGATTTTAGATGCTTCATGCTCGGTGGTATTGCAAAAGAACATGCCGAACAAGAAGAAAGACCCGGGAAGCTTCATCATTCTGTGTAATATTGGCAATCTAGGTGAGGAAATGACATTGGCGGACTTAGGGGCCAGTATCAACGTTATGCCATACACCTTCTTTCAAAAGTTAGGCTTGGGTGAGCCTAGGCCTACTCGGATGACTTTGCAACTAGCGGACCGAATAGTGCGACATCCGAGAGGCATCATTGAAGACGTGCTTGTCAAGGTTGATAAGTACATTTTTTCGGTTAACTTTGTAGTGCTAGACGTCGATGAGGATGCGGATGTACCTTTGATACTTGGGAGACCGTTCTTGCGAACTTCCAAGGCATTGATTGACATGGACGGCGGAGAGCTAACTTTGAGGGTTGGAGATGACAAGCTCACATACCGCCTTGCTGAAGCCATGCGGCATTCTCTTGATTTCGATGATACTTTATACTTTCTAGATACTACTGATGAGATTGTTGATGAATACATGCAGGAAATGTTCAATACGGACCCATACGAGGGTTTGTTCGACCAAGAGGAGGATTATGAAGAAGTAATGATGCTTGGTTCGACAGAAGAAGTACCATCTACCCCGGGAATCTTGAAAAAGGTGCTCTAGAAAATGAAGAGGGCTAGGAGACACCACCAGAAACACTCCAAGGCTGTTGGAGATGTCCGTAAACCGAAGGATTTGGATGAACCATCGCTAGGTGGTCCGAAGCTTGATAATTCACCCTCTATCCTCAAGACACTTTGCACATCATGCTTTCAAGTCATGGGTAAGAGGGCAACCTTCATCTATGAACCCCTGTGAGGTAAGACAAGGTATGTCATGCTTAGTAACATTAAACAAGCGCTTCTTGGGAGCCAACCCAAGTGTTTACTGTTTTCTTATCTTTTAGTTTAGTTTGTTTTAATGAATAATTTGTTAAGTGTTGGTGTCTTGATTTTTAGATGCTTGTGCTGAGATTTTCTTGTGGGCTTTGGATATTCATCGTTTGTTTTTATGTGGAATTAGCGAAGTTATGTCGTTTGAGCTTTATTCCATGTTTTTCGCTGGTAAAACTTGCATACTAGGGCACGATCTGAGTGTGTAAACATGTTCAGAAACTTTCTGCAGAGCCTGCAGGTTTTTCTAAGGAAACCAGTGAAGACGCACGGGCGTGTGGAATTTCCGCACGCCAGTGGATTTGTATCACGAGCTCATCCAGAGAAGGCACAGGGGGGTGCGGCTGCCCCTGTGAATAACCATGCGAATATCGCACGCCCGTGGGTAATTTCTGCACGGCCGTGTGAATTCCTGCAGGGTTTGGCCGATTATCCCAAGAGCACACAGGGGGGTGAACTCGCCCCTGTGTCCAACCTTGTAACAAGTGCACGGGCGTGGGTAATTTCCGCACGCCCGTGTGAAACTCAGCAGAGGAGCCCTCTTCATTCTGAGAAGACACAGGGGCATGTTGGTGCCCTTGTGAGTTGGGCATGTGAATGTCCACGCCCATGTGGCATTTCCGCACGGGCGTGTGGAACACTTAGCGATTTTTCTTGGATGTCCAGAGAAGCCACAGGGGCGTGTGGCTGCCCCTGTGGGTCGGGCGCACGGGCGTGGGTATTTTCCGCACGCCCGTGCGAGAGCGTTCAGAGTCAGTGAGAGTTTTTCCTGAGAGCACCCAGGGGCGTGCACCTGCCCTTGTGAAGCTCTCCTGTGGGGGCGCACGGGCGTGGGTAATTTCCGCACGCCCGTGTGGATGTACAGAACGGCAAGAGGCGTGAGTTCTTTTTAAAGAATAGTCGTTTCTCTTCTCTCCCACATCCTCCATTCGTCTGGGAGCACTTTCACATCAACCCCCGACCTCCTAGCGCTGAGTTGGTAGGATTGTTGTAAGGTTTTTCGGCTGATTCGTAGTTCTTTTATTTTAACTCGTCGGTAAGCTCTATTTATGATTTTCTTCATAAATTCATGATTTTCATAGATAAATCTGGTTAATAATGCTTTGTTTCTTCAATTAGAAAGATGATTTATGTTTAGAACGAACTTAGAAGTATTTTTTAGTTGTATTTTTGGATTCTTGTGGCGCGGCCGTGCGGTTTTCACACCCCGTGGATCCACACGGGCGTGTGGAAATTCCACACGACCTTGTGGATTTCTATAGCGTTAGTTTATCAACTTGTTTGATCGATTTCGTTTCAAATTTTGTAGATTATGGCACCTCGGTCGAAAAAGCAAGCTGATAAGGGGCCGCGTGAGTCATCCCGTGAGTTATCCCCTGAGCCTGAGGGTATGAGTTTCGCGAGTCCAGAGCATCAGGTTCGCTATAAGCGCTTGTCGAGACTCCGGTTCAGACAGACTCGATTCCTGGACATGAGTATACTGAGAGTTCTACAGCAGGGAGATGAGTTCGCTGATGAGGTCAAGGATCTCATTTCAGCAGGTGGTTGGCGGTAGTTATTGACGATTAGAGAGCCAGCCATCCGAGAGTTTGCATTGGAGGTGCTATCATCATTCGAGTTTGATAGATCGTACGCGAGCTTCGACAGTTTGGACACCATTCAGTTTAGAGCACTTGGACACCACCATAGCTTGAGCATCACTCAGTTTTCAGTTCTGCTTGGCTTGTATGAGGAGGCATTCACAAACACTGAGGAGTACTCTCAGTTAGCGACTGATTATCCCGGAGCTTTGACCCCGCAGAGAGCTTACAAGGTGCTATGTGGTCAGGGTCAGTACGAGCCGGGGGTGTCCAAGGCCACGTGCCTTTCCCGACTTGTATACTGATACTTATATGAGCAGATCGGTGAATGGCCGTGGTGATAGCACTGGCGTTTTGAGCCGGCAGGAGCTTCTATACTTGTACTCGATGGTGCAGCGCGTACTGATTCACTTAGGACACATCATGGCAGAGTACATCAGACATCAGGGGCATTATGCTAGACTAGGAGCGATCTTCTCGGGCCCCTACATTACGAGATTAGTGCTGGGTATGGGTCTCTTGGATTCGATTCGTGGGGCTGAGAAGACGAGTATACCTACCACCTGAGTTTAGAGACACTGAGATTGATGAGCATGGTCCGTAGAGTTCGGACAGGGGTTTATGCGTTAGTGCTACCAGCTCCAGAGATAGCCGAGGGTGAGGGTGATCATGCCGAGGCTTCCCAACCTGCTCCCCAGCCTCAATCAGCACCGATGGAGACCGAGGCACCTTCGGCGGTAGAGGACGCTCCCCACGTAAGTATGTTTTCACCATCTCGAGCCCATGATCGCTTCGAGAGGCTCGAGAGTGCGGTGGGAGTGATACAGATAGAGGTGGCTGAGGCTCGAGCAGAGATTACCGAGATTAGGGCTACGCAGGTCACTCAGTACACAGAGTTCATGGCACGTTTTGACGTATTACAGCAGATCTTAGAGCGAGACGTCACCTCCTCATTTGCCTTGCGACCTAGGACTCCTCAGCCCGCCTCGGCATCTCCTGCACCCCCATCTCCTATACCAGCACCGGTGGATCCACCTTATGTTTCCCCACAACCAGCAGTAGCAGAGAAGCCGGCAGAGCGTGAGACCGACATTTGACTTTATTTTTATGCATTCTCTTTATTTTGCATTTTATTTTCATTTTGCATCTCGAGATGTATTCATTGTCTATCTTTTATATATACTCGAGTTATTTTTTGTTTTATTGAGCTTCACTGAACCCCCTTGTGTATGCGTGCAGATGGTCTTGTCATCATGGGAATTGAGACTCTGTCATGGGCACGGCCAAGTTGTCTCGGCACTTGGCCGTGTGAGCTTCACAACCCGTCAGAACATTACTCCCAAGGACTTAGCTCCATCAAACGCGACACTAGGAGTTAGGGGAGTATTGTTTTGATTGCTTCTCCCACATATATTCTTCATTGATATACATTATGAGTGAGCTTGCATGTGTACATTGGGGACGATGTACAACTTAAGTGCGGGGGGAGTTTCATAGTGCACATATCTTTTATATTAGTTTTGATTGTTATACATGCTCATATAGCCAATGGCGGTTCACCTTAGTTGCAATGATCGTATTCTTGAGTTTAGGAGAATTTTTAACATTGAATGTTTTCATGCTCTAGTTCTTGCTTGAATTTCTAGGAATTTTTAGCCGATTTACACTCAGTGCACTGCTCACTCTTTAAACTCTATTGGAAACTCATGTTCGATGTTAAGGGGACTAGTTATGGTTGTTTCTTGTGTTAAATTCTGAAAAAAGAAATGAATGATGAAAAGAAGGAACAAAATAGTTTTCTTGTTTGTTTTGGGTGGAAAGAGCTACCACCTATGCAGTATGAAGCTACTCTCATAAGTCGGATACTAGCTATGCCCTAATGAGAGCAAGAGCTATCTCATAGGATGAGTGAAAGCTACCACTCCGGTAGAAAGAGCTACCACCTCGAAAGTGTGAAAGCCACCTTAGCGGCCGCTTTGGAAAGGGCTACCTTAGAGGATGTGTGAAGCTAATACCATCTTTGCAATTGTTGTCACTTTTGTAGATAAATAAGTTCCTTGTACGTAGAACTTTGAGGAGTATACCTTGGGTTGTTTTTAGTGAGTTCACACACGTACACGATTTCGGGTTTGTTGTCCTTTTTGATTCAAGTTTTTAGCTAGAGCTTTGATTTTTTGTATTTAATGTTGAAATTTCCCTTACTTGTAGAATGATCTCTCTATACACTTTGGTGAACTTAAGGCCAAGCACTTCCAATATTTCCTTCATCTATGCACAGAATGTTTAATTTTTGCTTGAGGACAAGAAAAAGCTTAAGTGTGGGGGAGTTTGATAAGTGCTTGTGAGATATGAATGTGAAGCATTTTTTCCTTATGTTGAGCATTACTTTTCTTGGGTTTTTACACTAATATGTGTGTTTTATGTTACTTTTATGCAGGTAGGGTTGTGAGGCCGAGTATGAAGGAAAGAAGCCAATGTGGATCATAATGCACAGATTTTGGAGAAAATCTTGCTAAGGTTCAAACGCGAAGACATAGGTCGGGTGTGAGATGCTAAAGTGTGTGCCAACCTCCTCGTATTTGAGTTAGCACAACCATTTGGAGGGGCACAAGGGCAGTCACACTCAAGCATTCCGACTTATGCACATAGAACAAGATTTCCACCAACTTGTCCGTCATTAAAGAAGCAAAGCGATCCACGACATGAACGTGTGCCCGTTTGCGTCATCTCGATGAAAGTATGGACTCGGGAAGTATTTTAGGCCAGGTACTATAGCAGAACACTACAGCAAAAGTATTGTAGCAGCACTGTTCACAGCCGGCCGAGAAAACAGGAATTCAGAGAATCCACACGGGCGTGTGGAAATTATACACGCCCGTGTGGAAATTCCACATGGGCGTGTGTAAAATCCACAAACCCGTGTGGTCGCTCGATTCCAGCTCTATTTAAAGCCGATTCAGCCCTGATTGCAGTATTTTTTTCTCCATCTTTTCCCCAACTTGAGAGAGGGTTTTGGTTAGGGTTTTGAGAGGTATTGGCTAATGTTTTGGAGAGGTTCTACGGCTCCGACATCGTCATTCCTTAGGAAAAAGTTTGGTAGGGGAGCTTCCGTCGAGGCGTATCCTATACCGGACGAGGTAATCCTTGGATGACAAGTAGAGGATTTTCCACAAGACCATCGACACGACTATCGAGGGGGTTTCTCTATGGATTCATTGCTTTTACATTCTATTTCTTTGATTGTACTTAGCTCCATGGAGAGCTAAACCCCTAGTGGGTACTTGGGTATTTGTGAACCCTAAGATGTATTTGTTTCATTGAATCTCTTTATTATGCTTTCAATTAATTGATGTTTGTTGTGAGTTCCAACCTTGAATGCTTGATTGTATGAACATTTCCCCTAGAGTGACACTAGGGTTGAGAGTTCTTGTTGGTAACCCATCTTTATCGATTGCCTTACCTCCTCCTTTACTCGTGTTTTCTTACTCATTGTTTTTTTTACTTTTGAGAATTGAATCATTGTCACACTTATCACTACTGATCTTTCACATAGCTAAAAAGCGGATTAAGTGTTTTTATTCCCTACTCCCTGTCGATTCGATACCCACTCATCCGAGATTATTACTTCGACAAACCCGTGCACTTGCGGGATATACACAAGGGGACCTTGCCACTAGTCCCATGCACTAACTACATCTCTAAAGCCCCTTATAGGATGGCCCCTGCTGAGCTAGTTGAATTGAAGAAGCAGCTTGAAGAACTTCTCGATAAAGGTTTCATCCGTCCGAGTGTTTCTCCTTGGGGAGCTCATGTGCTTTTTGTGGAAAAGAAAGATGGCAGCTTGATGCATCGACTATAGAGAACTAAATAAAGTGACTCTGAAGAACAGATATCCATTACTAAAGATTGATGACCTATTTGATCAACTGTAAGATTCGCAAATTTTCTCGAAGATTGACCTCAGAACGCGAGACGACCAGCTAAAGATCAAGCAAGCGGATGTGCCAATATCTGCATTTTGAACTCGTTATGGTCATTATGAATTCCTAGTAATGCCTTTCGGGTTGACTAATGCACTAGATGCTTTCATAGATTTGATGAACAGAACATTCAAACCTTTTCTGGATAAATTTGTTGTGGTGTTTATCGATGACATCTTGGTGTATTCTAGAAATCAGGAGGAGCATGAAGAGCACTTGAGGATCCTGTTTGGGATGCTCAGAGAGAGGAAACTTTTTGCCAAATTCTCCAAGTGTGAATTTTGGCTAGATCGAGTGGCTTTTCTTGGCCATGTCATAACCAAAGATGGCATCTATGTAGATCCTACCAAGATTGAAGCAGTTGTAGAGTGGAAAAGGCTGACAAGTGTGACAGAAATTCATAGCCTTTTGGGGCTAGCAGGTTACTATAGAAGATTTGTTGAAGGATTCTCAGGTTTGGCAGCACCATTGACGAGATTTACAAGGAAAGGGACAAACTTTCAGTGGACCGATAAGTGTGAACAGAGCTTCCAAGAGTTAAAGCGTCATTTGGTGTCATCACCTGTCCTCACACTTCCTTCTCTTGGAGATGGTTTTACTATTTATAGTGATGCTTGTAAGACGGGGTTGGGTTGTGTCTTGATGTAAAATAGGCGAGTAGTTTCCTACACCTCTAGGCAACTGAAACCTTTTGAGGAGAACTATCCCACCCATGACTTAGAGCTTGCTACAGTAATTTTTGCTTTGAAGATCTGGAGACACTACCTTTATGGAGAATCATGTGAAGTATTTACAGATCACAAGATCCTCAAGTATATTTTCACCCAGAAAGAGCTAAATCTGAGGCAAAGAAGATGGCTAGAGTTAATGAAAGATTACGATCTGACTATCAGTTATCACTCTGGCAAGGCTAATGTTGTGGCCAATGCGCTTAGCAGGAAGTCTTTTGGCAATGTGGCAGTGATGATCACTTCTCAAAGGTCTATTTTGGAGGAGATAAGAAGCATGGAACTTCAAATAGTTCTGCCGAGTCCCAGTGCTTCTCTAGCAAACATGGTGCTATGACCTACTCTGCTTAAAAGGATCAAGATAGCCCAAGAAAGAGATGATTACCTACAGAAGATCCGTCAAGAAGCAAAAGATGGTTCCCAAGTTCAGTTTAGAATCCATGAGGATGGCTCAATCAGATTTGGTGATCGGATTTGTGTACCAAATGTTCTAGATTTAAAGAAGGAGATTTTGGAAGAAGCCCACTTCTTTAGTTACTCAGTACATCTTGGCAGCACAAAAATGTACAAGGACTTGAAGTGCAACTTTTGATGGAACAACATGAAATGAGAGATTGCTCAGTTTGTGGCGCAATGTTTGATTTGTGAACAAGTAAAGGTGGAGCATCAAAGATCTGCAGGACTTCTCCAACCTCTTCTTATTCCTGAGTGGAAACGGGAGAATATAGCTATGGATTTTGTGTTTGGTTTTCCTGAGACCAATAAAGGTTTTGACAGTGTGTGGGTAGTAGTTGATAAATTAACTAAATCTGCTCACTTCTTAGTTATTAAGACTGGTTTGTCTTTGGAAAAACTCATTGAGTTGTATATTGACCAGACTGTGAAGCTTCATGGTGTTCTAGTAACCATCGTCTTTGATCAGGACTCTCTGTTCGTAGCTCATTTCTGGAGGAGTCTACACAAAGCTTTGGGGACGAACCTCACTTTCATTACATCTTTTCATCCTCAAACTGATGGGCAATCAAAAAGAACTATCCAAAATTTGGAAGACATATTGTGAGCATGTATGCTAGATTTTGGAGGCACTTGGGATCGACATCTATCCTTGATAGAATTTTCCTATAACAACAGTTATCAGGCAAGTATCTAGATGGCTCCCTGTGAGGCTTTGTATCAGAGATGGTGCAGGTCACCTATCTGTTGGGATGATGTAGGGGAAAGAAAACTTTTGGGGCTAGAGATTGTGCAGATAACAATTGAGAAGGTTCGCCAAATTAGAGATCGATTACAAGCAGCTCAGAGGCGGCAGAAGAGTTATGCAGACAACAGAAGAAGAAGCTTGGAATTCCAAGTGGGAGAACACATGTTCTTGAAAGTTGCTTCTACTAAAGGAATTGTTCGCTTTGGTGTGAAAGGTAAACTTAGTCCTCGTTTCATTGGCCCTTTCGAAATCTTGGAACGTATTGGTGAGGTGGCTTATCGGCTTGCTCTTCCTCCTGCTCTCTCTCGAGTACATAATGTGTTCCATGTATCCATACTAAGGAAATATGTTTCCAATCCTAATCACGTGATCTAGTTCTCAGGATTTGAGCTAAATAGTGATTTATCTTATGAAGAGCAGCCGGTAAAGATTGTAGACTTCAAGAAGCAAGAGCTGAGGAAGCGAGTCATTCCTCATGTCAAAGTTCAGTGGAAAAATCATTCTGTGCGTGAAGCAACTTGAGAATTGGAGTCTGAAATGAGGGAGAAGTATCCTTTTCTATTTCTCGGGCCAAGTGCAAGTTTAGAGGACTAAACTCTTTTTAAGGAGAGGATGATTGTGGACCCCGCCAGGAATGGTGGATCTACTTCTTTTATTTGTCTCCTTAAAACCTAGTTAAGTGCTAACCATGTTTGCTTTACCCTTAATCCCTTATTCTTCTTCTTATTGTCACCTTGCTAGGAGCTTTTTCTAGAAAGAGGAATTCCTGGACGCCATCTCATCATTGTCTCCTTCTTGGCCGAACGTATACAACCCATGATCATCTTCCTCCTCCATTCCTCCATCTCTCTTCTTTCTCTCCATTCTCCCACTTGATCTTACTCCCTTGGAAGTTGAAGAAGAGGGTCATCGGTCACCAGAGTTTGGGTCTCCACCAGTAGTCTTGGCATCCGGAGGCGAGGAGAAGAAGATCAAGTAGCAGTTGGCGTTTCCCCAAAGGCTAGGTAGGCTCTCTCTCTCTCTCTTGGTGATGGTAGAGTGGTATGCTATAGTCTTGGGAGAAGCTTGTGTTCGTGAAAATATTGAGCTTGGTGGTAGATTATTTTCTAATAAATATTCATGTTTTGAAGCTCTTAGTGGGTGATCTATGCTCTCATGTGTCTATGGTTGCCTTTGATGATGATGTTTGCATGTAGAGCTTCACCATTTTATTTGTGTTTGGCTTATCCTTGCATGGAGCTATATATTTATATTTGCATACATGAAACCATGGCTATTGAGTGTGTAGGAAGCTATATATATGTATGTTTACATTTTCATGCAAGAGACTAAATAGTTGGTCATACTTGAACCACTTCTACCTATAGGTTTAGATCACTCTTGTGTCCCTTGAATACCTCAAGTTCATGGCATCGAAGGATGTATATTTATATATATTTGCACACATGAAACCACCTCCATATGTATATACATATATGTTTGAAGCCACTCATACATGTGCAAGAAACCATGTTCTCATTTGCATGAAACCTTATGTTTACACCCTTGAATTTTATTTTGCATGATCCATGCATTGGTGTATGAGTTTTGCATGCATACACCTGCTCTTATATACATATATATATATAGATTATGTTTATTTACTATGTGTGCATGACAATAATACTTAAATGGCATGCATCCTGGTTGTGATAAATTGAAATAGTTATGTATTGGCATAGTAAACCACTATGTTGGTAGGGCATGAGTTGTATTCATTTAATTATAGCATTTGATGCTTTTTTTTTGTTGCTTTCTTTGAATCCTTGAGTTCTAATTTGTGTTTAGAAAGACCATGCTTTGTAGTAGAGTGTTGGTATTTTAGACTAGCTTATCTTTAGCTTTTGTGCTTGAACACTTCCAAGTATTCATGTCTATTTGGTTGGTTTTCCGTTGGATTATAGGACCACCTTGAGCATCATCTTGGATTTCTTTTGAATTTAGGAGATCACCAAGTAAGTAATCCCTTGAACTCTTGTATTTAAAATTTTGTTGTTTTGGGTTTATTTTCATGTAAAATTTCTGAAAATTTATTTTCAATTATTCTTTGAAAATTATTGTGGGAATGTTATCTTGTTCATAACTTTATGTTTTTAGATGAAGAGAAGTTTCTATTCTTAGTTGGAACCATGGTATTATTACCTTGCCAAAACTTATATAGGTTATTTCCCTTTATTACCTTCAATTATTTGACAAAGTGTTTATCCTTTTTGTAATCCTATTTATTTCCAATAACAAAAAACTTAAGGTTAATAAATGCTTGAATCTTTGGTCCACCTGCCATCAACTTATATTATCTATTTATTATTTGGTTATATTTTTATTCCTTAAATATCCACTTGCCTTTAGGTCCTTGCCTACCTCCTTCCTAAAATTGTTACCATCCTTATTTTGACATTATTTCCTTTGAATTTATTTTTCTAGCTATTTTGGAATTAGGTGGGCCATTTTTCTTCAATTGATGAGACACATTAGACTTTGTATTTTTGCAAATGTTAGTATTTTACTGTATTAATAATTAAGCATTTCACCCTTGAGATTGGTTGAATAATTATTTATTGGTTTCACTATTATTTATACTTGTCGTATTATATTTTATTGGTAAATCATTTATTTTCTTGAATTTTGGGAAAATATTTGTGAAATGTTGTTATTATTTCTTCAAAGTGGGAACCAGGCTTAGGCTTGGAAAAGTGAGTATATTCTTTTACATTATTTATTTATCTATTTATTTATTTACTTTATTTTATTAGATGAATTTTTGAAAAATACTTATGAATATTGTGTATTCTTGGCTTAGAAATGTGTCTGAATATTTTGGTCTCCAAATGAGCGATATGCAACCCTGTCAGTGGGGGGTTAAATCCTGATCTTGTCGACAAGTAATTTTGGGAAAATGAGACTGCAGTTTCGCATCGTGTCCGTTCGGTGAAATAATCAACGGCCACCTGGTATTCAGTCTCGGGTCACCGAGGGTAAATAAATTATTTCTGTTATTTTGGCTCGGGTCTGTCACCGAGGGTAAACAAATGACCTTTGGCAGTTACAGTGAATTTGGAGATACTCTGGATTTTGTTATTTATTGTTTTACCTTTTGATTTTGTTTACACTATTTTGTGTTATTGATTTTTGTGCAAATTTCAGACCTGAACTTTTGCTTTCAGATTGTTTTGGATTACTTACTGGGCTAGTGAGCTCATGGATTTATTTTAAATCCTTTTCAGATCAGGAGCAGTAAACCCAGGGATCTTAGAAGGCTTCCAGTAGATGTCTTCTTTGGAGTTATGTTTTATGTCTTTGTATCAGTTGTATTGTTGTTAAGAACCTCCTTGTAGGTCATGCCATATTTTATTTTTTCTATATAATTCGAGCTTGCTTGTAAACCTTAAGTTATACTCTTATTTGGTATTTCTGTTAGTTTATTTTTTACTCCTAGTCTGTGTTTAGTTTTTGAGGCCTTGCAGGTTCACTGGGCCTGCCCTGTGGGTCTGAAGCCGTTTGTCAGCGCACCAGGTTCGGGGAGTGACAACAAAGATAAAAACCCAGAGCCAAATTAAAAAATCCTTCAAAGATAAGCTCTAGGTATGATATAACAAAAGGACCTTGTCGATTATTCAGTTTAGGTTCAGCATTATAATTAGGAATTAACTTTTTAAGCATGAATTGATGCTTATTTCTTTTGATCCTTTATCTTTTAACAAATGGAATATATATGGCAGCCTTCTTTTTCCTCCCTTTTCCTTTTAAAAGATTATTTGGCGGCTTCACTTTTAAAAGATGAAGTTTCTTGGAATATTTGATTGGAAAAACTTTACATAATATAAAAAATTACTTTCAGTCAGCCAAGATTTTAATATATTACCCAAGGTTTTTGAATGGTATTTTTGTCACTCGTTTTTAAATATGAAAGGTAAGGTTTACATGAAGACGCTCATATCTTAAATTTCTCATTTTTTAATAATATACATGTAATACTTTTTGTTTGCTTTTCTCTAAAAAAAATGCTTGTTTACTTTATAGAATAAATCTTTGTTTACTTTATAAAATAAGTATTTAAGAAAATGACACTTGTTTTTTCATGCATGTGTTTATGCTGTAAACTGTATAATTTTTTATATTTTTATTAACCAGACTTTTGTGCTTTTCCAGAAACACTGATGCCCATTTGAATCCATATATGCATGAAAATAACTCTTTAGATTATCTTTTTGAAAGTGCTTCTAATTATGTATTTTTTAAAGCTAATATTTTAGTTTCTAGAAATAAAAAACTCAAAACTATTAATTTTTTTTATAAATTACTGATTTTCTGCAAATAAACTAAGTGGTTCTTCTTTGAGGCGGTATTTAATTTACGAGTTAAAATGCTTGAAGAAAGAAGCAATTAAACCTCTTCTGTAACTCTGTTGCAGAGTTAGTATTTACTTATTTATTTTATTTATTTATTTAATAAAAAATTGAGAGTTTAATCCTATGATTTGTCCATATTTATTAAAAAAAATTATATCTAAACGGGACAAAAAAAACATAGCCGATAAAAAACCCCTATAAAAATATTAGTTGAGCATATATTTTTATGGAGCTCTCTGAATCATGTCATTATAAAAGTAACCATATTAACATGCTTGTTTATGACAAAGATCAGAGTTTAACCTTTCTTTACAAGCAATGACAACCACAACCTTCATTGTAGGTCAAAAGTTTGGCATATTATTGCCTCGAAGCTACTAAACAATGGCCTTGAAGTCATTCCCTCACCCTTTCAAATCTATGTGGAAACATCAAAGCACAAAGATAAAGCAAAGAAAGACTAAAAAGAAAGCTCCAATAAAGAAAAGCATAATATAAAAATGTATCACAAACTTAACATTACATTGCACTCAAAATTAGTTCTCCATTTCCACATTCATGGCTTATATGAATAGTTTATGCTTCTGGACCATCTTCATCTCCTTACTCTCCTCTCTCATCTCAACATCTCCTTTACCTCTTCCTCAACGAAGAAAACTACACAATTCATCTCTATTTACTACACACCAACACTACAAAGCCTTTCATATCATAAAGCCTAGGCCTTATCCTATGAATGAAGATTTCAAGAGAATGAAAAGGGACAATAATATTCCAAGAGGTGAGTTCGAGTCTATTGATCCATTCTCCGGCATGCTTCCGAGAGGTTTCGTACCACCATCGGGTTCGTCTATGTGCCATAACAATGTGCCTGAATCCATCAACTTTTTCTGTTTGTACAACTACTCTGCAAGACCTTAATTGACAGTTTTCTTCAAAGAGGAGTTTGAGATGGTGCATTGGTTTAGTTTCTTCTGTGAGACTTTAGCTTTTATTGCATTGTAAAGCAGGCTTTTCATTTTAGTTGGATGATCTACATGTTTCATGTTTCAAAAGATCATAAACTCCTAAAGAATGACAGAAACATTACACACTTGTTAATATATATGTGCATTTTACGAACCTCTCTCTTCTTGGGTGTTATATATCAGAAGGTTTAATTACCAAGGTTTTTTTTTAATCATGTCGTCACTGGTTGTTACTGTCTAGGTTGGAACTGAGAAAGAAAATCGAATTTTCTGCACGAGTTAAGCGGATTCTTATGTTGTCTTAGCATGGACTCAAGGCACAAGTTAGAAATACTTATTTAGGAAAATAAATAACTTAAATTATCTTTCCATATGTACTTTATTTATAATAATAGTGTATTTGGATTGAGGCCTTTAGAGGGAAAATAGAGGAACCGGAGGTTTAAGAAAGGTTGAATTGAGCCATTATCTTATTTAAATAAATGTTTTTAATTTAATACATGTGTCACGCTCTGAATCCGGATCGCAGGATCCGGTGCGCAGACAAACGGTCGTAGACCCACAAGGCGTGAACTCAGTAGATCTGTAAGGCCTCAAAACCTGATTCAGAGCAGACAAAATACGACAAACCAACGAGGAGGAAATATATATAAAAAAATGGTATAGAAATACTACATAGACTTACAGATATGAGAATCCAAAGTACAAATACAAGTTTTCAAAAATCTCCAGAAAATGACAACCCTAGTGAATCCATCCTAGCATTGGCTAAAAATCATAGTCTTAAGCACAACAACCTTAGAGTCTAGTACCTGAAAAGATAGAAGACAGGACAAAAAGTTTGTATCTTTGCAGATAATCAAAATCAAAAGGGCAAAGCAAAAAAATAACAGATTTCAGTATATGTCTCCAAATTCATTATAAATGCCAGAAGTCATTTGTTTACCCTCGGTGACCCGAGCCAGAATAACAAAAGTCATTTATTTACCCTCGGTGACCCGAGACAAAATATCAGATGGTCGTTGATTATTTCACTGAACGGACACAATGCGAAACTGTAGTCTCATTTTTTCATAATTTCTTGTCGACGAGGTCAGGGTTTAACCCCCTACTGACAAGGTTGCACATCACTCATTTGGAGACCAAAACAATCAGATACAAAAATATTTGCATAGTACAAATTCAGAAAATTTCTGAATTTCACAAGTTCACATATACTCAGAAATACTGATAAATTCCAAAATTTCACTTGAGAGACAAATAACTAGATAAACAGAATAAATTATATAAAAAGTAAGCAAATGATACAATAAATCATTCAAACAAAACATCATAGTGGAAATACAAAGCATTTATAAATTTTTTCAAAAATACTCACACGAACATAATACAGAATTTTAGAATCCCACTTTAGTGAAGAAAACCAGACAAATTTTTAAGATAACAAATAATTAACAATAGCAATAATCCAGATAAGGAATAAAGTAAAATACTGAGTGTATGATCAATGATAATATGAAAGTAGGTTCAAGGGACATGTTAGCCACATTAAGCAAACAAAAAGACTAATGGGAGTATGTCCATCATTCCATAACAACATAAGCCTATAAGGCTAGAACATCAAAGTCCTTCCATCAAACTTCAATCACAATAAGTAGCTCATAATTAACCTAAATGCCAAGGCCATAAACACCAACACACAAGTAAAACGGCCGGGTGTACTACAGTGATAGCTACAATTTTGTTGGCCATTAATTTCTCACATACATACATATATCATCAATCATGTCTCTCTTTTATTTGCATACACTAGCATGCTCAACAATTACATATTGAGAGTATTACTTTGACAATGATTATAATTACATATCCAATCCACACCTCATGTCAATTTTATCAACAATGCATCTTATCACAATTGTCAATTTAAAACAAATTATCAATTCAAAGACATAAACCTAGTTTTCCCCCTCCATTATTAAACTAACCTTGAAACATCATGCAACATTAACCATTGTATGCTATATAATACATTTAACATGATTCTAATTTAACATTAAATCAAGATTACCTCATAAATCAAAGATGCAATAACACTAAGGCAAAATCACCACCTTTTCAATTCTCTACCGGGCATAATTATCATGTCACCTCACCCTAAAATTTCTTCAACTCTAGATTCATACCACTCAATTCCTCTAGATTAAATTGCAACTCATATTATCATTTTCATTCTTGAACATTCATGCTTTTGCATTTTTTTTACATAGATTTCCATCAATGCCTTACATTTTAATATGAGCATACGTCTCTCCCCCTCTTTATTTCCTTCACATAATCCCAACATATCATAAAAACATAAACAATCACTCCCATTTCCAAACCAAATAATTACATAAGCATAAATCTCTCACATGATCAAATTTCATTTGCCAACATGCTCAAACACTTGTAATTTACATACATAAATAAACATGCACACACTTTTCACATGTGATGATTAGCATCATCATTGACATTAAAAGAAAATCTCCGACATTACTAACTTCAATCCCTATAAGTTTTCTATCAAACACTTACACTAAAACCACAATGGCATTTCATCGAGCATTTTACGGACATCAAACAAACCTCTAGATTATCATACCCACTTGTATGCTCACATGCAACATCTATAATGTAAAACATCATCTTCTCATAATTTTTACATTGTAGTAATTTAACACAATCCATGACATATATATAAACACATTTCCTTATCTCTTAATTTCAAGCCAATTCCACAAGATATGCATATTATCACCGACACATGAGATCAATCAAACACATTTAGAAATTTCAACTCATTTTTAGTAATAAACAAGGAATCCACACTTATAATTCCTTCATATGTATGAGTGCTCATACAACCTAACAACGAGGCCCATCAATACCATTGAAGCCACTAACAATAAAATTAAATTGAACAATTCTCACAATTATGTCTCTGAATACTTGTATTCAATATTTAGATGCAATTTATCAAATATCTTGAGTGCATCAACCCAAACTTCATTTCATGGACTCTAACATAACTCATGAATATGATTTCTTTACACATTATTCTTCACTTGCATAATTCACAATAAATCTAACTCCCAAGGTCTTAAATTTTCATGAACCAAGTATGATATTGTAACCAAACAATGGCAAGTTTCCAATCAACATCATACCAAATCAACACTAAAACATGCAAATATAATATACAAGAATCAAAATAAATCAAGAATGATTCGGTTAACCCACTCACCTTGGAATCTTCTCTTCTCATCCTCCCTACTTTTACTAATCTAAGAAAAACTAGAAAACAAGAGAGGAAACAAGAAGAACACAAGGCCTATATTATTCTAGGGTTATGATCAAGAACATAAGATGAAACTCAATGAAAATAAAAAAATTTACCTACCTTTAACCATCAAAAGGCAGGAAAAGGAGAAAGAAATGGCTAGGGTTTGCAGCTTGGCATGAAAAGGAAATGGAAGAGAAGGGCTGAAGGTTTAAACAAATTCTCGGGTTGCTACAGTACCAAGTAAGTGCTACAGTGTTGGTTAAAATGCTACAGTACGGCATAAAAAAAATACTGGGTTATAACAAAATGGGAATGAAGGGTTAACTCTAACTCTCCAAAACTCTTGAAAATCTGGCTTTTTCTATCCGCCTAATTTGATCGAGGAAGAAGAACCTTGATTGATTGTCGACCTCACTAGTGAACCTAGATAAGTGTCTACCTACTATAGTACACATGTTACTCAAGTAATAAAGTGTGCTTGAAAACACATGATGTCGATCCACGAGGAGTATAAGTACTAGGACTAACTGATTTACTATTATCTAGTGTACTGATTGAAAATGGTTTTTATGATCTAAAGAAAACTAAAGTGACTAAGAAACTAAAAGAATGCGAGAGAGAATCAAGAAGGGTATTCAATCAATGGAGAGGACTAATAAATTGATTACCCCTAGGGCTGCTCTGTTGGGCTGATTTCTTTTCACCAGGCCTTTTAATTAGGGTTAGACCGGTTAAAAAGCATGGATCACAAATAAAATTTTAATTTTTTTTTATGACTTCATGGTGATTATGGGTTCATTACTTCCATTAAAGGTAAGCCCTTAATGTTAATTACCCTAGACATTATCGCATGAACCTCCGATTAAGAAATAAGTGTGAACAAGGAAACAAATTGTTACAATCAATTTTCATTCATTTCAATAAATATGAATCCATGGGTTTCATTGAAAATACAAGAAATTTGAAATCATCTTGACAAACATCTTGACTTATGGACTTGTATCCGAACTTGTGTCTTGGACGTTTTGCATTTTGGATTTGATTTGCATATTGATTTTGATTTGGTTTTCAAGTTATGACTTCTCCATGTTGATGAACCATAGACTTGATTTTGATTTTTTATAAGTTTCTGCTTTTATGCTTGTGAAGCTTTTTTGTAACTTATGAACTCTTCAACACTTTAGTCTTGAATTTGTTGAGCTCATTTGTTGATTTGTTTGAAACTTGGATATTTGATTTTGCATCTTAGATTTGATTTGGATTTCAAGCTGTAGATTTTCTTGTTGATGAATCACAAACTTGGTTTGACTTTTCATAAGCTTCAGCTGTCATGCTTGTGAAGCTCCCTTCTTGACTTGTGAAACTCTTTGGGTCTTTGACTTCTAACGTCTTGAGACCACTGAGTTCATTGGTCAGTTTATATGGATTTTTAAATATTGACTCTTTTCATATCTTGAATCTTGACTTGATTACTTTGGTTTTGATTATGTATATCATGATATGTCGCTGCATGTGCGTCATCATTGCATTGCATGCCTGATTGCCATCTTGAAATATCTCATGACCGCCTTAAAATTTATACATATATATATTTTTAATTTTTGTCGCCATCTCGAAATGAATAAGTAACCACTGCCTGTGCCTTATCACCGCGTTGCATGCTTTGCTGCCACCTTAAAAAATATATATATATATATATATATATATATTTAATTGCTGTTTTGAGACAACTTTAGTCACCACCTCAACATAAGTATTTATTTATTTATTTTTTGGTTGCCCCAGGATAAGTTTTCTCCATGCATACAGTGTATGTTTCCTCTGCTATCCATTTGCTGGCATATCATTTCCAGATTTATTTATTTATTTATTTTAATCCACACTTATCATAGTGGGTTCTATTAATTAATTAATTTATTTTTTAGAAGGCATGGGAGTATATAGCATGCACACTTCTTTTTTCATTTCATTCATTTCTCAACTTTATCTCATGCACGTATGCATGCATATAATGATTTGTTTTTTATTTTATATCATGCCCATATGCATGCATGACATGCTCCTCAGACATATTTAATGCTTCTCATTCTTTCTCGCCCATCACTGTAATATATCATTTCTCATATATATATTTTTTGTATTATTATATTTTATTTGTTTATTTGCATGCCCTTTCAACAATTCCATAAGATGCATTTAGTCATTTTCATGCGTAGAAAGTTTTATTTCTATGCCATGTGCAATAATATTCTATTAAGCTTGTTTTGAAAACATCCAGATTGCTAGCACCTCTTGATCATATTTTTTTTTTTCAAATGTTTAATATTATAAAGCTTGGGCCTTTTTAATCCACTCCATGTTCGCAGTCCAGCCATACTTACTAGCCACCAGGCTGCACGATGAGTCCACAGCACGTCCTTGATGACCTTACACATCCCTTCAAACTCCTGGACAAGTGTTCCCTTCTGTCTTTTCCTGTCCTCACTTTCATCCAGCTTCTCAATTTTTTAAATTTTAATTTTAATTTTACTTACTTTCTTTATTTTTTTCATTTTTTTATTTCATTTCATGCACACATGCATGTTTTTTATTATTCATTTTTTTAATGGTGGGCCCATGTGCTTCTCATTTTATTTTTTATCTTTATTATTATTATATATATATATATATATTTTTTGCCATGCATTTGTGTATGCTTCTCATTTTTTCTTTTCTTTTTTTTAATGGACCCATGATTCTTCATATTTTCCATTTTTTTTATTTTTATATATGCACGTGTATGCATGCACTTGATCACTTTGACAGAAGACATGGATATAGTTTGTAATTTATTTTATTTTTTTTTTTAATTTTTTTAGGAAATTTCATTACGTCAACGGAGGCCCATCCTCAATTATTTGTTTCAAAGCTCCCATGATGTCCAACAGCAACCCCTTTATATATAAAATAAAATTTGCAACATTAAATGGCTGCATGATCAAAATCAAAAGATCCACTTCCTAAGTATTGACTATTAGAATCCATAAAAGTGTAGTAGATTCATGCAGTTAGTGGTGAAGAAGCTTGCTTTCTAGATCACTGTTCAAACATTCAAATGCTACTTTGATTGCTTGTATGACTGAATCTGCAACGCATCCTTCTGGACCAGAAATGTTTTGGTCCACCCATCCTTCACTAGCATGCTCTACTCGGTTGATGACAGTAATAAAGATAGGAGTTCCATTAGATGTTTTCCCACCATCACTTCTAGTGCCATCACTCCAAAACTATAGACATCACACTTCTCTGTCACTCTCATTGTAAATGTAAGCTCGGATATGCCTCTATGAATGTAAGATAGAGCATGAGCCACATCTTTGATAACTCTCACTCTTCTCATCCAATCCAACTCCATTGCTCCTTTGAAATAAACAAGTGCAACCTTGAGATGGAACGACTTTGGTGTTAAGTTGATGTAAAGGCTATCTTTTCAATTTTTTTATTATATATATATATACAAATATATATTGTAAATAATATTGGCAGGATCACTACTTTGTTTGCATCCAAGTAGTTCAGGTTTCACTTTAGCATGTATTTTTCTTATCCAAAAATCATCACTACATTAGAGTGGGCCTTTTATCATTTCATGTTAATAACGCAAAAGCACTTTATGCTAAAAATCAAATTAACCAAACTGAATATAAACAGCTTTCATGGCATAATAATATTTCATGATAACAACTTAAAAAGTAAGCACTTTGCCAATTTTACAGCTAAAGAAAGTTCCATTTTTTTTATGCCGTGAGACATTCCTGCATATACTACTAATCACAGCTGTAATGTGAAATGACTAGGTTTAACCTGATTCCTCACCATCAATGCAATTGGATCTAGTCTAAAGCGAACATACCCTTTCTTAAGGAATTGGTTAATGAGAATTATGCAGATATTTGACAGCCATTCTAAACATGTTAGTTTTTACCAGTCCATTAATAAGAACACAATAATTATGGGAACTTGATCGAATATCACAATGGACCGTTTCATCAAACAGATATCGAGAGTCAACAACCTTTCCCATCTTTGAATAACTGTTGACGAGTGCGGTGTAGGTCCGAAAACTTGGCATGATGCCTACCTGTAGCATTCTGTCAAAGGTGAGCTCAGCTTCCACCACTGCCTTTTTTATAGCCTAACTTTCACCTTCTCAACTATCCACAGTTCATTAATTTGCACCATTTTTTTATGTCATATATATATACATAGAAATCATTGACTTTCTTCATGCTAATAACTCATGATAAGCAATGGTTATCTACATCCCTTTGCATAGTCCCAAATCTAAGGTTAACCATGCCTAACTCTATACATGTCCCGGAGAAGAAATCGAACAATCACAACACCTCGCACTCGTATAGAATTGCAATGAGCTCTAGGGATTCCAAATGATAAACCCTATTCCTATGTATAGACCTAACCCTTTGGTCCAGGTGAAAGATCCCTAGCCACAATTAAGCCCTAGATGCTAAAATCATTTCAACGCTTCACTCCGTTGGATTCGCAACTAAGCCCTAGTGGAAGGTCATCCCTTAGCCCATTCACTCTATTATGGCCGCAAAGAACTCTTGGAATGTGGAGGTAGGATAAATCACATTGGATGGGAAAGGGGATGCTCCGCTACCTCTCGACTCACCCTCTCAACCCTCTCCAATCTAGCTTTGTCTAACTCTCATGGTGTGTCACTCACTCACAAGAGTTGCCAAGAAGAACTCTCAACCCTAGTGTCACTCTAGGGGAGTATTTATACAGTCAAGCATATAAGATTGGAACTCACAATGAACATCAATTAATTGAAAGCATAATAAAGAGATCCAATGAAACGAATACATCCTAGGGTTCACAAATACCCAAGTACCCACTAGGGGTTTAGCTCTCCATAGAGCTAGATACAATCAATGAAATCGAATGTAAAAACAAAGTATCCATAGAAAACCACCTTGTTAGTTATGGCGATGGTCTTGTGGAAAGTCCTCTACTCGTCGCAAGGGTCCCTTTGTCTGGCCTAGGATACACCTCGCCGGGTCGGTGCTGACGAAAGCTCTGCCACAAGCCTTCTTCCAAACGGCGAGCGATGTCAGAGCTGTAGAACCTCTCCAAAGCCCTAGCCAATACCTTACAAAACCCTAGCCGCATCCCTCTCTCAAGTTGGGAAAAAGATGGAGAAAAGAATGCTGAAATCAGGGCTGAAATCGGCCTTTAATGGGCCGAAATCGAGATTTCACACGCCCGTGTGAGCGCCCCTGTGGATTTTTCAAACGGGCGTGTGGAATTTCCACACGCCCGTGTGGATTCTCTATTTTCCTGTTTTCTCGGTGGGCTGTGAACAGTGCTGGTACAGTATTCTGGCTACAGTACCGTCCTGAAATACTCCCGAATCTATGCTTTCATCGAGGTGACGCAAACGGGCACACATTTACGTCGTGGATCGCTTTGCTTCTTCAATAATGGACATGTTAGTGGAGATCTTATTCTATATGCACAAGTCAGAATGCTTGAATGTGACTGTCTTTGTGCCCCTCCAAATAGTTATGCTAACTCGAATACGAGGAGGTTGGCACATATTCCCATATCTCGAACCCGACCTATATCTTCGCTTTTGAACCTTAGTAAGATTTCCTCCAAATTGGTGCATTATGACCCACATTGGCTTCTTTCTCTCATATTCGGCCTAACAACCCTACCTTCATGAAAGTAACATAAATACACACATATTAGTGTTAAAACCTGAGAAAAGTAATGCTCAACACAAGGAAAGAACACTTCGTATTCTTATAGCACAAGCACGTATCATAGGTCCATAGCATGCACAACTTTGAATCCACATAATCACTATGAATAATTCATGCTCATCTCTTCTTTCCATATCCATTCATCAGAACATTAGTATTTCCATTCTAATCTTTGGACAGATTTCGTAATGCACCTCAAAGTTATTGGAAAGTAACTTTCATCATTCATTGCATGTCAGGGTTGCATCCGTTTGCAAGTGCTGATGGCAATACACCAATAGGAATGGACTGTGAAATGCCACAAGAAGTGATCATCCTTAGTTGCTCTGGTTTCCTTAAAAAAAAATGATCTTTTTTTTTTTAGTAATTAGCTTCAATGTGGACCGGCGGTGTTCTTCACATTCTCCCGTGACATAGTCTTTAGCGGCAGCAGAGACATGCCCATCATCATCTCACCGGCACTGTTGTCGGCGCCAAGGTGCATATAATCATTCACTTCTTTAAGCATGACCTCTTGCATCATTGCAAAGACTTCATGCGTAAATACTACATTGTTCTTATCATTAACGACCTTAGCCTTCTGATATTTATCGAACTGATCAGATTGGTCCGCGCCCGGCGAAGAAAGAGTGAAAGAAATCTCCGGTTTATCATCCAATAACGAAGAAATGACGGGTTCTGGTAGCAACACTGGGTGATAGATCTCCGATCCATCCATCCGAAATGCTAAGCTTCGACTCGAACAGACTGCCATGAACTTCACTGTCATATATTTGCTTTAGCATGGAGTTTCATTGATTCATATTGTTGGTTTAGCTAGAGAACAATCATGTGATTATTGCCTATAGGTTGTTGAATAGAGCATGAGTGCCAATGATGATGGCATCCTCATTGGGAGTGAACATCCAGTTTTCCACGTTCGGCGAGAGCGTCTATGGTGGAGAAGGCGATGACGATGCAATCGAGGACGGACAGGGCTGAGCTTGCTCGAGGAAACGGCGACCATTTTGGAACAGACCACCTTAGCGGCTTATAAACTTAACAAGCTCAACGTCCGAGGAGTCGAGAGTGCGTCGGAGCCGGTCGCGGACATAGTCGGCAATTATATATATATATATATATATATATATTATGTAAACTATATGTATAAGAGGAAAGAAGACTTTCTTTTTTCTCTTTTGTGTTTTTTTCTTCTTTTTTTTAAATCTTCCCTTTTTTTTCGCCCGTCCCCTCTTCCTGCTTTTTTTCCTTTTTTCTTTTCTTCCATTCTTTTCAAATATTCTCTTTTTAATATTTTTTTCTTTCTCCAAAATTCCTCTCTTTTCCTCTTTTTTTTTTTCTAAATCACCTCTCAATTTTTTCTCCGGCAATAATATTAATGAAGGACTTGCTTCGGTTTTGGCTTACGGTGTAGCAGTGTCAGCAACTGGCAACTTCTATGGTGAACACAGCAAGCAGTAACAACGACACCAACACCAGCAGAGACGGTAACACGGCAGTGGTGATGGTGATGATAGCAGCAATAAACGTCGATAGGCAGCAGTGATGACAACAATAATGGTGAGCAGCGGTGACGGGCAATGCAGCAACAATAGCATCCGGCATGATTGGCGGCATTATCTCGCCACTCAACCATGATGGCTATTTGTTTTCTTCTTTTTTTTATATGGATGTATGTAGATATAAGGGGAAGAGGCTATTTCTTGTCCTTATCCGTAATCCCCAACTCCCTCCCGCAGAATCCCAGCGAATCAAACAAAAGAGATTGGATCAAATTTGAAATTTTAAAGTTTCAAATTTGAAATTTTAATTAATTAATTTTTTTAATTTTCTTTTAATTTAATTTTTTTAAACTCAATTAAACCAATTTGCCTTGGTATTTGTGTTTGGATACCTTGGGATTTGCACCTTCCTCAGGTTGCCTCGAGATATGTTCTCAGGCTATATGAAGTTTAGGATCGCATTGAGATGCGTATTTGGGCTATCCTAAGATTTGAGATTGCCTCAAGATATGTGTTCTCAAGGGCAATCTTGTAATTTGCATTTATGCCTCGAGATAAATTCTCAGGGGTAATTTTGTAATTTGCACTTATTTTTTATTTACCTCGGGATTTGTATTCTAGTTCAAGACAACCAGATAATTTATTTTAAAAGGAAAGTCCAAAATTAATTAAGATTGGGACGTTTAAATTTTAATTCTAAATATATCCATGATTAAGATATATTTGAATTAAATTAGGGTTTGGATTCTATTAGGACATTGGGTTCTATTAAAACATATGTTATATTATTTATATATAAACATGCTCAATAAGCTAAATCTTAACTCTGGCTTAATTTGAGGTTGGATTGGGCTATGGAGACTCCAGAAACATGCCAGTATTTTTCTCAAAGCTACTAGAATCTACATCAATAAAAGATTTGGGCAATATCTCTCTCTCTATAAATCCCTAATCTAGCACGAAAGCATTACATTCAAGGTGTTCACACTAAGGGTGAGCACTACATCTTCTAACCCTAGGTTAACCCTATGATGGGAGGAGAAGATGCATTATCTCTTAACACACCTACAATCATCTTTGTTTAAGGAAGATCTACTCACATTGGATTTCTTAATCACAAACATTAACATCAAACATAGATTCTAGATTTCTCTATTAAAGATCTTCAACATTCAAATCACATGAAAAAACCACAACCGACAAACCTTTATTAAGTCTGGAAAGTTTAAGATTCAAAATACAAGAGTTATCCTAGGGTTAGTCAATGAGGAAACCTAAGGAAAGCTTAGCCGCTCATGACAATAATGTTCACAAACCAACTATTACGTAGTAAATCAACAAAACTAAATATAATAAAACTCTTTCAATCTCCACAATGATGAAACCTAGAAACCTTAAAGCTTGATGCAGAGACGAGGTCTTGAAGCCAAGAATCTCTTCTCCAATGTCTCCCCTTAGATCCACAAGCTTCTCCTTGCTCTTTCTTGCCAAAATCCCAAGAAAATCACTCTCTAAACCCTTGATGGCAACAGAGAGATGAATCCCCCTCAAAAGAGCGCTCCCCCCATTTAAAAAGAGTGCTTTCATCTTTTAAAAAGTTGCCCTAATTGCATCCAGGCAAGGGTTAGCCACGTGCATATTTGGGCAATGTTAAATGAGCATAAATTTGGGAAAATCGTGGCTTTAAACTTCACCATGGGTCTGATTTGCCTGTGTTTGGCCTGTGGTTGGCTTCACCACAGGTCCGATATGCCTGTGTTTGACTCGTGGCTAGTTTCACCACACCCTTGATATAACCATGTTGAAGGTGTGGTGAAACTAAAAAGTTTTATTTTCAGCCCCAATTAAATTCCTGTTGGGTCCTATTCACCACTAATTGTGCAAGGGACTTGTTGCTTTCAAAAGTTCTTCATTTTGGCTTTATTTTTAGCCCCCAATTTGCACCGAATCTATTCCTTTGATCCAGTATGCTTCCAAAAATAACTTAAACACAACAAATAAACAAATTATGCATCAAAATTAACAAAATATCTACTTGAGAACAAGCTAAATGCTCCAAAGTTTGTATAAAACATCTACAATTGAGCACTTATCAAACCTCCAAAAAACATATAATTTTTAAAAATATAATACTTTTATTTTTTTTAATTAATTACAGATCCACACTTTATAACAAGCGCATAATTGATAAGTCATATTGTTCTATATTTTTTTTTTCCTTTCCTTTCCCTAAAACAAACTAAAACAAACAAGGTTTACTAAACAAACTTTATTTTCTTTTTCCTCACTAAAATTTGATTATCAACAGAAGGTTGCGACCCTTTCTTTCTTTCCCCTTACTTCCTCTCCTTTTCTTTCTTGTACATTCCTTCTATTTTTGGATCTAAATATTATGTAAATATTTTTTTTAAAATTTTATTTTATTTTAAATATTTTCATTTATGAATATCTAAATATTGATATTTGAGAACATAAATACTTTAGTTAAAAAAATATATATTATTTTTAAATTAACTACACTGTATTGATAAACTATCAATGAACTTCTCATACCTCGATGTAGTCCGTGATGGATATTGATTAAGGTGTTTTTTTAGGACATAGAACTATTTGTCATTTGTGAAATTGCATGAGATATGTATTTAGTTAACATTTTGATTTAATTAATATAAATTAAAATAAATTATTTGATAAAATATTTTCAAATAACTATATGTGCTTATTCATATTAATAATTTTTAAATAATTTATATTTATTTATTTAAATAATTAGGTTTTATTAAAGTTGATGTAATAACTTTGAGGTGTTTCATAAGAAAATAAAATTTATTTTCGATAGAGTAGGGGAAGATTTTATTGTGTTTTTGGCTCCCATAATGGGGATGGAGATGGGAATGGGGAGAATGGGGAAAGGATAGGAATGGGGGAATGAGGAGTAAATCGGAATGAAAACTGTGTTTGGTTAGATCAATAAACTATTAGAAATGTAAAAAGTAAGAAGGAGATCTGAGAAAATTACGTTTTTGTATTTGATGCAAAATCTAGGAGACACACTCCTCAAAATCTTTGAAACATCTTCCTCCTCTTTAATCTCAAAACCAAGTCCCTTAATCTGATTTACAAGAGTGACTACACGATTGATATACTCCTGCACATTTTTAGACTCTTTCATTTGCAAAACTTCAAACCTTTGCCTTAATGTTTGTCTTCTCACTGACATTATTCGAGAGGGACCTTGGTATTGTGTCTGAATATGCTTCCACGCATCTTTAGCTGATCCAACACCTGCAATTCTATCAAAAATTTGATCATCTATTGCCTGTTGTATTAAGTATAGAGCCCTAGCATCTTCTCTCTGGCTTTCTTCCTTCTGAGCCTCAGTACCTGTAGTTATCACCCCATTTTCCACGACTTTCCATAAGCCTTGCGACCGGAACAACATTTTTATTTTCACACACCATCGTTCATACCCTTCACCCTTGAAAAGAGGGAGAGTTGGGAGTGTAACCTCATGAGTTGGTGTTGCAGCCATGAACACTTGGTCTTCCACCTCTATACACCTTCTAGCAGTGAGAAGAAGTTTTCTTCAAGCTCTGATACCAGTGTTGGACTTGAATCAATGAGGAGAATTTCTATTATATCTGCAATACAGAGAAGAAAAGAAACACTCACTCTCTCCAGGAAAGCAGCAGCAACATTTCATTACACACTTCTTCAAAATTCTAAAGCATTACAAGTTATTACTTTAAGACCAACTTCTTTCCAGAAATTTCTTTCTGACTCCACAGTACACACTAATCATAACAAGCAATTCTATAGACCCAACTTTACAACCATACATACAAAATATTTCTTCAATATTCATACATTACAAAATAACAACACTCTTACATACAAACTCATCTTCTGGAAACCCCCAGTCCAACATATGACTTCAAGCTTTGAGTTAACCTTGACTTTTCAAACACTATCCAACAAATATTACGTGAATAAATATAATATGGAAATATATATGTTAATCTAAACATGTCTCAATCTAACCTCCAACCATTTAATCTCCTGCTACATCTGTAGTGCAAACCCTTCAGCTATGATGGTTGTTTCAACAGCATAGTGCAGGATAGTGTTTACCGTCTTGTCATTTTGATTATCCGACAATGACCAAGATGGTAACTGTGAACCCCACCCGTTCTTAAATCCTAGCCGTGGAATATATCCATATATATATATATATATAATTATATTATCTTTTATCATTTGTTTAAAATTATTCTTTTAAATTAGGATCTATCACCCACTGCGTGTAATTACCTAGCGATATCTTTGACTTGATATGATCAAGGCAAGACCAAAATCATCCTCATTTTTTTAACCTGGCGGAGAGGTTCGGAAAATCTTCGACCGAGAAACTCTTATACTGGTGTCTAAAGTAGGTGATTTTTCAAATAGCATGTTTATGAAGAGTAAAAAACACAAAATGGAATAATTTGTAAAGAATGAGATTTCAAAGAATGTAACTAACTTTTGATTATGAAAACGAATGAATTAATTCTCATTACAATTTGAGACATTTATAAAAGCAATTACACTCTTTAATTGCATCCTTCTGGCAAAGGTTGCATTCATGAAATAACACTGATATAACTGCAAATAACTGACAACGTAAGTGAAACCAAATAACCAAATTAACTGTTTCACAACATTCACATTGGCTGCCACCTGGATAATAACATGAGAAGTTTTGATCATTCTTCAACATCTTCCCTGAATCAAAGCTGAAAATGTGGGCCCCAGTGTTTAAATGCTTTGTCTTATTTTGTTTGTAACAAAGCTCAAAACCTGGATTCAAGGAAATGTTTTAATTTCTCAATTTTGTAAACCCCGGAATTTCATGAATACTTGTATTAAGTTTTTGTTGCCTTAATTATTAGTTGTGGCCAGCTTGTATTAGGGAGAGATTAGCATCCTTCTTCAAGAGTTTTCTCAGAGAGAGAGAGAGAGAGGGAGAGAGAGAGAGAGAGAGAGGGATATGGCTTCCTAATACCTTGTTGGTGAGCATCTAATGTTTACTTAAAACAGTTACTTTTTAAGCATTTGTGTAACCTTCAACCATGTTGATATGCTCATTTACAAGAATGTATTTGTCCTAGTATAAAGTTCAAGGTTTTATGGACTAGTGGTAAAACCAACTATGAGATCCCTTTATGGTATTATTGTTGTTGTTGAGTTTGAATCTTTATTTTGTGGTTGCTTTAATGGATTTAATTCCATATTAGAGAAGGTTAATGATTATTGTTGTAGATAAAAGAATGTTAACTTGTGAATTTAGTGAAAACCTGCAACCTTTGTAGTGTTTTTGAACTCTTTAGATAATCCAATCTTGGGAAACCCAAGCTTTGAGATACATGCTCTCATGTGGTGTGACTATATGCATGTAATTTTGGTTGACTTGCATGTCTCCATGTCTTCTTTCAAGAATGCTTAAGGGCCAACTAATGCATGCATAGCATAACACACTTACCTTTTAATATCTGCAACCATAGAATGTGTTTTTGTTTCCATTTGAAAGTGACCTTGCAGTCCTTGGGTGATCTTAGGTAGTTGCCTTGATGATGACTAACAACCCTAGTTTATGTTCATTTATGTTTTGATTGGTTCATGATTTCTTGAGTTGTAATAGTTGGCAATCCTTCGGTTATAGGACCATTTGAGAAGTGACTTTGGGTCGTCGCATTGTGTAATGTAGTAGAGTATTTTTGAGGTAAGTAATCCACCGATAACTCCGTATTTTTCAGTATTTGAGAAATTATTTTATTCGGTAAAATAATTATCTAGTATTTTGTTATTTTATTTTGAATATATGTTATATTTGTGGATATTGAAATTATTTATCTAGTATTTGAGAAATTATTTTATTCGGTAAGTGACTTTGGGTCGTCGCATTGTTGCTTTAAGTAATTATTTTTATTTAGTTTTTGATTTGGTAAATCTACCTTGGTGTAATGCTAATTAAATGATTGCTATTCATTTTAACTTGGTTATTAACTTATTATTTATACTAAGTGTGCGATTACATTCAATTGATTACTTCAACATTTTTAAAATTCGTTGGTTTGCAGGCATGGGTTGATGATTCTACTATCATTTGGATTGACTTAGTTATTTCCATTATTTATTTATTTATATACCATTTAATTTAGTATTGAAGGCGCTGGTGTTTTGAATAATTTTAAATATTTTATTCGCTTACTTTTTGTATAATTTATTATATTTATCTAGTTATTTGCCCCTAAAGTGAAATCTGGGAATTTATCAGTATTTCTAAATATATATGAACTTGAGGAAATTTTAGAAATTTCTGAACTTTTACTCTGCAGATATTTTGTATCTGAAAGTTTTGGTCTCCAAATGAGCGATATGCAACCCTGTCAGTGGTGGATTAAACCATGACCTTGTCGACAAGAAATTCTGGAAAATAAGATTGCAGTTTCGCACCGTGTCCATCTGGTGAAATAATCAACGACCATCTGATATTCAGTCTCGAATCACCGAGGGTAAATAAATGACCTATGTTATTCTGGCTCCGGTCACCGAGGTAAAACAAATGACATCTAGCATCTATAGTGAATTTGGAGACATACAGTGGAATCTGTTAATTATTTTCTATTTGTCTTTTTGATTTTGATTTTCTGCAAAGACAAACTTTTTGTCCTACCTCAAAGTTTTTATAGTTCTGATATCGCGTTTCTGGTTTTAAACTTTTGGTAAATGTCATATTTGGAAATATTCTTTTATTAGAACATCATACTTTGTATTTTGTTAAATTATGATTTAGGAGATTTGTATTATTCTGAAATATCTGGTATACTTGAAAACTCATTTTTAAAATTTCTGGTTTAGTTTAACTATTGTTTGGAGACGCATGCTCATAATTAGAAAACTTTCTATATTTCTGATTTACAGCTTTGAAATCTAGTATTCTTTTGATTATCGTATTCTTGAATGGTGGTACTACTTGAGAACTATACCTCTATTGAATTATTTATTTTTGTATTGTTTAAACTATGTTTAAACTTTGAATGATTCTTAATACTTGAAATTAAGATTATAACTCTGTTATTTTAAATCAATTTCTGGATTACTTGCTGGGCTAGCGAGCTCATGGATTTGTTTTAAATTCTTTTCAGATCACGAGTGGTAGACCGGTGTGGACCTTGAAAGACAGTCTGTAGATGTGGTCTTATTCTGTGTAAAATTAATTCTTATTATTGTCTGTCCTTGTGTCCTTGTATTTTGTATTTTAGACTTCTTGCATCCCAGTATTAAGTACTTTGTAGAGTCTGTAATCATGTAACTTAGTTGGTTCACTATAGTTTTGTCTATCCTGAATTAGGTTCTGAGGCCTTGCAGGTCTACTGGGTTCCTGCCTTGTGGGTCTGCGGCCGTTTCTCTTCGAATCGGGTTCGGCGAGCTGGGTTCTGGGCGTGATAGCAAACATTTAACATAGATCTGAAATAATTATATTTGTGGATGGGGAGTGGTTTTGTAAATACATCAGTCAATTGTTCATCAGTTCCACAATGCTTCAAAATAATCTTCGCATCTGCGACAAGGCCTCTGATAAAATGAAATCTTATATCCATATGCTCAGTTCTTCCATGCATTGTAGGATTTTTTTGTTGTGGATATTGCTAATCTACTATGACAGAAAATCTCAGTTGTTTCAACTTGAACATGCACATGTCTTCAAGTAATCTTTTTAACCATATTGCTTAACATGCTGATGACGTAGTCACTACATACTCTGCCTCCGCTGTTGATAAAGCAGTTACCTCTTGCTTCTGAGAACTCCATGTAATTGCACTGGTACCTAGCATAAACACACTTCCTGAAGTGCTTCTTCGATCATGTAATGATCCTTCCTAGTCGCTGTTAGTAAACACAATTATTTTAAAGTTTGAAGTTCTTCCATACCAAAGGCTAAAGTTAATTGTTTCTGTAATGTAGCATAGAACTCTCTTGGCTACAGGATATTGAAGTTTTGTAGGATTGCTCATGTACCTGGATACCATGCTGACAAAAAATGAAATATCTGGTCTGGTGTGGACCAAATAATTCAATCCTCTAGTTAGGCTTTTGTACATCTTTGCATCTATATTCCCACTACCATGTTTTGCTTACATTTTCTCTGCATTCTTTGGAGTCAAAACCTTCTTACACTATTGCATGTTAAACTTGTTTAATAAATTTTCTGCATACTTACTTTGACTAACAAATATTCCTTCATTCCCTTGTCTCACTTCCAGCCCAAGAAAATAGTGCATTAGTCCCATATTACTCATTTCTAAAGTGTTCATCATTCCTGCTTTAAACTCATCAATTAACAATTGCGAGGATCCCAAATAAATAATTTCGTCAACATACAAACAAACCAATAACATACCATTTCTTTCTTTCTCCTTCTTGTATCAAGTAGGTTCATTTACACTTCATTCAAACCCATGATGTATGAAATAGTGATCTATCTTTCTATAACAAGCTCTTGGAGCTTGTTTCAAACCATTTAAACCCTTTCTTAATTTATAGACTTTATCTTCACTTCCTTCAAACATAAATCCATTTGGTTGATCAATAAACACATCTTCTTGAAGCTCTCCATTCAAAAAAGCACTTTGCACATCAAGTTGATAAATTGGCCATTGTTGTTGTGATAATAGTGCGAGAAGAACTCTTACTGTTTCCAACCTTGCAACCGGTGAGAAGGACTCCTCAAAGTTCACTCCTTGCACCTGTGAATACCCCTTTGCCACTAAGCTTTCTTACTGGCTTTGAACAATTTCATTTGCATGAAATTTTGTTTTGAATATCCATTTTAAGCCAATGGTATCCTTTTCTTCTGGTAGATCACAAAGTTCCCATGTTTTATTTTTCAGAATTACTATGATTTCTTCTTTCATAGCTTCTTACTATTATTCCTTTGAAGCGGCTTCTTCATAGGTGGTTAGGAACAAGATTCATATAATTCTTTTAAAATTCTGACCTTTGAAACTGGAGTTTCTACATCTGAGGAATTATTGTCGATTGTACTTATTGAATTGTCATTGTTTGGTGTGGTCCCACCATTTGAATTGTTATTGCTTGATGTGGCCTCACCATTGGAATTGTTATTACTTGATATGAGTAACGGATCTGCAGCAACTTCAATTCAAATCCTCTCTTGAGTTTTTGCTTCAATATTCCAATCCCATTTTGCATCCTCATTGAATACAACATCTCTGCTTTTTATAATTTTTCCATTCACTGCATTATAAAAACGAATGCCTTTGATTCATTTGAATAACCAATGAATATTCATTTCATTGATTCATCATCTAACTTTTGTCTATTGTGAGAATTTATCATGGAGTATGCTATGCAGCCAAATATTCTCAAATAATTACGAGAAGGCTTCATATCTTTCCAAGCTTCAAAAGGAGTAATATCTTGCACTGCTCTTGTTGGTGATAAATTCAGTAAATGCACTGTTGTTACTACTGCCTCAACCCAAAAATAATTAGGAAGATCATTCTCCATCAACAAACATCGAGCCATTTCAACCACAGTTCGATTCTTCCTCTCCACAACCCCATTTTGCTCAGGCGTATAGGGTGTTGCTAGTTGCCTTTGTATCTGATAAGTGCTTGTGTGATATTAATGCGAAGCATTCTTTCCTTATGTTGAGCATTACTCTTCTAGGGTTTTACACTAATATGTGTGTTTTTATGTCACTTTCGTGCAGGTAGGGTTGTGAGGCCGTTTATGAAGAAAAGAAGCCAATGTGGATCATAATGCACTGATTTTGGGGGAAATCTTGCTAAAATTCAAACGCGAAGACATAGGTCGGGTGTGAGATGCTAGAGTGTGTGCCAACCTCCTTGTATTCGAGTTGGCACATCCATTTGGAGGGGCACAAGGGCAGTCACACTCGAGCATTCCGACTTATGCACATAGAACAAGAGCTCCACCAACTAGTCTATCATTGAAGAAGCAAGTGATCCACGACGTGAATGTGTGCCGATTTGCGTTACCCCGATGAAAGCACAGATTTGGAAAGCTATTCAGGCAGGATACTGTAACAACACTGTAGCAAAGTAATGTAGCAGCACTGTTCACAACTGGCCGGGAAAACAGGAATTCAGAGAACCCACATGGGCGTGTGGAAATTATCCACGCCCGTGTGGAAATTCCACATGGGCGTGTGAAAGATCCACATGCCCGTGTGGTCGCCCGATTCCAGCCCTATTTAAAGCCGATTCAGCCCCGATTTCAACATTCTTTTCTCCATCTTTCCCCCAACTCGAGAGAGGGCTTCGGCTAGGGTTTTGAGGGGTATTGGCTAAGGTTTTGGAGAAGTTCTATGGCTCCGACATCGTCATTACTTAGGAAGAAGTTTGGTAGGGGAGCTTCCGTCGAGGCGTATCCTATACCGGACGAGGGAATCCTTGGACGACGAGTAGAGGAATTTCTACAAGACCATAGACACGACCATCGAGGGGGTTTCTTTATGGATTCATTGCTTTTACATTCTATTTCTTTGATTGTACTTAGCTCCGTGGAGAGCTAAACCCCTAGTGGGTACTTGGGTATTTGTGAACCCTAAGATATATTTGTTTCATTGAATCTTTTTATTATGCTTTCAATTAATTGATGTTTGTTGTGAGTTCCAACCTTGAATGTTTGATTGTATGAATGATAAGTGCTTGTGCGATATGAATGCGAAGTGTTCATTCCTTATGTTGAGCATTACTTTTCTCAGGTTTTTACATTAATATGTGTGTTTTTATGTTATTTTTATGTAGGTAGGGTTGTGAGGCCGAGTATGAAGGAAATAGGCCAATGTGGATCATAATGCACCTATTTTGGAGGAGATCTTGCTAAGGTTCAAACGCGAAGACATAGGTCAGGTGTGAGATGCTAGAGTGTGTGCCAACCTCCTCGCATTTGAGTGAGCATATCCATTTGGAGGGGCACAAAGGCAGTCACACTCGAACATTCCGACTTATGCATATAAGAACAAGAGCTCCACCAACATGTATATCATTGAAGAAGCAAGTGATTCATGACGTGAACGTGTGCCAGTTTGCGTTACCCCGATGAAAGTATGGAATTGGGAAGTTATTCAGGTCGAAGACTGTAGCAGAGAACTATAGAAAACACTGTAGCAGCACTGTTCACAGCCGGCCGAGAAATCAGAGAAACAGAGAATCCACACGGGCGTGTAGAAATTATTCACGCCCGTGTGGAAATTCCGCACGGGCGCGTGTACCGTCCATGCCCGTGGAGTTGCCCGATTCCAGCCCTATATAAAGCCGATTCAGCCCTGATTTTGGTATTCTTTTCTCCATCTTTTCCCCAACTTGAGAGAGGGCTTCGGCTAGGGTTTTGAGGGGTATTGGCTAGGGTTTTGGAGAGGTTCTACGGCTCCGACATCGCGCATCGTTTGGAAGAAGGTTATTGGGAGAGCTTTCATCGGCATCGATGCGGTGAGGTGTATCCTAGGTCGGACAAAGGATCCCTTGCGACGAGTAGAAGACTCTCCACAAGACCATCGACACGACCATCGAGGAGGTTTCTTTATGGATTCATTACTTTTACATTTGATTTCTTTGATTGTACTTAGCTCCATGGAGAGCTAAACCCCTAGTGGGTACTTGGCTGATTGTGAACCCTAGGATGTATTCGTTTCTTTGAAATTCTTTATTATGCTTTCAATAAATTGATGTTTATTGTGAGTTCCAACCTTGAATGCTTGATTGCATGAACATTTCCCCTAAATTGTCACTAGGGTTGAGAGTTCTTGTTGGTAACCTTGTGAGTGAGTGACACACCACGAGCGTTAGACAAAGCTAGGTTGGAGAGGGTTGACAGGGTGAGTCGAGAGGTACTGGAGCGTCCCCTTTCCCCTCCGACGTGATAGATTCTACCTCCGTTCCTCGAGTTCTTTGCGGCCATAATAGAGTGAATGTTCTAAGGGATGAACCTCCAGCTGGGGGCCTAGTTGCGGCGTGCAATGGGTGAAGCGTTGAGAGGATCTTAGTATCTAGGGCTTAATTGTGGCTAGGGACCTTCACGCTGGAACAAAGGGTTAGGTCTAAATCTAGGAAGAGATTTATCACTTGGAATCCCTAGAGCTCATTGCAACTCTATCGAGTGCGAGGTGTTGAGATTGTTCGATTTCTCCTCCGGGACATGTATAGAGTTAGGCATAGTTGACCTTAGATTTGGGACTATGTATGTAAGGATTTCCACAACTCACCATTGCATTGATTAGGAAGCATAATAGAGAGTTCTTGCACTTTGGAAGCGATTATCCTAGGTGAAGCATCATCCGAGTACCCCATCTTTATCGATTGCCTTACCTTCTCCTTACTTTTGCTCTCTTACTTGTTGCTTTTAATTGCTGAGAATTGAATCATTATCACACTCCTTATCATTGATCTTTCACATAGCTAAGAATCGAATTAAGTGTATTTACTCCCTACTCCTTGTGGATTCGATCCCGCTCACTCGGGATTATTACTTCGACAAACCCATGCACTTGCGGGATATACGCAAGGGGACCTTGTCAAGTTTTTGGCGCCGTTGCCGGGGAGCTAGGCGTTTAGAGATACTTTGCACTTTGTTTTCTTAGCTATTTCACCACACATTCTAATTCATATCTTCTTATTCTATCATCGTTCTGATTGTCTTTTTCTTTCTTTTTGGTGCAGCTCCAGGTTATGACCCGAGGGAATCCATCAATATTGATTGAAGGAGACCCTGAGCTTGAACGTACACTTAGAAAAAAAAAGGAAAGAACCTGTGCAAGAACAACATAATCCAGCTGATTTGGAAGTAGAAGGATCTGAAAACATGGCACAACAAAATGAGCAACAATGAACACTATCCGATTATGCCAGACCTTCAGTGTTGGGGACACAATCGAGTATTGTGCGTTCCCCAATTACAGCTCAGAACTTCAAACTAAAGCCGGCATTCATCCATATGCTGCAGCGGAGTGAAGCGTTGAGGCGATCTTTTTATGTAGGGCTTAATTGTGGTTAGGGACCTTCCACCTGGACCAAAGGGTTAGGTCTATAATTAGGAAGAGATTTATCACTTGGAATCCCTAGAGCTCATTGCAACTCTATTCGAGTGCGAGGTTGAGAGGTTATCTAATCTCTCCTCCGGGACATGTATAGAGTTAGGCATAGTTAACCTTATATTTTGGACTATGTATTTAAGGATTTCCATGACTCACCATTGCATTGATTAGGAAGCATAATAGAGGGTTCTTGCACTTGAAACAATTATCCTAGGCGGAGCATTATCCGAGTACCCCATCTTTATCGATTGTCTTACCTCCTCCTTTACTCATGCTCTCTTATTTGTTGCTTTTACTTTTGAGAATTGAATCATTGTCACACTTATCACTATTGATCTTTCACATAGCTAAGAAGCGGATTAAGTGTTTTTATTCCCTACTCCCTGTGGATTCGATACCTGCTCATCCGGGATTATTTCTTCGACAAACCCGTGCACTTGCGGGATATACGCAAGGGGACCTTGTCAGTATCCCATTCTTGGCACAAAATATCTTGAATTTATTAGAAAGAAATTCCCCTCCTATGTCTGAACCCAAGATCTTCATATTCCTGCCAGATGCATTCTCCACTAAAGCCTTGAATCTTCTGAATTCTTCAAAGACTTGGGACTTGAATTTGATGAAGTATACCCAAGTCATTTGAGTATACTCATCTGTAAACAATAAATAGTATTTGTTACCTCCAAGAGAAGTTGTTTGCATAGGACAACATACGTTTGCATGTATAAGTTCGAGTGGTGTTGATGCTCACTAACTTGCATTTTTTTGGAAAAGTCCTCTGATTTTGTTTCCCATAAATACAAGCCTCACATACTTCATCTTGATCAATTTGAGGTAAACCAAATACCATCTCCTTCTTGCTGAGAAGTTCAAACCTTTCGAACTGAGATACGCATATCTTAAGTGCCATAGTGTAGATGAGTTTTGTTCAGTTAAGACCAAGCGAACATTTCTTATTCTTGAACGATCAAGTTAAAACATTTTGTTTATTGTCATTTGTACTTTGGCTACTAATTGCCTAGTCTCTGCATCTTTAATATAGAATGTTTCATTTGAAAATAAGACTGAATACCTACTGAATATTAGTTGGCAAACACTTAATAAATTATATGCAAGATTAGGAACATAATGAACTTTGTGCAGTAAATTCACTTGCCCTTGTGATGTTGTGAAAGCCACAGTCCCTTCTCCATTTACTTGCATTTTTTTATCATTGCCCAACTTCACCTTTTTCCTCTTTGATTCATCCAACTCACTAGAAAATTCTCTTTTGTGAGTCATATGATTAGAGCACCCACTATCTATCAACCATGGTTCATCTATACCTTCTTTTTTCCCATTATTTGCCATGAACAAATTTGATTATGCATTGCTTTTTACCACATTCACAACTTTATCTTTATACCAGCAATCTGCTTTAATATGCCTATATTTCCTGCAGTGATGACATTGCTTGCACATTGCTTTTGTAATTTCTTTGATCTTGATTGAACTGCCTTTGTTCGATGTTCCTTCCTCTACCTCTTCCATGACTCCGGGCTCTATAAAAACCTCTTCCTTGGCCTCTTCCTACTGGATTTTCATGGTGCTTTAAACTGGAGGCTTAAAAAGCCTTCTCTTCTGATTTTTCTATAGATTTATTAAGCCTCATGACAACGCCCCTTGTGTGTTACCCGCAAGTGCACGGATTTGTTAAGTAATAAATCCTAGGTGAGTGGGGTATTGTATCCATAGGGAGTAGGGAATAAAAATACTTAAATTGCTACTTAACCATGTGAAAGTGAACAATGATAGTATCGATAAAATGTAGTGAAAACAAAGATAAAAAAGGAAACAAGAATGAGAGGCAAATGTAAGTGAGAGGTAAGGCAATCGTTAGAAGTGGGGTACTCGGGCGATGATCCAGCTAGGATTAATGTTTCAAGTGCAAGACCAACTATTATACTTCCTAATTAATGCTCAATGACTCGTGGAAATCCTTAATCACAAGGTCCCAAATCTAAGGTCAATCGTGACTAACTCTACACTATGTCCCGGCGGAGAAATCGGTCAATCTCAACACCTCACACTATGTAAAGTTGCATGGAGTTCTAGGGAATCCAAGTGATAAACCCTCTTCCTATGTATAGACCTAACCCTTTGGTCCAGGCGAAATGCCCCTAGTCACATCTAAGCCCCAGACACTAGAGTCACTTCAATGCTTCACTATGTTGCTCGCACAACTAAGCCCCAGTGAAGTTCATCCTCTAGAACTTCACTCTATTGTGACTGTAAAGAACTCAAGGAAATGGAGGTAGGATAAATCACATTGGAGGGGAAAGGGGACGCTCCGCTACCTCTTGACTCACCCTCTCATCCCTCTCCAATCAAGCAATGTCTAACCCTCGTAGTGTGTCACTCATCTACAATGGTAACCAAGATCGACTCTCAACCCTAGTGTCACTCTATGGGAGAAATCATTCCACAAGCACTCATGATTGGAACTCAATTGAAACATCAATTAAGGAAAGCATAATAAAAGATCAATGAAACAATAACATCCTAGGGTTTACAAAATCCAAGTACCCACTAGTGGGTTTAGCTCTCCATTGAGTACAATACAATCAACAATGAAATCGAAAGTAAAAACAAGTGCTCCATAAGAAAAACCGCTCAGTAGTTGTGTTGATGGTCTTGTGGAGTAACCAAGTCTTCTCTAAAAGTCATCTTGTCCGGCCTAAGGCATACCTTGCAGGATCTGTGTCGATGAAAACTCCCCCAATAACCTTCTTCCAAGTGAATCGCGGTGTCAAATCCCTCAAACCACTCCAAAGACTTGCCAAAAGCCTCTCCAAACCTTAACCGACGGCCTCCCAAACGATGGAGAAAAGTGAAAGAGAACAGGGGAAAAAGATTCCCAAAATCAGACTGAAGCGCGGCTTAAATAGAGGTGGAATCGAGCATCCACATGCTCCTGATGATCTACCACACGGCCATGTGGAATTTCCACACGGGCGTGGGAAATTTCCACATGCCCGTGTGGATTCTCTGGAAATGCTGTTTACGGACGGCTGTGAACAGTGACTGCTATAGTACTTGCTATGATGTTTTGCTATAGTAGCCTGCTATAGTACTCGGCCAAAACACTCCCAATTCCACACTTTTCATTGAGACAACATAAACGGGCACACATTTATGCCATAGACCGCAACTCTTCTTCAATCAAAGGCTTCGTTGGTGAAAATCTTGTTATCAATGCACAAGTCGGGATACGCAAATGTGACTGCCTTTGTGCCCCTCCAACTCATTGTAATGATTTGAATTCATGGAGGTTGGCACACATTCACGTATCCTGGAGTCCGACTTGTGTTTTCGCGTTTGTTCCTTCCAAGATAACACCAAATAGTGCGTTTATGATCTAGTTTTGGTTTCTTTTCTCAATACTTAGCTTCACAACCCAACATACGCAAAAGAACACAAATACACAGGTATTAGCGGTTAAAACTGCTAAAAGTAATGCTTATCATAAGGAAAGAACACTTCAAATTCTTATCACACAAGCACTTATCAAACTCCCCCACACTTAAGCTTTTGCTTGTCCTCAACAAAGAAATACACATTGAAACATAGAAGAAGGAAATATTGAAAGTTCTTGGCCTTAGGTTCACCAAAACATGCAAGGAGAGCATTCTACAAGTAAGGGAAATTTTAACACTAAATACGAAAAATCAATGCTCTAGCCAAAAACTCGAATAAAAAAGGACAACAAACCCGAAATCATGTAAGTGTGTGTATACTCACTCAATTCAACCCAAAGTATACTCCTCAAAGTCCTAAGTATAAGGGACTTATTTATCTACAAAATATAAAAAAATAAAAAGATGGTAGTAGCTTCACACATCCTCTAAGGTAGCCCTTTCCCAAGTGGCTGCTAAGGTGGCTTTCACATTTTTGAGGTGGTAGCTCTTTCTACCGGGGTGGTAGCTTTCACTCATCCTATGAGATAGCTCTTTCTCTCATTAGGGCAAAACTAGTATCCAACTTATGAGAGTAGCTACATAAAACATAGGTGGTAGCTCTTTCCACCCCTAATGCACAAACAACAAATATATTTTTTTCAGCAGAATTAACAAAAGAAGTAATACTAACTAGTCCCTTTAACATTAAGCTTGAGTTTCCAAAAGAAATTAAAGAGCGAGTAGTGCAACAAGTGCCATTCGGGCAAAAAATTCCTAGAAATTCAAGTAAAAACTAGAGCATGAGAATATTCAATGTTAAAAATTCTCCTAAACTCAAGGATATAATCATTGCAACTAGGGTGAACCACCATTGGCTATGTGAGCATGTATGTAAATCAAAAGTTATATAAAAGACATGTGCAACGTGAACTCCTCCCCACACTTAAGTTGTACATTTTTCCCAATGTGCACATGCAAGCTCACTAATAGTGTATATCAATCAAGAATATATGTGGGAGAAGCAATCAGAACAATACTCCCCTAACTCCTAGTATTACTTGTGATGGAGCTAAATCCTTGGGAGTGATGTTCCAACGGGTTGTGAAGCACACATGGCCAAGTGCCAAAACACCTTGGCCGTGTCCATGACTAGTTCTCATTCCCATACTGACAAGACCATCTGCACGCATACACAAAGGGATTCAATGAAGTTCAATAAAAACAAAAACAACTCGAGTATATGAAAGAGAGCAATGAATACAACTCGAGACAACAAAACGAAAAGAACATATAAACTCAGAAGGAAAATCCTTTCGGAATGTACATGTCTAAAATAAAATGCAGAAATAAAGAAATGAAAAAAATGCATCAAGTTTCGGTGTCGCCCTCTAGCGCTGCTACTACTGCTGGATAGTTGAAAGGTGCCGGTGGATCAGGTGATGGTGAGGATGATGGGGCTGTAGGGGTTTGAGGTCTCAGAAAAAATAATGAGGCAACGTCTCGCTCAAGAATCTACTGTAATGTATCAAAACGTGCCATAAACTCTGTGTAATATGTGGCCTGTGTAGCCTAGACCTCAGTGATCTCTGTCCGTAGCACCCCCACCGCACTCCCAGCCTCTCAAAATGATCATAGGCTCGAGACAGTGAAAACATGCATACTAGGGGGGCTCCTTGGTCTCCATCGGTGTCGGCTGGGGTTCGGGGACAGGCTGAGAAGCCTCAGCATCATCACCTTCACCCTTGAATATCTCTGGGGCGGGTGTAATCAAAGTATATACTCCGGATTGGACACTGTGAACCATCGCCATCAGCCTCATTGTCTCTATGCCCAGGGGAGCATGTATACTCGCCTTCTCGGCCCCTCGAATCGTGTCCAGGAGACCCATACTCATAACTAGTCTCGTAATCTAGGGGCCCGAGAATATCACTCCTAATCTGACATACTACTCCTAATGTCGTATATACTCCGCCAGGATGTGTCCAAGGTGGATGGGCGTACCCTGAACCATCGAGTAGAGATATAGCAGATCTTGCCGGCTCAGGACACCGGTACTGTCACCATGGCCATTCACTGACCTGCTCATAATGACATGCAAGTATTGATATGCAGGTCAAGAAAGGCATATGGCCTTGGAAACTCCTGGCTCATACTGGCCCTAACCGCATAACACTGCATACGCTCTCTGCGGGGTCAAGGTGCCAGGATAATTTGTCGGCAGCTGAGCGTACTAATTAGTGTCTTTGAACGCCTCATCATACAACCCAAGTAGAATCGAAAACTGAGAGATGCTCATGCTATGGTGATGCCCAAATGCTCTAAACTGAACTGCGTCAAGGCTGTCGAATCTCTCGTAAGATCTGTCAAACTCAAATGATGACAAAACCTCCCGAGCAAGTACAGGAATGGCTGGCTCCCTAATAGATAGTAATTACCTCTAACCACCGATTGAAACGAGATCCTCAACCTCATCCGGTAACTCAGCTCCCTACTGTAAAACCTGCAATACACTTGTGTCTAGGAAGCAAGTCTGTCCAAATCGAAGCTTCGATAAACGCTCAAACCGAGCCTGATGCTCGGGAATAACGAACTTAGTGCGCTCTGTCTCAGGGGACTGCTCTCTGGGATGTTTGCTGGCTGCGATGTTAGTCCTAGGTGCCATATCTACAAGAATTAAAAATAAATCAATTAAATTGGCTAACAAGAACAATGTTGTAGGAGTCCACACGCCCCTGTGGAAATTCCACACGCCTGTGTGGATCCACGGGGCGTGAAAAATGCACGGTTACACTCTAAAAATGAACAAATACATCATTATATCCCTTTTAATTTCTTTTTAAGCATGCATACCCCTTCTAATTGTGGAAACGAAGCAACATACACTAGTGTCATCGATTAAAATCAAGAATTAATGAAGAAAAGAAGGGAAGAGGGTTTACCGACTAGTAAAAGATGTACAACTTAAAATCAGCCGGAAAAATCAAGTAAAATCGTTCTAAAATGATGATGCAAGGTCGGGCGAGTGAGTGTGTGTGTTTTCTGAGCAGTTGAGAGTGTGAAGGTGGAGAAACTCGAATAGATTTTTAAAGAAAACCAGCGACTCTATAGTTTCTGTACATCCACACGGGCGTGTGGATATTACCCATGCCCGTGTGACTTCACAGGAGAGCTTCACAGGGGCAGATGCATGCCCCTGTGTGCTATCGAGAAAACACTCAAGTCTCTCTGAATGCATACACACGGGTGTGCGGAAAATACCCACTCCCGTGCGCCTGACACACAGGAGCATCCCCACGCCCTTGTGGCTTCTCTGTCCAACCCGAGAAAACTCTAAGTGTTTCACACGCCCGTGCGGAAATTCCCCACGGGCGTGGACTTATACAGGGCCAGTTCACAGGGGCACACCCCTGTGTATTCTAGCGATGGAAGAGAGTTCCTCTGCAGAGATCCACACGGGCGTGCGGAATTCACCCATACCCGTGTGTTAATCATAGGGTCATCCACAGGGGCAAGTCCATCTTGCTGTGTCTTCTAGGGAAAAATCTCTAAATCTCTGCAGAAAGACACATGCCCATGTGGAAATTACCCACGGGCATGTGTACCTCACAAGGTCATTCACAGGGGCGAATCCATGCCCATGTGCCTTCTCTGGATGAGCTCTCAGTAGAGACCCACGGGCGTGTGGAAATTCCACAAGCCCGTGCATTTTCTCTGGATGCCTTAGGAGAACTGCAGGCTTTGTAGAAAATTCGTGCACATATAAAAAGACTCAGAGCCTCTTTCTAGCATGCAAAATATACCAGTGAAAAACACGAAACATGCTCAAACGACCAACAACTTCGCCATAGATGTTTAAGCACATGATAACACCAACTCATCCACAATAGAATCACAGCGATGCATCAAAATATATAGACACCAACACTCAACATCTTATTCATGCAAACACTAAACTAACAACTAACAAAACGGTAAATGCTTGAGTTGCCTCCCAAGAAGCGCTTGTTTAACGTTACTTAGTTTAGCATACCTTTTCTTACCTCACAGGGGCTCATAGATGAAGGTTTTCCTCTTACCCATGACATGAAAGCATGATGAGCAAAGCCTCTTAAAGGTAGAGGAAGAGTTGTCGATCTTGTTACCACTTAAGGGCTTGTCACCTTTGTTCCCTTCATGCACATCCCCAATAGCCTTGGGGCATTTCTTATGGCATTTTCTCATTTGCTTCATCTTCCAGAGCATATTTTTCATGATCCCCGGAGTAGGTAGTACTTTCTCCTCCATACCAAGCATCATCAATTCCTTGTTCTCCTCGTCTTAATCTAGCAACCCCTCGTATGGGTCCGAATTCAACATTTCCTGCACATATTCATCGATTAGTTCATCAGTAGTTTCAAGAAAATTTAAAGTATCATCAAAGTTAAGAGAATGTTGCATGACTTTGGCGAGGCGATATGTGAGCTTGTCATCTCCAACCCTCAGTGTCAACTCCCCACCGTCCATGTCGATCAATGCCTTGAAAGTACGCAGGAATGGCCTCCCAAGTATCAAAGGAACATCTGCATCCTCATTGACATCCAACACTATGAAGTCTACAGGAAATATGTACTTGTCCACCTTGACAAGCACATCTTTAATGATGCCCCTCGGATGTGTTACCGTCCTGTCCGCCAATTGCAAAATCATCCGAGTGGGCCTAGGCTCTCCTAAGCCTAACTTTTGAAAGAAAGAGTATGTCATGACATTGATACTGGCTCCTGAGTCTGCCAATGCCATCTCTTCACCCAAGTTGTCAATGTTGCACGGGATAATAAAACTTCCTGGGTCTTTCTTCTTGTTTTGCATATTCTTTTGCAAGACCGCCGAACAAGAGGCATCTAAGATCACCGATGCACTCTCTTCCAACTTCCCCTTGTTGGTCAATAGATCTTTCAAGAACTTAGCATACAGAGGCATTTGAGACAATGCCTCCAAAAAAGGAATATTGATGTGCAATTGCTTGAATAAACCCAAGAACGTTTTGTATTGCTGATAATTTTGGTTGTTCTTCAATCTAGAGGGATAAGGGATTCTTGGCATGTAAGGTAGGGATGCCACCTCCTTCTCCTTAGTTGCTCTCTTCTCAACCTCTACGACCTCCGGTGCTTCAGCATTGGTCTTCTCACATGGAACCTATCTTCAACCTCATGACCACTTCTCAAAGTGATCACCTTCACATGCTCTCGTGGGTTGGTTTCAGTGTTACTTGGTAAGCTTCCTTGTGGTCTCTCCGATAGAGACTTCATGATTTGCCCGACTTGATTTTCTAGTTTATGTAATGAAGTGGTATGGTTGCGAAGTATAGCCTCGACCAATTGAAACCATGTATCTGATGATTGAACAAATCGGGTCAAGACTTTCTCTAAGTCGGTCATCCGGGTCTCCAAACCTGAAACTCTATTTCCATGTTTGGGGCTTTGATGAGTGTCTAAATGTAGATGTTTTCATGTGTATATCGTATTCACTTTGCATGTATTTTGTGAGGTTTGATGCCCGATTTGCGCTTAATCGTCTATTATTTGCTTTGTAGGGCATAAGGAAGCCATGGAGAACAAGAAGATATCATTTGGGCGAAAAGAGAAGAAAACAGGAATTTCATACTACCCCCATACTACCTAGTATGGGGGCCGTATGCACTGTAGTAGCGGATTGATTTGGAGTGTCTGCCCAGATTTCCATACTACCCAGTATGGGGGCCGTATGCACCCCGTATGGATCACGAATCTAGGGTTTTTGGGTGCTATACGACCCCCATACGACCCGTATGCCTCGGGGGGTATAAATACCAACTTTTAGGGCAGAAAAAGGGGACTTTTTGCTGGACCTTTTCTTGGCCGATTTTGGGGAGATCACTTGGGAGATTTTGGGCCACCTTGGGAAGGAGAAGAATGGCAAGGAAGCTAGAAGATCATTCAAGCCCAAGGTCCAAGACTCTCAAGGAAAGAAGGCAACATCATTCAAGGGGAGATCTACCACGATTTGAAGGAAGGAGACCCGCGGCTAGAGGAAGCATCATTTGGCACTCCTTTGGTGGGGAAAGCGTCATTCAACACATTCTTCACCTCCTCCTTCACCATTTCATCTAGGGAGTGTCATTTATGCTTTTGTTTCATGTTTTGCTTGTTTGTATTGCTTGTTGTGGGATGATGACACACTAGACCCCCAAGGCCACCTGGTGTTGGTGAACCTTTGGGGGTTTTATCATGTATGTTGGATGATAACTTGTTAATTCCATGCTTGGGTAATTTTGAGATTTAATCCATTGTTTTCATGCTAAGTGCTACACTAAGGAGAAATCCGTAGCTCTTTTATGAGTGATGCATGTAGATGTGACTTGCTCGCATGTATTAGATCATGAATGGATTAGAAGGGGATACTTGTATCATCACGCCGAGAAATCGGTTGTTTGGTAGCCCTCCATGTAGGTTTAATCCGAAGAAGAGTAGGTTTAATCCTAAGTGAGATTTCCTCGTACTCAATTCAATCGTAGGAATATAGATTTGGAAGAAATTCCTATCTATGTTCGTATGGGGTTAGGGTTCAATCGCCGAGAAATTGGGGTTGTTCTAATTTTGGAATCTCATGGTCCATTTTACCCTTGCATCTTTAGATCATCATCCATGTTGCATGATAACCCCTCAAGGGGATCCTCATCCATAGGCCTTTGCATCTCTTTGATTTTCTTGCTTGCTTATTGCTTATTCTCTCTAATTTGGTCATAATCTCGTTTTAGCTTTAATTACATTTAGTAGAGTAAAAATCCATCACTTGAGATCTTAGGCTAGATAATAGCTCGAGAAGGAGTAATAGGAGATCCTTAGCCCCGTGTAATACGATCCTCGCGTCTTCAAGCGAGGTATTACTTGGCGATCCCGTACACTTGGGGGGAAGCAATCAGGCTTGTTGTTGTTGGAAACCCGGCTATGCTATGGCCTTTTACTTCCCTTGGTTACTCCATGAGAAATTTGGGTGATTCCTCCTCCCCTGGTTGTAGGTGTTGCTATAAGGATTGCCTTGGTTTCTCATTGCATTACCCACAAAGTCAATTTGCTCAATGGATGAAGTACCACCAATGGCTATCGAGCAATCGGATGGGGTATATCCTCCCCCACATCCATCATAATTCATTACAACCACCAATCTAGGAGAAGTTAGAGTGTCTAACTTCTTACTCAATGCCTCCACTTGGGCTGCCAACGATGTAACCGCATCGATCTCATGGAGTCCGGCCACTTTCTTCCTTTCCCTTACATTCCATTGGTAGCTATTCATAGCAATTTCTTCTACTAATTGTCGGGCTTCATCGGGGGTCTTATTCCCCATTGTATCTCCTACAGCGGCATCTAGAAGTTGTCTTGTACTTGGATTCAGCCCGTTATAAAAGGTTTGAATGATCATCTAGTCGGGGAATCCATGCTGTGGTCACTTCCGCAAAAAATCCTTGAATCGCTCCCATGTCTCAAACAAGGCCTCGAGCTCCATCTGAACAAATGACGATATCTCATTGTGAAGTTTTGTTGATTTCCCCGGAGGAAAGTACCTTGCAAGAAAAGCTTCGACCATTTCATTCCATGTCATGATGGATGCTCGTGGTAAAGAATACAACCACTGCTTAGCTCTTCCTTTTCGAGTAAAAGAGAAAGCCCTCAATCTAATAGCATCATCCGTAACACCATTGATCTTCAGCATGTCACAAACTTCTAAGAAGTTCTCAATGTGATTGTTTGGATCCTCATCGGCCAAACTATTGAATTGCGCTGACTACTGTATCATCTGGACAAATGCTGGCTTCAGCTCAAAGTTCAGAGCTATAATCGGGGGTTGCACAATGCTAGATTGTATCCCCAATACTGACGGTCTGGCGTAATCAGAGAGTGTTCTCTGTTATTTATTCTGTTCCGCCATATTGTCAGATCCTTTAACTTCCACTTCAGCTAGATTCGACGGTTCTTGCACAGGTTCTTTACCCCTTTCTTCTGAGTATACGTTCAAGTTCAGGATCATCTTCAATTAGTATCGAAGGGTTCCCTCGGGTCATAACCTGGAGCTACACCAAAAGAAAGAAAACAAATTTGAACGATGATAGGATAAGAAGATATGAAATAGAATGAATGAATAGCTAAGATAGAAAAGTACAAAGTATCTCTAAATGCCAACTCCCTGGTAACGGCGCCAAAATCTTGACAATGCCCCTTGCGTGTGACTCGTAAGTGTACGGGTTTGTCAAGTAATAAATCCCTGGTGAGTGAGTTATCATATCTATAGGGTAGTTAATAAAAATACTTAAATTGCTACTTAACCACGTGAAAGTGAACAATGATAGTATCGATAAAATGTAATGAAAACAAAGATAAAAAAGGAAAGAAGAATGAGAGCCAAAAGTAAGTAAGAGGTAAGGCAATCAATAGAAGTGGGGTACTCGGGCAATGCTTCCCCTAGGATTAATGTTTCAAGTGCAAGACCAACTATTATACTTCCTAATCAATGCTCAATGTGTCATGAAAATCCTTAAGCACACGGTCTCAAATCTAAGGTCAACCATGACTAACTCTACACTATATCCCAGCGGAGAAATCGCTCAGTCTCAACACCTCACACTGTGTAAAGTTTCATGTAGTTCTAGGGAATCCAAGTGATAAACCCTCTTCCTATGTATAGACCTAATCCTTTGGTCCAGGCGAAAGGGCCCTAGTCACATCTAAGCCCCATACACTAGAGTCACTTCAACGCTTCACTCTGTTGCTCTCGCAACTGAGCCCCAGCAGAGTTCATCCTCTAGAACTTCACTCTATTATGACCGCAAAGAACTTAAGGAAATGGAGGTAGGATAAATCACAATCGGAGGGGAAAGAGGATGCTTTGCTACCTCTCGACTCACCCTCTCAGCCCTCTCCAATCAAGCAATGTCTAACCCTCATAGTGTGTCACTCATCTACAATGGTTACCAAGATAGACTCTCAACCCTAGTATCACTCTATGGGATAAATTATTCCACAAGTACTCAAGATTGGAACTCAATTGAAACATCAATTAAGGAAAGGATAATAAAAGATCAATGAAATAATAACATCCTAGGGTTTACAAAATCCAAGTACCGACTAGGCGGTTTAGCTTTCCGTGGAGCACAATATAATCAACAGTGAAATCGAAAGTAAAAAACAAGTATTCCATAAGAAAACCCCCTCGGTAGTGGTGTCAATGGTCTTGTGGAGTAGCCAAGTCTTCTCCAAAAGTCCCCTTGTCCGGCCTAAGGCATACCTCGCTGGATCTACGCCGATGAAAACTTCCCCAATAACCTTCTTCCAAGCGAATTGCGGTCTCAAATCCCTCAAACCACTCAAAAGCCTTGCCAAAGCCTCTCCAAACCCTAGTCGACGGCCTCCCAAACGATGGAGAAAAGTGGAAGAGAAGAGAGGGAAAAGATTCCCAAAATTGGGCTGAATCACGGCTTAAATAGGGATGGAATCCTGTATCCACACGCCCATGTGTATCTACCACAATGGCCTGTGGAATTTCCACACATGCGTGTGGAATTTTCACATGCCCGTGTGGATTCTCTGGAAATTCTGTTTTCGGCAGACTGTGAACAGTGACTACTACAATACTTGCTACATTATTTTACTATAGTATCTTGCTACAGTACTCGGCCAAAACACTCTCAATTCCACACTTTTCATCGAGGCAACATAAACGGGCACACATTTATGCTGTAGATCGCAACTCTTCTTCAATCAAAGGCTTCATTGGTGAAAATCTTGTTATCAATTGACAAGTCGGGATACGCAAATGTGACTGCCTTTGTGCCCCTCCAACTCATTGTAATGATTTGAATTCATGGAGGTTGGCACACATTCAAGCATTTGTTCCTTCCAAGATTCCACCAAATAGTGCGTTTATGATATACTTTTGGCTTCTTTTCTCAATACTTAGCTTTACAACCCTACATGATCAAAAGAACACAAATACATATGTATTAGCACTTAAACCTTGTAAAAGTAATACTTATCATAAGGAAAGAACACTTCACATTCTTATCACAGAAGACTTATTAGCTCACTTCCTATGCTTGAAGTGATCCACTAAGTTCTTCAATTGATAATTGAGTGAGGTCCTTAGACTCCTCAACGGATGCCACCACATGATCAAAACATGGTGTTAAACCTCTTAATACCTTTGCAATGCCCGTTTGATCAGTGATATTATCTCCAAATACCAACATCTGATTGATGATTGCCATCATCCTGGAAATAAACTCTTGCACTACCTTATTATGCTTCATGTTCAATGTCTCAAATTCTTGCCATAGGGTTTGTAGTTTCACAATTATTACTCTTGAAGATCCTTAATCCCCTCTACAAAGCTATTCATGCTTGTTTGGAGTTTGTTGTTGTTGCTATTCTGGAAAAAATGGTTTCATGGACTGCCTGTTGTATATAGAATAGAGCCTTTGAATCTTTCTTGTTATTTTCCTTCAATCTTGCAGGATCTTCATCTGAATTGTTATATCCAGTCTCCACCAAATCCCATAAACCTGTGATTTGAACAATGTTTTCATTTTTATGTTCGCGAAATCATAGCTTTCCCCTTTAATCACTGGGATAATAGGATGAGATGCACTCCCATTTGCCATATTGCGTTGATCGTTTGGGAACCTGGCTCTGATACCACTTTGAAGAGTAAAACATAGAAAATGAAATGATTTGCAGAGAATGAGATTTCAAAGAATGTAACTAACTTTTCATTATGAAATGAATGAATTAATTCTCATTACAATTTGAGACATTTATAGTAGCAATTACACTATTTAATTGCATCCTTCTATCAAAGGTTGCATTTATTAAACACCACTAATATAACTACAAATAACTGACAACTTAACTAATTAAACCAAATTAACTGATTCACAATATTCCACGTTGGCTGCCACATGGATAATTACATGAGGCTTTGATCATTCTTTAACAGTTTATTGTCGTGGTTATTTTTAAGGAAGAATTTAGAAACACAACATTATTTGTGTAATACCTTAATCAGGTCGTCATTTAAGAGTCTCTGATAACCTATGTTCATGACTATTCATTCTTCCTAGTCACTCTATTTTCTACATTTGTATAAGTCCACTTTGATTTTGGAACCCCACAGCTGAGTAAAAGGAGTGCTTAACAACATTGGAGTAATGTCTTTCTAGCAGTTCATGTAATTGGATGCTTACCCATTAAGTTATAATTCTCATATCTCATGCTTCTTTTAAAACATCATTTTATGTTTCTGATGCATATACATAAATATTTTCTTGTTCTTTAGTTTAGGATCTGGCCATGTGTAGACTTATATATATATATAGGGTTTGATGAGTGGTTGATCAGAGAAAACACTATACTTTGACTTTTTATTGCTAATGTGGCGTCCTATAGTTTTAATGCTGTCGAGGCCCTAGTGACCATAATTTCATCTTATTCTTTAGATACTATTACACCTTATTATTTGAACCTCTTATTAGTTCTCTTCTACTAGTCTGATGCAATGTCAGTGAATGAGTTAGTTTAGAATTGTTTAATTTTTCAGATAATTTTATGTTGTTGTAGAATTGTAAGGCCATAGAAGTATTGTAGTTCTTCAATATCTTGCAAAGTTAATAAGCCCGTAAATTTTTGCATGGACTTTTAATGGTTAATATTTTGAAATGCCTTAGGATTAGAATTTAGGATAATTCAATTTGTCCTTAAATCTCATTGCTTATCTTGTAGTGGTTTTTGACACCTCGGAACTCCTCATTGTCTAATATAGGGTATTCTAAGGAAACTTGTTTGATTTGGGATTCAGAGTTTTTGGAAGTTAATCAGGTAAGTAACACCACATATAAATGTATATATATGTACACACAGATATATACATATATATATATATATATTCTTATTACCGAAAATTATGGATTTATTCTATTATTTAATTAAATTTTTTTAAAGATTTCTTATATAATATTAAATAATTTGTTGAGTTTTAATTCATTTTCTGTTATTATATATTTTTTACAATTTTTAATTATTTTTCTTTCAAGTAAATATAAACTCCCACATCTTGACCATGTTTGTTAACTTTTGAAACATTGATTTTGTCTGTCAACATTTGAACTATTAAGTTTGCCAATTATTTTGAATATAATTAGATTATTTTGCTATAAAAAATGCGATCATGTGTATCTTGATATGTTTGCTTGCCGAATTATTCTACAGATCCTAACCTGTCTGAAATTCTGTCTGGAATTATGATATTCTATTTGGTTTTTGGATATCAAACTTATTTTGATATAAATATGTTTAGTATCCATTTAACTAGGTGCTAATCCTATCACTAGGGATTAAACACTGACCGTGTCGACATGAAACTCTGGCTATGTTAAGAAACTATAGTTTCACACCGTTTCGTTGGTGAAGAATAACGGCCTCTGATATTATGGCTAAGGTCACCAAGGGTAAACAAATGATCTCTGATATTCTGACTCGGGTTACCGATGGTAAACAAATGATCTATGATATTTTGTTTTGGCTATAGTGATTTGGAGACATATATTTCTGTCTGTCATTAGATGTATTTTGTTGAACCACTTTGATTTTATTACCTATATTTTTGATAAATATCTGTAAAATCTGACATGATTTGTTTTTGTTTCTGAATTTTTTATTTTCACACGATCCTAGTTATTTTTAGTGGGTTGCTTACTGGGCTGTCAAGCTCATAATCTGGTTTTTAATTTTTTGCATATTAGGAGTATAATAGCTTAGCGGGGAGTGAACAACTAGTAGATATGTCCCTGTTCTAGTTAGAGGTAAAATTTTTTTGTCTGTATTATAAACTCAGTGTTGTGAAATTATGGAACTAGGTAGAGCAGGGTCACAACAAAATTACTTGAAAAATAACAACAATCAAGATGGACACAGAATTTACATGGAAAACCTCCAATACAAATTTGGGTAAAAACCACGGACAAGGTAGAAGAATTTCAGTATAGTGGAAAATTAGGAATTACAATCTCTATAATAATGAGAACAACCCTCTCTCTTATATTAGGAGAAAAACACCAACTCTCTCTTATTTTTCTCTTCTACTCTTCCTCACTCTTTCTTCTTCTTCTCAATTGGTACAATGAAGGCTTCATGTTCTTGCCCTTTTATAGGCAAGAGTGTGATGTGATTAACGGTTAATTAACCCACCTAATCTCACCCCACCAACCAAAAGTAATGCAACCATTTTTAACAAACAAAAACATCACATGTATGCAGCCTAGAATCATAATATTTTTACATTTCTCCCACTTGAAAAGTTGATTGAAAGTTAATTAGGTCTTTACACCGTTCTTTCTACCTTGCCATTTAATGTTGCTTATGTCTCTACCAGGCCACATGAGAATTGACACCATATAAATTTATTAGTGTTGATTGCTTTGTCAGAAAATCTGCACTACAACAAGAAAGAGTTTTTGTGACATTTGTCATGTGTCGTAAAATAGCCAAAAAACCATTGTAATAACTCTATATTGACTTTTGTAACAAATGTCATTTATATGTTGTAATTTCCATAGTCGGTATACTTTGTTGTGACATTTTCAAGAAACTTCAGTATTTATATATTCCGACATTTATTATGATATTTTCCAACATTTGTAAATAGTCTTATATGGATTTTATTCCAACATTTAAATATGTCTTAAACAACATGTTTTTTATTTTGTGCAACATTTGCAAATGTAGAAGTTTTTATGGCATTAATTTTGAAATATTGCAACAATTGTTATCATTGTTATATAGATTATATAGTAATATTTGTTAAAGATATTTTAAATTACTTATATCGACCTTTTGTAAATATTGGTTTAACAAAATAGCAATTGTGAATCTGAATTTAACTCAATATTTGTAAATGTTGTTTAAAAGTTATTCATCATATCTAATTTTAAAATTAAATTTTATTTATAAATGTTTGTACAAGAATTATTTAGTAACATTTGTTAAATGTCTCTTCAAACTCTTATATCGATATTTTATTATTGTTGTTTTAACCATATAGTATTTGTGGATAACAACGAAATGCAACATTCACTAGTGTTGAAAAATATTGTATAATTTTTCACAATACTAATTTAAATATTATTTATATACAATTTAATATTTAAATATTAGATAAAATTTAAATTCTAGAAATTAATTTACATAAAATATTAAAATAATAATTAAAATTATTCATAAAAAATTTAAAAATCCCACTTAAAATAATGTTAACATGATGTACAAATCTTAAAAAATAGCGTTTAAACATTATAATTAAGCTAACGCTTCAATCTTTCAAATCATTAAATATATAATAGTGGCCTCTTATCTTCAAAATAAAATATACAAATACATTAGTGAATATTCAAATAAATTTAAAAAAAGTGATATATTAAAATAAAATTTAAAAATTTAAAAATGTAATTAGTAATTAAGACCTTTCAAAATTTATAATAAAGCTATGACTTCAATCATTGGATTTGTTTTCAAATTTATCATAGTGGTCTCTTATCTGCAAAATAAAATATGCAACTACATTAGTAGATATCGAAATCAATTTTAAAAAAAAAGTGATTAATAAATAATAAAATTTATAATTTAAAAATTTTAAAATATAATCACTAATTAAAATAATATTAACATGATCTACAAATCACAAAGAAATAGCTTTCAAATAATATAATAAAGCTAAGATTTCAAACTTTGGATTTTTTTTTTAAAATTTATTATGGTGGCCTCTTCTCTTCAAAATAAAATATAGAAATATATCAGTGTATATTCAAATCAATTTAAAAAATGATTAATAAACAATAAAATTTTAAATTTTAAATTGTAATTATATGATATTATAAAAATTCATGCCATCAATAGGATTATTATCACTATAAAGAAATTGAGAAATAGTTAATTGAGAACAAGGACTACTTCTGCTATCTCCAACCTAGAATAATTTTTTAAATTTAACAAAATCAATATAATATAACAATAAATATTAAATTAAATTAAATATAGACATAAATGATATATTAAAATCAATAATATACTAATTTGAAATATATAAAAAAAACTATGTGGAGGATATATAATTTGCATAAAAAACAATATAAATAAACTTTTTTTTATTTAAATGGAGAATATATAATTTGTAAGAACCCTTAAAAAATTTAACTTAAAAGAAATGGATAAAATATAAAACTTCAACAAACCTATGACCTATGTGTTGGTCATAACTATAACGATAACCTTATAAAAAATATAAATTATATAAGGGGAAAATTGCAAAAATTCACCAAAACTATCAGTGTCTCATAGCAAGAACCTTATAAAAATGAAGCTAATTCTAAAACTCCAACAAAACTAGGGTTAAATAAAAAAGTAAAAGACAATATCAAAATTGTAAGCCTTAGATCTTTGTCATGACCACCGCATGATATCATGACCTCTCCATCATCACATCATGAAGGTGACAAGCCAAAACATATTTTAATTTCCAACAAAAAAGTGATATTTTGAAGATCTCATTCCAATTAAATTCGATCTTTTTTTATAAAAAATAATATTCCCAAACCCTAGGATTAGATTAATTAAATTTCTCATACATTTTTTATAACAAAAAACTAATTAAAAATTAATCATCTATCAATCATTCACCAAAATAAACAACAAATTAAATATTTAAATGAAATACAAGAAACACAAACCAAAAAATACTGTGGAATAAAGAAAAATTGAGATACTTACTTTTTCTCTGGACAAGAACTTTAGTTTTGGCCTTTTACATTACTATGGTTTTTTCTTGTTTTATAGATCTTGTTTATATAAGCCACTACATAGCTTTTGGTTCTCACAAAAAGAAATTGCCGCCAAATTTTGGCACTCTTGAAATTCAAAATATTGTTGCTTTTATTTTTCTTTAAATACCTTTTTGTTATTTCAAATTATCTTCCATTTTTTTAATATATATATATATATATATATATATATATATATATATATATATATATATATATATGTATATCCTAACTTAAAATAACGTTTTCAAATATGGCATAATAAAATGATGCAATAAAAGTCATATTGAATTATGACATTTGTTACAAAGGTCATAATAAGCTTCTTAATAAGTAATATTATACCAAAATTTCTTACAATACCACTAAAATCTTCAAAAATATCGTAAAACAAAAATCTATTGTGACTATAAGTAGAAATGTAATTATAAAGGTAGGAAAAAATAAAAGTATACCGACATTTATTACAACTATAGCTTAAGAGGCATTTTAATAGTTTTTAGCAACACTTAGTAAAAATGTTGTTTCAAAAATGTCACAATAAGCTTTTTTTGTTGTCGTGCTGCTAGGTTGTCCTTTGTATGAATTTTCTGCATATCCACTATTCCTTCTTCCATATTCTCTCGGACAAAGTGGTACTGAACTTTGATATGTTTTGTCTTTGAATAAAATGATGGATTTCTTGCAAGATGCAAAGAACTCTAGTTGTCACAATATAAAGAAATGTTTTCTCACTTGTGCCCAAGTTCTTCCAGCACCATCTTCAACCACACTGCTTCTTTACTAGCTTATGTAGCTGCTAGGTATTATGCTTCTGTCATTGATTTAGCCACCATTGACTGCGGTTTTGAAGCCCAGGTCACAACTTCTCCTGCTAGTGTGAACACATATCCTGTAGTGGATTTTCTTATATCAGGATCACCTGCATAATTACCATCAACATATCCTTTGACAATAAACTTTGATCCCCCATAACATAATGCAACATCTAAGGTTCTCTTTACATATCTAAGAATCCTCCCGATAGTATTCCAATGCTCTTGACCAGGATTTGCCATGTATCGACTTACCACTCCCACTACATATGCAATATCTGGTCTTGTACAGATTATGGCGAACATTAGGCTTCCCACTGCTGATGCATATGGTGCTCGAGACATCTTCATCCTCTCTTCTTTACTGTTAGGACACATACTTAAGGATAACTTGAAATTAACAGGAAGTGAGGTAGAAATTGGTTTACAGTCTTGCATGTTGAAGCGCCACAAGATATTCTTAAGATAATTCTTCTGAGAAAGCCAAAATTTCCTATTATTTCTGTCTCAATAAATTTGCATCCCTAGAATCTTGTTTACTAGTCCCAAGTCCTTCATTTCAAATTCCGTAGCCAGTTGCGCCTTCAACTCCTTAACACGATCTTTGTTGGGGCCTGTGATCAACATATCATCAACATACAACAACAAGAATACAAAATCTCCTTCTTCAAACCACTTGACATATGCACAAGGGTCTGTATTTAATCTACTGTATCCAAGGCTCATGATGAAGGAATCAAATCTCTTGTACTAATATCTTGGCGCCTATTTCAGACCGCACAGAGATTTATTCAATTTGCAAACCAAGTTCTCTTTATCTTTTTCTTCAAATCCTTCTTGCTGTAGCATGTAAATTTCTTCTTCAAGATCTCCATGAAGAAAGGTAGTTTTGACATCTAAATACTTAAGCTGCAAGTCCAATGTAGCACACATCGCTAGGACTATTCGGACTGTTGTGAGTTAAACCACAAGAGCAAATATTTTGTTGAAGTCAATTCCTTCCTTTTGAGCATATCCTTTCACCACTAATCTAGCACGATAACAATCTACTTGATCATCACTATTGCGCTTGATATTATAAACCCATTTGTTGCCAATGGGTTTTCGCTCTTGTGGTAGTGACACCAGTTCCCATGTCCTATTTTTATGAAAGCCTTCAATTACTTCTTGCATTGCTGTCATCCACTGAGATACATCTAAATTGTTTAGTGCTTCTTGAAGAGTTGATGGCTCTCTATCCTTAGTTAGAAGACAGTATGCAATGTTACATTGCATAATATAGTCAGAATGCCAACTTGGTATCTTTCTTGTATGAGTTGACCGCCGAACTTTGGGAACTTCAGATTCAACTAGCTCTTATATCTCGTTCTCTAGTGTAGATTCAGCTTCTTTTTCTACCTGTAATGTTGTAGTCTCTGTGCTTCCTTTTGTAATGCTTTTACTATCTGCTTGCTTTTGTTCTTTGTCTTCTATATAGATAACATCCTTGCTGATTACAACCTTGTGGGTAGTGGGATCCCATATGCGGTACCCCTTAACTCCATTAGCATAATTTAAGAACATACATTTTCTAGATTTTGGACCCATCTTTGTAGTTTCTTTAGTACTATACATTACATAGACATGACTTCCAAATATATGAAGGTTTGAATAGTCAACAAGGTTACCAATCCACAACTCCATCGGTCTCTTCAACTCAGTTGTAGTTGATGTAGCCTGATTCACCACATAACAAGCGGTGCTAACTACTTTTTACCCAAAACTTCTTGTCTAGGTTTGCAGCTCCCATCATAGCTCTTATTCTTTCCAACAGAATCCTGTTCATCTATTCTGCCACTCCATTTTATTGAGGAGTGTATGCTATAGTGAACTGGTTTTTGATGCCTTCTTACTTGCAGAATTCATCAAATTCTTTGCCAGTGTATTCTCCTCCATTATCTATCCACAAGTACTTAATCTTCTCGCTAGATTCAAGTTCTACCCGTGCTTTGTAAAATTTGAAGACTTAAAACACATCTACCTTTTTTTTGATAGGATACACCCAACATCTCCTAGAATAGTCGTCAATGAATGACACAGAGTAATTTGCTCCTCCTAGGGACTCAACTTGTGCTTGCTACACATCAGAGGGGATCAATTCTAGAATTGCTTTGCTTGTAGAAATAGATGCATTAAACTTCAGTCGATGTTGCTTGCTCATAATATAATTCTCACAAAAGGTAGTGTTACCTTTGTGAGACCGGGGAGTAGTTTCTTTTCTACAAGAATCTTCATTCCTTGCTCAGACATATGTCCAAGCTTTTTGTGCTATATCTTTGTAGATCTTTCACTTGGACTTATCATTGCAATTGAAGTTTTTCTTTCTTGCAAAGTTTATCCTCTCAACATGTACAAATTTGCATTTATCTTATCTCCTTTCATTAATACAAACACACCTTGAATTATCTTTATGATATCTTTTTGAACTTCAATTTTGCAGCCAAGATCATCAAGTTGCCCAATAGACAACAAGTTCTTTATCAGCCCCTCCACATGTCGGACTTCTAGAATAGTCTGAGTTGTACCATCATACATCTTTAGTTTAATGGTGCTAATACCAACAATCTTCAGAGCTTGATCGTTGCAGCTGTACACAGAACCTCCAGATATAGGTTCATAGTGATAGAACCATTCATTTTTGGAAGTCATATGAAAGGTTGTCACTGAGTCTAGAAGCCAAACATCAAATGTTTGTTGCTATTTTACATACCATGGCATTTCCATCTTCTGAAGTGTTTGCAATATTTCCATGAGGATTGGAGTCCTTTTTATTTAGATTCCAACAATCTTTCTTCAAGTGACCTTTCTTGCCATAGTGATAGCACTTGAAAGTCTTCTTACTCTTTTATTTTGATTTACCATGATTGTAACTCCCACTAGGGCCACGTTCTATTGGTCTTCCTTTCATCACCATCAAGGCCTCCGATTCATGCGAATTTGCTAACCTGTTTTCCTTGTTCTTGCATTGACTCTCTTCTTCCATAATAGTAGCTGTAATGTGGTTGAAGACTAGAATGTTCGTGGGGACATTGTTTGTTAAGTTAATGATGAGTTGATCATAAGAGTCTGGTAGACTTTAAAATAGAACTTTCGCACGTTCACCTAACTCTATTTCATGTCCCAGTGATGTAAGTTGGGAAAATAGAGTATGTAGTATGTTCAGGTACTCCATTACTGAAGTAGATTCCGTCATACGCAAAGTGTAGAGTTTGCTCTTAAAAAAAATCTTGTTGTGAAGTGACTTGGCCTCATACAGCTCTGTGAGGTGATCCGAGATCTCTTTCGCGCCGTCTTCTTCTCTGCTATGCTTGCTAGAACTCCATCAACAAATACCAAATGAAGATTTGCAATGGCATTACCATCGATCTCATTCCACTTGTCATCTTTAACCTCAGCTAGGCTTTCAATAATAGCCGCAAAGCAATTGTCCTTCATCCGGAATAGCCTCATCTTCAGCTTCCAAAGTGAGAAATTACTCGCGTTGAATTTTTCAAACTCATACTTTGATGTCATTACTTCTGTCATAGACTGTTTTATGGGCAGTAACCAATTCCTACAGAAGGGTGAATAATAATCTAACTTATTTTTCGATGTGGAGGTTCCACTATTAGCGGCAGCCATAGAGAGTACGTTAAGTAGATATATTATATACACACCCTATGTTTGGCTCTACTACCACTTGTGCAATTATGGAGCTGTGTAGAGTAGGGTCACAGCAAAAGTAGTTGAAAAATAATAACAATAAAGATGGACACAGAATTTATGTGGAAATACCGCCAAAACAAATTAGGGTAAAAACCACGGGCAAGGTAAAAGAATTTTAATATAGTGGAAAAATAAGAGTTACAATCTCTCCAATAATAAGGAGAACAACCCTCTCTTATATTAGGAGAAAAACACCAACTCTCTCTTATTTTTCTCTTCCACTCTTCTTCACTCTTTCTTCTTCTTCTTAATTGGTACAATGAAGGTTTCATGTTCTTGCCCTTTTATAGGCAAGAGTGTGGTGTGATTAAGGGTTAATTAACCCACCGAATCTCACCCCACCAGCCAAAAGTAATGCAGCCATTTTTGACAAACAAAACCATCACATGCATGTAGCCTATCATCAGAATATTTTAACACTCTGAGATTTGGATTTTGTAAATTTTGCATATTATTAGATTTTGGGTTATGAAATTTATAGTTCTATCTTGAGGTAGCTAGGTTCTAAGGCCTTGCATGTCTTTTGTGCTATGTACTATGGGTGTGCGACTATTTGTCTGCACACCGGGTCCAGCGAGCCTGGTTCGGGGCATGACAGTAACACCAGATTAGGTCCTTTTTACCATCTCAGCTATAATCTTCACAATTTTAATTTGACTGTGTTTAATTGCAGCTTGTAGGACATTTCTCCCGTTCAAGTCTTTAAGCAGAGTTGATTGCAGGTATGCCTTCAAGATTATTTATATATATATATATATTTCTTTTGGAAAAATAGATGATTCATAAATAATTTTAAAAATGTGAGCAAAAAGCTATGTAAACCAAAAAGGGGTAGCGAGATGAGCAGAACAATTAATATAGACACACACACACACGACTTTCAACACTTGTTCCACAAAATCATGTAAACCCATCTTGGCACCGATTATGAGAGGTGATTCAACCAATCTTGATGGTCGTTTCTTTGCAGGTTCAGGCACAGAATTGATTTGTTTCATGAATTCATTTTTTTTTAAAAAAAGTGATTCATTATAAATTCAGTAAAACAATGTGAGGAAAAATGTATATGAGTGTTTATATATACCTTCAAAATTTGTTCTACAATCATGCATCCCCATCTCGGCCCCAAGTATGACAGGTGATTCAGCCGATCTTGGTGGTTGTCTAATCGATCTTCGAATCAGTCCCTTTGGTAAACCCTTCATTTGCTTAGTCAATTTAATTTCTAATCAATTTATTTTGCTCCAAAATCAGATAAGTCGTAGTTCTTTCATTTGAACCATCCACTGGAGCATTTCAAGCGTCAATTTCATCATTATCTGTTGCATACCGCCTTAGAATTAGCTGCATCAATGGGATAAATGAGGAGAGGATGGGTTTGGATTGAAATGAGGATGAAGTTCATTGCTGGAGATGCTGAGGAGGGAGGAAAGACATCAATTAACCCTGGCAGTTAATTTCGTTACTCAGGTATAGGAGGGTGTTTTGGTAAAATTAGAAGATTTAAAAAAGGTGAATTTACATTATGTACCCCTGAATTGTTAAGTTTGGTACTCATGTAAGGCAAGGGCTCTTTCGTCTTTTGGGTTTGAGAAAATGAATCTCCATCTCTTCACTGTAACAGACATCTTGGCCCACCCCTTTCCATCAATCCGAATACATACAGCTCATTCTGGGAAATTGGAGAAATTATTGAAGCATCTGATCTGCCTTTTCCCTGTTCATCTTCCTCCTTGAGCGAGCGATGGCTGTATGAGATCTCCAGGCGATTAACCTCTGATCTCTGTTTACCTGTGATTGTTTTGAGTTTGTTTTATGTATTTGAGTTATGAGTGTCTGTTGTAAGGATCAGTGAAATCTGTGTGATTTTAATTAAGATTTGGTGTTTCCTTTTTATGCTCTACTGGAGTAATTGTGCAGGTTGTACTGGCAAGAGCTGAGATCTGCATCATTATCATCATCACTGTCATCAATCTCATACCTAAATATCATATTGTCAGGCTCTATCTTAGTTTGCTCTTCCTCAAATGTTCCTTTATTGATGAAATTAATCCCAACACTTCGGATCTCTTGAAAGGTATGCAATGAGTTTCATAGTTTGTACATCGTTTTTCTTCAGTTTTTCAAGCTCCTCTACTTCTGTGAACACTGCCCAATTTCAAAGTAGTTAATCAAAGTCATTTAAGCATTAAGAGCTAGTGGAACCAAGCCCAGTTGGCATCAGCTAGGCCAAGCCCAATTGGGTTTGGACTGAACTCAGCCATCTCAGTTCAATTGGGGAAATGGGCGGGGGCCCGACCATGGGCCAGATGCACGCCAACCAGCTGGGCTGTATGCTTCCATTGCCAGTGGGTGACTAGGAGGGTTTAATGGCTCGCCAAACTTTGGTTGCGACTTCGGTTTAATCCTTTCCCCAGTCAAGGTGATATTTTCTAGTTAGTTTAGAATTTTTACTGTTTCCCAACTTATAAGTGAGCCGGTATAATTTTTTCTTTAATTTTTTTTAAAAAGATGAATAAACCACATGCATTAATAAAAAGAGATTCAATATACACAAAAGTCATTATCATATGTATATATACACTTATTTTTTTATTAAAATTTAGGTGTGTAATTTTATATTTTCAATAAAATAAGATATTTCGCACTTGTGAATCTTGTGAATAGATAGTCCATTACTATATATATATATATATATATATACAGTTATGATGAATAACATTAATAAACTTACTCTGGTCATGATTACTCAAATTCTCTATCAACCAACTTTCAAGTAGATCTCCTAAAAATTTTGTGTATCTTGTTACTCTGGTCATGATTAGTCAAAATTCTCTATCAACCAACTTTCAAGTTGATCTCCCGAAAATTTGTGTATCTTGTGAATCTTGTGATAGATAGTCCATATAATTTATCTATTTTTATAAAAACTAAAAACAATTAGCTTGCCAAATCAAACTTTGAGTCCAAGTTTAAAGGGGTAATTTTCTTCTGTGCGTACCTAAGTATGTACTTATTTCACTTTGAGCACCTTATTTTGATTTGTATCAATTTGAGCACTGCAATTTGATTTCCTTACAACGGGAGGGCACTGAGATGAATCCGGTGAGGGTTTGCTGATGTGTCCACTGGAATGCAGCCGTGGATTTTATTTTTCCGTGTCGGATGAAGACGTGGCATTACCAGCTGGATGACTTATCCGAGTGGCGGTCCTTGTTGCCACGGAGGATGCCACATCAACCTCTTCTCTCTCACTCTCCTCCTTTCCCGTTCCTTGCCCGTTGGCTTTGCCCTAGAGAAAGCCAGCCGTTCCCTTCCCCCTTTGCCGTTTTGCCCCTTCCCCTTGCTTTGCTCGCCAGCCATCCGTCGGGGTCGTCATCTTTGCCGGAGAGAACGAAAGCCATCCTAACGCCAGTCACACCCTTTGCCTCCTCGTTTTGCCCTCCTTTACCCTAGTTCAGAGTCCCCGAGAACGCAAACCAGTCCTCAAGCATATAATAGCCTCCATTTGCACCTAGGGACTGCATGATGGACGTCGATTGGGCGATAAGGCCCCCGGAATTAGGATCTCCAACTTATCGTAAGTACATTGCCAATTTGTCATGAAATTAGAATTTTATGTCAATGTTAGCATCAGTGGTGCTTGTGTAAATTCCTTTGAGTGCATTGATGATTTGCATTCAGCATCTGCAATAGATGTAATTCTAATGCTAAAGTGGCAATTTTTATAATGCTTAACTGACAACTTTTATAATTAAATAAGGTGTACTTTTTTCAGACGACATGTCTGTCTTTAAATATAGATATTGAAGAGTGGTTCCTAGGTGAGTTCTTATTTCAATAAGGAATTAAAATAAATGGACATTGAAGAGTGGTCCTGGGTGATTTCTGATTTTAATTGCAAAACTTGTTACAATGGTGATGCAATTTTAATTGCAAACTTCATATTATTCGCTAATGAGTATTCAATTGTCATTGTGATGCAATTTAATTTAACTAAGGATGCTGTTTATGTTTGTTTTTCTCTATAATAAGAAGAAATGTAATTGCAACTCATGTTTAAGCATGTTGGCATGCGGTGATACAGAACTCCAATGGCAAGCTTATAATGCTAATGTTCTGCAAATTTCGGATGAGTTCCTTATTTTCATAAGTTTATTGGTTATGATATGCAATTTCTGGCTTTCAGCTCTTCCGGACATTATCTACATGTTTTCAACAAAAAAATATGACAACATCTCTTGTTTGTTTGTTACTGGCTTTTAGTACAATATGATTAGTTATCTTTTGTTTTCCATGTCTAGCTAATTATGGTTGGGAAAATTATATTTCAGCCCCTGGCAGTGATTACTTCACAATAAAATTGTCTTATACAAGTGATGATGTGCATAAGTGGGAAAGCAGGGAGCTTGCCGGCTATATTGACTACTGCTGCATTGATAAGATGTCTAGATTAGAACTGTTGGGCATGGCCAAGGAGTTGGGTTTGCAAGAAGAAGGTTGCACATTTTGGTGGTTGAGATTCACTGGTAATGGTTTGAGCTTGGCAGAAATAAAAAATGATGCAGATGCCTTGGAGATGGCCTCAAATGTTTGCCGAAATAGGCTGATGAGTATATATGCCAAGGTATGCAGCATAAGTACAAGCAATGATGCTGATAAACCATTTGCTGAAGAAAATGTTAAACTGCAAGATGCTTCTCTTGGGAATAATGCCAAGGAACAGGTTGAAGTTGAAAATGTTGATGAGGAATAGGACATTGGGCAGTTGCAAGATGCTTCTCTTGGGGATTCTGCTGGGAATGATGATGAGGAACAGGACATAAATGAGAATGTTGATATGCAAGATGTTTCTCCTGAACACCAAGGGAAAAATGATGAAGGGAGTGAGTTATATGACTCAGACTATAGCTTTAACAGTGAGGAAGAAGACATAAATGAGGGCAGTGATGATGCCATTGGGCTTGATATGGTCAGACATTCAAGAAATGAAGGAATAGGAGTAGGAGGTGATGTTCACAAAGAAGAAGAAGAACCTAACTCTGACTATGGAGAATCTGACTCATGTTTGCACTCAGCTTCTTCAACAAATGATGAAGATGCAGGTCCAAGCAAACCAAAATACCCAGAGTTCCAAGAAGAAATTGATATGAAGGATCCCTATTTCGCAGTTGGAATGAAGTTCAGCAGCTTTAAACAATTTAAGGAGGCTGTTAGGAACTACGGGATAAAGCATAGGTATGTTATGAATTTTAGACCCAGTAATAGGAAAAGATGCAAGGCAATTTGCAAGAAAGGTTGTCCTTTCTACTTGTGGGCAGCTCCCATGATCAAAGATAAGGACACAATTCAAATAAAATCTAGGATTCTCAAGCATGAGTGCAGTAGAGACCATAATGTAAGGCATGTAAGTGCAAAATGGATTGCTCAGACCTACATGACTCAATTTAGGGCAAATCCTGGTTGGTCTCTGGCAGGCATTATTCAGGAGGTTGAGATTACTAGACTAAAAGCTTGGAGGGCAAAATCACTTGCTCTAAGGTACTACTATATGTACTTCATATTAACTCTTATGTTAGTGCATGTTACAATTTACTGCTGATTATTTGACACCATTTCATTTTGTCCTGCAAATAGCATGTTAGCTGGTGATGAACATGAGCAGATGAAGAGCTTGTATGACTACAGGCTTGAGCTTATGAGGACACACCCACGGTCTACTATCAAATTCAAATGTCGTGAAGGTGTTTTTGAAGGGATGTATGTCTGCTTGTCTCCATTGAAGACAGGATTTCTAGAAGAACGCAGACCAGTAATTTCAGTAGATGGTTGTTGGTTGAAGGGTTTGTTTGGAGGGCAACTACTTTCAGCTGTGGGGATAGATGCAAATGATTGCATCTATCCCATTGCATGGGCAATGGTGGATAGGGAGAACAATTATAACTGGAGATGGTTCTTGGAGTTGCTAGCTGTCGATTTGGACATCAACAACAGCCAACTTTGGGCTTTCATGAGTGATCGGCAGAAGGTTTGTTCTCATAACATTTCCTCTTCAATTAATTTTATATAGGTGTTAAAATATCAGATTTAACTGATCCATGTCGTTTTCCTTTTCTTTGTTTTTTGTTGTCTTCTTGTTTGTCCTTGTGTATTGTATAATATATGGGAAATAAATATCATTATAGGGCCTAATACCTGCATTACAAGACCTACTCCCCAATAGTGAACACAGATATTGTGTTAGGCATATACACACTAACTTCAAAAATAATTACAAAGGAAAAGCTCTAAAAGATCAACTATGGAAATGTGCGAGGGCCACTTACAAACCTGCATTTAATAAAGAAATGGAACTTTTGAAGGCAATGTCCCCTGGAGCTTATGGGTTCCTGCAGAAAATAGCACCTGAGCATTGGTCTAGGGCACACTTTAGACCTATTTTTAAATGTGACATGCTCTTGAATAACCTCTGTGAATGTTTTAATAGTGTAATACTTGGAGCAAGGAGCAAAGGGATAGTGACATTGAATGAAATTATTAGAACAAAGTTGATGTGCAGGATTCAAAAGAAAAGAGATGCTATGCAGAAATGTGGCAGTGAGTATTGTCCTAGAATAATGAAAAAACTAGAAAAGGCAAAGGCATTGAGCTTTACTTATAGCACAACCTGGTCAGGAGGTGCACAATACCAAGTCCTAGGCAATGAGGGCCAATTTGTGGTTGACAGAATAGAAAAAACTTGCTCTTGTAGAAAGTGGCAACTAACTGGAGTGCCCTGTGCTCATGCAATCTCTGCATTATATTACAACCAGGACAGGCCTGAAAATTATATAGATGAATGTTACAAGGTGTCCACATTTCTAGCAATCTATAGCCACATTCTATATCCCACACAGGATAGGAGTTGTTGGCCTAGTAGTAACCAGAGCCCTATGATCCCACCTCCACCTGTAAACAACAAAAGAGGGAAGAAAACAATGCTGAGGAGGAGAGAGCCAAATGAGGAGGCTGGATACACCAAAGGAAAGGTCAGCATGAAGGGCAGGAAGATCACTTGCAGCATATGTGGTGTTGCCGGCCATAACAAAAGATTCCATGGAATTCAGGTACCTTTGCAGCTTAATTTATGAATTGAATGAAATAAATTTTTATTTAGTACTAAGCAATGATTTGTAACCATGCATATATATATATATATATATATATGATAGGCCAGGTTGCAAAATGAACCAGGACAGCCAAGTGATGCAGCAACTAATGATGTGGAACAATCTGAGGTGATTTCTTTTTCCCCTTCCGTTTATGTGATTTTCATGTATTGGGTATAAGAATTAACCATCCAGTAATATAATTGCAATGATTTCGACAGGACAATGCCAATAATCCTATGGATGCAATTGATCCACAGGTTTTGGAGGAACATTTCCAGTTGGTATGTTTGGAGTCATTTCCTTCTTTTTTAACATTGTTATGGCTGATTTGTTTTCCTTGACATTGTCAGGTTAATAACTTCATTCAAACAGAAATGAATAACCAACCAAGTGAAACTCAACAAATTCAAGTGACAACCATATCACAGGTAATGTAATATTACGGCAAAAAATTTACAACATTAGATAGGTGATCTGTTTCCAAAATTGCAGGTTATTGATACACAGCAACCTGCTCTCCAAAATTTACCAATTGAAACTGAAATGAGGCCAATGAAGAGAAAAATTGAGACTAGAGGAGGAAAGAAAAATAACACAGTTGTAGGTGCTAAGCAACATGATGTAACAAATCCTGTGGAACCTCAAGAATCAAGCAAGAAGGCTCATGCAACCTCAAGAGCTCCTGTGTTGAGACCCAGAATGAAGAACAAAAACATGGAAGCTAAGACTCAAGCGGGACCTCCAATGAAAAAGAAAAAAGAATGGGTTCCTCCTGGTATTGGAAAGTTTGCACCAGCTGCAGGAAATACTAGCTGAAGAGCAGTCTCATAATCTCCTTAGCTTGTTTTGACATATTAGTGGCATTTTGACAATGTAAAGCTACTAATAGATGTGCTTAGTTTCTATTGACAGGCTACTGCTATTCTGATATTGTAAACATACATATATATTTTTGTCTCCAAGAATACTTAACATCATATGAATGAAAACTGCAAATTTTGATCCCAATATTTTTATATCGAGTTCTCAGGGTCATTTGTTCATTAGAAAAATGCTTATCGTTATAAATGGTAATTGTTAAAAAGATGCAGGAAATACAAACTTGGTATTGATATAAATGGCTTGAATATCATGTTGAATTCATTGATATTTAAGCAACTGCTGACTCAATTCAGCTAATACAGATTATGATAAGACAACACATTAGTTAAATTGAAATTCAAACATTATCAAAGTTTCTGCTGTATCATCCATCCAATTAACACAAAATTAAATTTCATTAATAGCAACAAAAAAAATTATTACAAACAATTTTGAAAGCAAATAACCTGTAGTTTCTATACAAAAATAATAGTGAAGATGAAGCAACTAATTCACTGCATGAATTTCTATACAAAAATGATCTAAATATAATGTACTCAAATAATAAATTCAAGTAACATTGTAACTATCTAAAGTCCTCCAAAATCTTCAAGAGTTCGGAAGAGGATTTCATCTGGTATATGGTGGACGGCTGGTTAGTTCGCGTTCTCCAAGTCTTTGGAGGGGGCAAAATGAGGAGGCAAAGCGTGTGACTGGCGTTAGGATGGCTGGCGTTCTCTCCGGCAAAGATGACGACCCCGACGGATGGCTGGCGAGCAAAGCAAGGGGAAGGGGCAAAGCTAACGGGCAAGGAACGGGAAAGGAGGAGAGTGAGAGAGAAGAGGCTGATGTGGCATCCTCCGTGGCAACAGGGACCGCCACTTGGATAAGTCATCCAGCTGGTAATGCCACGTCTTCATCCGACACGGAAAAATAAAATCCACGGCTCCATTCCGGTGGACACATCAGCAAACCCTCACCGGATTCATCTCAGTGCCCTCCCGTTGTAAGGAAATCAAATTGCAGTGCTCAAATTGATACAAATCGAAATAAGGAGCTCAAAGTGAAATAAGTACATACTTAGGTACGCACAGAAGAAAATTACCCAGTTTAAAGATTGGGTTAAATTTTGGGTTTACAGCCATATATATATGTGAATTTTTTTTTTTGGTTGCGACAGAGAGAATCTTGAGCTTCATTGATTAAGTTTCTTACTCTTGTAAAATTTAATTCATTACTTTGGCTTTGGGTTTTCTAAGTTGTTCCTTAAGTGATACACATTAGTATTTTTTTAATGTGGTTGAAAAATTAAAAAATGTGTATGTAAAATTATAAATATATATTGACAAAAAAAGATTAAATAAATTAGAAGATATTAAAACCCAAATATATGTTGATATAAAATCCACTCATAATTCATTACTACAATCCAAAAAAGGAAAGAACCGACGAGGTTAAAAATTAAAATAAAATGAAACCAGAATCCAGAATCCAGATCCAAACAGCTCTCATCACAAACTTAACACAACAACGGTGCGTGCGTGCATGCATAGGCGGAATCAAGGGAAGAGGGGGGGATTTTAAAATTCTATCGATACTATTTAAAATAAATTAAATGAAAACAATAAAATCGAAAAGTGATAATAACAACTACTATGGCTAGCTAATCATAGATCTTCAAATATTTTTGCTTTTAAATTTTATATTTAAATATGTTTATATTGAACTTATCAATATATAATTATCGATTTTTAGAATATTAATGTAAAAAATAGTAATGATAAATAAAATAATAATAAAACCTTACAAAAATATAATTGCTTCCGCAAAATTTCTAGAAAAAAAATATTATAGGTCGTGTTGATTAGTGAGTTTTCTCCTTGTGCAATCTCTTCTGAACTTATATTTTATTTTTCATCAAGATTTATCTTATTTATTTTATATCTAACTTAATTTGTTTAATTTTTTGTGTGATTATCTATCAAATATTGTTTGATTATTTGTTGTGAAAATCGTTTGATATATTATGATTAATTGTTATAAAATTTTGATTATTCATTAGATTGTTTGTTAGACAATTATTGTATTTAAATAATTGAACTAGATTTTGAATTTGTGTTAAATTGTTTTTTTTTTTAATTTTATTATTTGTTAATTTAGTGCTTAACTACTAGTTGAGTTAATTGTTAATTATGTAGATAAGATAGGTTTTTAAGTGTAAATAAAAATTTTTGGATCGATGTATATTCTGTATTATTGAATAATTGATTTCAAATTTGAATTAATAAAATTGTTCAATATTAATAAACTTTTTAAATTTAAATGCATCACCCTTTTAATTTTGGTTCTAGTTCTGCCACTCTGTGCATGCATGCATGCATGACAACGATTATATATCGGTGGAGCATTCTTAGAATGGAATTCGAAAATCAGAGGCCAAGAAACCACCAAAGAACCAAGCAACCACACACGAGAGTAGGAAAATCCATATCTAAGCAGCCTTCATCACAAACTTAACACCAAACAATGGTATTGGCACGTGTATGTTTGTCACTACAAGAAGATGCTGAATTGGAAACCGTAATGGATTAGTAATGAATTAGCAATCCGTTTCAGTTTTATAAATGGAATTTACATCCGTTTCAATATTTGAAACATAAATGTCATCCGTAGGTAATCTATTTCTAATATTAGCAACGAAACATAATTCCGTTTGTAAAGCAGAAACGGAAACAAAACTTCCGTTGCTAAATTTAAAAATATTTGTTTAAAAAAATTATTATGGAGATACTTATTTATAGGATTATAATTCAATGAATATTAGTTGAACATTTTAAAATTTTGATTATTTTTTTAAATAATTGCTTGGAATTAATTTAATTAATTATAAATTTCCTAAACCATAGCCTTGAAATATTAATTTCTAATTATAAATTCAACATTTAAAATATAAAAATTTTAAAATTATAATAACTCTTTTAAGATATAATTTTTTAGATTATTAACTCCTTTTAAATCTATATCTTTTTAGGATAAAAGTTATTTTGAAAATTTTTTAAATGGCTTATATACAAAAACAACACCAATAATTTCCTTCAAAGAATTTATATATATATATATATATATATATATATATATATATATATATATATATATAATTAAAATAGATACAATAACTTAAATCTAGAAACAATTATACAATATTTAAATTTTCGAAATATATTGACTATTTCGAGATAAATTAAATTTTAAAAATAAAATATTTATAAGTAAAAAATAAAATTACAAACGATACAAGGATCTGTTTCTAATTTACAAACCAATAGGGATTTGTTTGTAAAATAACAAATGGAACATTCGTTTTACAAACAGATCTCCATATCCGTTTTTAATTTTACAAATAGCTCCTTATATCCATTTGTAAAATATTGGATAAATATTTTGTTTTTTTAATATTTTTTTTGGAAAAAAAATTATTGTTTTGAATAAATTTGGTATTTATAAATTTTCTTAAATCTATTCATAAAAATATTGATTTGTAATTAATAATAATAAATTAAAAATATTTATTTAAAAACATTATTATCAATAATCTTATTTAGAGGATTAGAATTTAATGAATATTAGTTGAAGATATTAAAATTTTGATTATATTTTTTAAATTGCTTGGAATTAATTTAATTAATAATAAATTTTCTTAACCGTACTCATGAAATATTAATTTCTAATTATTAATTCAACATTTAATATATATAAATTTTAAAAATATAATAACTCTTTTAAGATATAATTTTTTTACATTATTAACTCCTTTTATATGTATAACTTTTTAGGATAAGATTATTTTGTAACTTTTTGAATGACTTATATATATATATATATATATATATATAAAGAACACAAATAATTTTCTTCAAAGAATATTTAAATTTTCAAAATATATTGACTATTTTGAGATAAAATAAATTTTAAAAAATAAAATATTTATAAGTAAAAAACAAAATTACAAACGGACACAAGGATCAGTTTATAATTTTACAAATTGATAGGTATTTGTTTGCAATAGTACAAACGGAATTGGAGATCCGTTTATAATATTACAAACGGATTTTTATATCCTTCGTCGTAATTTTACTATCTTGATTTGTAAAATTACAAATGGATTCTTCCTCCATTTGTAATATTACAAACAAATCCCTTTAAGCGTTTCTAAAATTTTAGATAAATATTTTAATTTTTTATTATATTTTTAAAAAAATTATTTTTTAAGTAATTATAAATTTCCTTAAATATAGTCTTGAAATATTAATTTGTAATTAATAATAATAAATTTAAAAATACATTAAATATATACAACATATTATCTCTTTTTGGATAAAATGAATTTCGTAAACAAAATATTTGTAAAAAAATACTTACAAAATTCATTAAAGAATTTAAAATTATATTATGTGGCATGGGTTATGATTTTATATATTAAAATTATTTGGAATTTTTTTAAAATGACTTACATATATTATATATGTATAATAATTTTATTTAAAAAGTGAATATATTCATAAAATTAAGATGGATATAATAATAATTGAAATATATAAATAGGTATAATAATTGTTTCTTAGTAAAATTGCAATGTATAAAATTAATAAATATATTAATTATTTCTAGATTGAGTGAATTTTAAAAATAAAAAATTTATAATAATTTTATAAATATTAAATTGCAAACGGATCTTGGATCCGTTTGTAAAATTGCAAACAGATCTAATATCCGTTTGTATTGAAGTGGATCCTGATTTATTTATCAAATATATCCGGATTTGTTAAGATATTAATTAGTTTTAAGAAGATAGAATTTTCTTTTCGGTTCTTCTCTATCTGAAACCCTAGCTCTCACTTCCCAGTCCGGAACCTAGCTTTTGACAATCAGTCTAGTGTTGCATTGCTCGATCGAGAACCCTTCTCCATCCCTTCTCCTTCACCAGGCCGAGAGCCTTCTAGAAGGTAAAAATTGATTACCTTCAACTTCTTTTTGTGGATTTAATGTGTTTTAGAAATTAATGATTATTTGTTGCATATTTTATACTAGTGAATGATAACACTTTGTTAACAATTTATTGTTTGCCCACCCTGTTTTGTTCCAATCTCACTTTTGTCTAGTGCTTGTGAATGTGGAGCATTGATGCCTCATGCTTTCCTTCAGCAGAAAAATAATAATAAGTTTTTTTTATGTTCTCATAATTTTGCATGGTTTAATATATGTGGTATGTGATGCAGAAATTGGTTATAGTTTTTTATATAATTTCGTGTAACATCTATAGATAGTATTAGTTGAATAGTTATTTGTCATCTATAGTTGCACTACGTACTCTGTTCATAATTAATGCATAAATATAAACCATAACTAATTTAACAATGTTAATTTCTCACTATAATGATGCATGAACATATGGGAGCCTTCGTAATGTAAGAGGAGTTTAACCTCATCAAATTATATATATATATATATATATATATATTATGTTTTCAGGGTTAACACCAGTGAAGGTGATGAGATGTTGATTGCATGTTTTCCCACCTGATTAGAATATAAATTATAGCATCGAATTAAAAAAAAAACTTTGCAATTATTCAATTTGTGGATGCTTTTTATGTGATATTTTCAATATTTTAAATTAAAAATTTGTTTTTATAAACAATTATAAAATGTTTTTAATATTAATGATTTTTAAATGCTATTTATTAAATAGTTAAATAGTTAAACATCATAAACAACAGTTTACATAATGTTAATTTAATTGTGCATGATTGAGGTTATCCCCCAACTAAACAATTTATATTTGTTTTTCTTATATCTTTTAATGCATTTCGATGCTCTATTTAAAAAAAAAAATGTTTCACTACATTTCCTTTCACCAAACCACATGCCAAAACATCGTATTACATTAAACTGAACCATTCCAAATGTTTTACTGCTTCCATTTTTAGGGCATCAATGAACTTTTAAAAGCTTAAAAACAATAATAATAATAATAATAATAATTATTATTATTATTATTATTATTATTAATGAGCATGTTAACATTTATCCATGCTACACATTGCATGTACACCATGAATCTCTATCCATTTGTTTGTGTTATTAGACATGGGCTTGTGTGCATACAGTGACATGTCTTGTTGGGTAGTATTGTTGATCAATCTAATTTTGTTGGGTTTTATTGGTAAAGTTTAGGGTTAGGGGTATTTATTTACTTATTCATTTATTTTGTGTTCATTTGCATGTGAGGATGCATGTGCATGTGCTTGTTTCACGTACAGTTATTTTATAACTTATGATAAAGTTTTATGTATACACCAAGCCAAATACAGATACGAAATTTTGACAATGTTTTGATTGAAGGATAATAGCTACATGATAGAGTGTGTCAGTTTCAAAGGTCAAGTTTTTAGGTGTGTTTTTCACATGGTGAAATAAGCATAAAGGAGATGGATGGTGACAGGGAAACGCTAGTATGAAGGGATACACGTTTGATCTACGATGCACATACATCTTGTCACTAGTTACGAACACATTTCCTTATTTTATTGCCTTATTTGGAGAATTAGAAGCTAATTTTATGATTTTAATCAATATTTCTCAGTGCAAATGCTAATTTTATAAATTTAATCATAAAAGTATTTTATCTCATTCTTTCACATTTTGTTGCAGCCTATTGAGTAGTTGAATTTTCTTTGCTACCACTTGACATGTTTGGTTTGTCTTATTCGGAATATTGGCAATTTGGTATTTATTCAAGTGAAGCACATTGCAAAGGTAAGTGATATGTATTTTTTATTTATATGAATTTAAAAATAAAAATATATTTTATGAACTACGATAGGGCGACATGTACATGATATCTCATGACACTAGATATACAACACTTAAATATTCCGGTGCTTCAAACCATCACTAGAAATTGTAATGTTAAATGTGAGCAATTATTAAATATGTATGCAGCTTTCTCTTTAAACGCAATATTTTAATTGTTAGAGGTCCAATAAACAATGTTCATTGATTCCATCCTTTTATAATACAGTGCTTAATAAAATGATTTCAGAAAGGAGTTGGATGTATGTTAGGCTTAAAGATCGCTTTTTGAACCCTAATTTTTTACAAGGAATCCATGCATTTATTGAGTTTACAAAAAGGCACCCAGAATGTATGGATGGAATCAAAATCAAGTGTCCTTATAATCATCGCAAAGGTCAAAATCATGATTTTTAAGTTGAAAATACAGTTAGATATCATCTAATGAAGTATGGATTTGTAAAGTACTATTACCGATGGATTCTCCATGGAGAATCTAATGAGCCACATATCGATGCTCATGGCGAGCAGGATATAACTGCTAAACTGTTTACAAGTGTTGGGCCATCATCATATAATATTTATGAATAGATGGTCATAGACGCTGGAGGGCTTGATTTGTCACCTAGTTATGTGGAGGAACCTCCAAATGCAGTGGTTCAGAAAATCACTCACAACTATCAGTTGTTACAAGAATGTTAAATATGAAAGTAGAACATCATTTATCGAAAAGGTGTTTCAATAACTGACACACCCTTTTGTGCCTCTTGTGTGTGACCGGGAAATGCATGGGTTTGTTGAAGTAATAAATCCCAAGTGAGTGGGGTATCGTATCCACAGGGAGTAGGGAATAAAAATACTAAAATTACTACTTAACCAAGCGAAGATAAATAATAATTATGATGATAAAGTGTAATGTAAGCAGAAACAAAAGAAACAAGAATAAGAGGCCCAAGTAAGTGAGAAGAATGGCAATTGATAGAAGTGGGGTACTCGGACAATGCTCCCCCTAAGACTAATGTTTCAAGTGCAAGACCTACTGTTATGCTTCCTAACTAATGCTTAATGAGTCGTGGAAATCCTTTAAAACACACGGTCCCAAACCTAAGGTCAACCGTGACTAACTCTACACTATCTCCCGGCGGAGAAATCACTCAGTCTAAAAAGCTCATACTGTGCACAGTTGCATGGAGTTCTAGGGATTGCAAGTGATAAACCCTATTCCTATGTGTAGATCTAACCCTTTGGTTCAGGCGAAAGACCTAGTCACAATTAAGCCCCAGATACTAAAGTCACTTCAACTGCTTCAATCTGTTGCTCGCGTAACTAAGCCCCAGCGGAGTCATCGTTTAGTTCTTCACTCTATTATAACTGCAAAGAACTATAGGAATTCGAGGTAGGATAAATCACACCGAAGGGGAAAGGGGATGCTTTGCTACCTCTCGACTCACCCTCTCAACCCTCTCCAATCTAGCTTTGTCTAACTCTCATGGCATGTCACCCATCCACAAAGGTTACCAAGATGAACTCTCAACCCTAGTGTCACTCTAAGGGAGAAATCATTCAACAAGCATTCAAGATTAAAACTCAATTAAAAACATCAATTAAGGAAGGCAAAATAAAAGGTCAAAGAAATATTAACATCCTAGGGTTTACAAAATGCAAGTACCAACTAGGGGGTTTAGCTCTCTATAGAGCAAGATACAATCAATAATGAAATTGAAAGTAAAACATGTAATCCATAAAAAAACCCTTGGTATTCATGTCAATGGTCTTGTGGAGTAGCCTCTTCTTCTCCAAATGTCCCCTTGTCTAGCCTAGGGCATACTTCACCGGATTGGTGCCGACAAAACCTCCCCCAATAACCTTCTTCCAAGAGAAGTGCGGTGTCGAATCCGTAGGACCACTCCAAAGACTTGCCAAAAGCCTCTCAATACCCTAGCCAACGACCTCTTAAAGATGGGAAAAGTTGGAGAGAAGGGTGAAAAATTTCTCTAAAAATCGGGCTGAATCGCGGCTTAAATAGTGCTGGAATCGGTCATCCACACGGGCCTGTGGAATTTCCACACGGGCGTGCAGAATTTCCACATGCCCGTGTGGATTCTCTAGAAACCTGATCTTCAACCGGTTGTAAACAGTGACTGCTATAATGTATTGCTACAGTGATATACTACATTAACCTGCTATAGTACCCCCCCACCAAAAACACTCCCAATTCCACATTTTTCATTAAGGCAACATAAACGGGCATATGTTTATGCCGTATTAGTGAAGATCTTGTTATCCATGTACAAGTCGGGATACGCAAATGTGACTGCCTTCAACCCCTTCCAACTCATTGTAATGACTTGAATACATGGAAGTTGGCACACATTCACATATCTTAAAGCCTCACTTGTGTCTTCGCATTTGTTCCTTCCAAGATTCCACCAAATAGTGCGTTCACGATCTACTTTTGGCTTCTTTCCGTAATACTTAGCCTTACAACCCTAAATGCGCAAAAGAACACAAATACACATGTATTAGCTCTTAAACCTGATAAAAGTAATGCTCATCGTAAGGAAAGAACACTTCACATTCTTAACACACAAGCACTTATTAGACCCCTAGTCACAATTAAGCCCCAGATACTAAGGATTACTTCAACGTTTCACTTTGTTACTTGCGCAACTAAGGCCCAGCAGAGTTTGTCTCTTAGCACTTCACTCTATTGTGATTGCAAAGAACACTTAGAACATCGAGGTAGTATAAATCACACCAGAGAAAAAAGGGGACGTTCCGCTACCTCTCGACTCACCCTCTCGACCATCTCCAATCTTGCTTTGTCTAACCCTCATGGTGTGTCACTCACTCACAAGGATTACCAATGTAGACTCTCAACCCTAGTGTCACTCTAAGGGAAAATCTATTCAACAAGAATTCAAGATTAGAACTCAATTAAAGACATCAATTAAAGAAACATAATTGAAAGGTCAAAGAAACAATATCATCATAGGGTTTACAAGCCCAAGTACCCACTAGGGATTTAGCTCTCCATGGAGTAAGATACAATCAATAATGAAATCGAAAGTAAAAACATGCAATCCATAAGTAAAACCCCCTTGGTATTCGTGTTGATGGTCTTGTGGAGTAGTCACGTCTTCTCCAAAGGTTCCCTCGTCAAGCCTAGGGCACATCTCGCCGAATCAATACCGACGAAAGTTCCCCCATTAACTATCTTCAGAAGGAACGTGGTGTTGAAGGCCGTAGAACTACTCCAAAACCCTTGCCAAAGCCTGTCCAAACCATAGCCGTGAGCGCCACCAAAGATGAGAAAAGATGGGCCAAAGGATGGGAAAAAAAGTATCAAAATGAGGTGAAGTCGCGACTTAAATAGGCTGGAATTGGGCATCCACACGGGCTTGTGGAATTTTCACACACCCGTGTGAATCTGCAGGAATTGATTTTTCAGCGCCGTGTGAACAGTAACTGCTACAGTAATTTACTGCTATGATTTGCTACAGTAACCTGCTACAGTACTCTGCCAAAATATTCCCGAACCCACACTTTCATCGAGGCAACATGAACAGCCACACATCCATGTGGTAGATTGTGTTGCATCTTCAATAAAATAACATTTGATGACAATCTTGCTAGCACTGCATAAGTCAGAACACATGAGTGTGACTGTCTTTCTGTCCCTCCAATTTGCATGTTCACTCAAGCACAATGGAGATTGGCAGACACTCATATGTCATTGAGCACAACTTGTATTTTCACGTTTGTTCACTCCAAGATTTCATCAACAAAGTGTATTCATGATCTACTTTGGCTTCTTTCTTCCATGCTTGTCTCCACAATCCTACATGCACAAAAGAACATGAACACACATGTATAAGGGATAAAATCTGAGAAAAGTAATGCTTATTGTAAGAAAAGAATACTTCGTATTACTAATACATAAGCACTTATCAATGACCTTTGTCAATTTTTGAAAGAAATGTTACCGGCTAATATGCAATACCAAGTAACTTTTACAACACAAGGAAGTTAATTCAAGTCTTGGGTCTATCGGTTGAGAAAATCCATTGTTGTCTTAATGGATGCATGATATACTAAGGAGGAGACAGTGAACTATGAGTTACAAAATTTTTGAGCATCCTAGGTATAAGTGCTGACAAGGTTATATGCAAATTTTCCATGCAAATTTTCCATGCAAAAAAATGTATTACTTTCCTTTAACCACAAGGCTACAAAGATTATATGCATCAAATGCAACAATAAAAGAAATGAGATGGCATGCTGAACATGAGCCTGAAGAAAGGGTCGCCATTGTTCTGACTGCCTTGCATGCAAGAATTTTAATAACACCTACCCTTCATTTGTAGTAGAAAGTCAGAATGTGAGATTGGGGTTGTGCATTGATGAATTCAAACCTTTTTGGGTAGTCAAGTCAGTAGTATTCCTCTTGGCCAGTAATTGTCACTCCTTACAATTTGTCTCCCTTGATGTGTATAAAAGAGGAGTATATGTTTCTAACAGTGATAGTTCTAAGCCCAAGAAATCTGAAAAATATGTTGGATATTTATTTGCAGCTTCTTATTATAGAATTGAGGCAATTGTGGGAAATTGGAGCTGAAACCTATGATGCATTAAGAAAGAATAATTTTCAAATGCGTGTTGCACTTATGTGGACTATAAGTGATTTGCCAGCATTTTTGATGTTGTCTGGATGGAGCACTGCAAGTAGGAAAGCTTGTCCATATTGTAAGGAAGATTCATATGCATTTACTTTAACATGAGCAGGGAAGCAATCATGGTTTAATAATCACCACAAGTTCTTACCTCCTAATCATTCATTTAGAAAGAACAAAACTATTTTCAGAAAAATAGAATGGTCACAAAAATGGCTCCTGGTATCCAAACTAGTGAAGAATTCCTTAAAGAAATACAAGATCTAAAGCTAAAAAGAGTCACTGATACTGGTGCGTATGAAACCAAAAGCCGCATTGCTAAGATTGTTGGGTGGAGAAAATGTAGCATTTTTTGGGATTTACCCTATCGGCGAACAGATCTAATCCGTCATAATCTTGATGTTACGAACATTGAGAAAAATGTATTTGAGAACATATTCAATACTATGATGAATGTCGAAGGGAAGACCAGAGATAATGCTAAATCAACAAAAGATTTGAAAGAATTCTGTTATTAGCCTGAATTAGAAAGAATTGATGCTACAGTGAAATATCCCAAAGCATGTTATACTTTGGATAAACAGTCAAAAATTGTGCTTTGTGAATTGCTTCGAAAACTTAAATTCCCAAATGGATATGCGTCAAACATAAGTAAATGTATTGACATGCGAAAGCTAAAGATTTTTGGTATAAAAAGCCATGATTGTCATGTCTTTATACAAAGGTTATTTCCAATAACATTTAGGGAACTGCTTCCATCAGGTGTTTAGTGGGCATTAACAGAATTGATTAATTTTTTCAAGGAGCTTACTTTGACTGTAATCCAAAAAGAAGATATGTTAAGGCTTAATGAAGAAATTCCTTTAATCCTCTGTAAGCTTGAATGTATATTTCCTCCAAGCTTTTTTGATTCAATAGAACATCTTCCGGTGGACTTGGCTTATGTAGCATGGATTGCAGGTCTGGTACAATATCGGTGGATGTATCCATTTGAAAGATGAGGCACATAATTTATTGGTTTATCCTCTTAACATAAATAGTGTTTATCACTTGACACATATAAATGGAATTTAGGGCTGTGCACGTTCCAAAACCGGACCGGACCAGTTAAACGGTTTCTTTATTATTGGGACTGGACCGGACCAAATAATAGAGAAACCCGGACCGGTCCAAACCGTTTTGGACCGGTCTGGTCCGGTCGGGTTCCGGTTTGGACCGTTTTGTACCGGTTTGGTCTAGTCTGGTTCGGTCCCGGTTTTTATGAAATAAAATTAAATTAAGAGAGTGGCCATCTAATATATAGAGTTAAAAACAAACAATCAGCTTCATCAGCAATAGAAAATTTACATATATATATATATAGAGAGAGAGAGAGCTTAAGGTAAAAAGAACTAAACAGGGCAAACTGGTCCGGTCCGGTTTGGACCGCGTTTCTGAAAACTGGAACCGGACAAGACTGGTCTGGGACCGGTTCCAAAATCGGACCGGATCGGTTAATGATGAAACCGGTTGTAACCGGACCAGTGGTTTAAAAAAGCCGGTCCGGTCCGGTTTACGGTTTAACCGATTTTTTTGAACAACCCTAATGGAATTTTGTAGGTATCCGAGAAAATTAAAGAATAATGTCAAAAATAAAGCTAAAGTAGAAGCCTCCATATGTAATTCCTACATAGTCAAGGAAGCATCATTATTTTGTGCACATTATTTCAAACCACACGTGAAGGCAAGGCTTCAAAAGGTGCCACGTAATGTTGACATTAAAGAAGATATAATAGATTATCCTGCCAATTTATCAATTTTCAAACATTCTGGAAGGATATTAGGAAAATCAAGAATCAAATATCTTACAGAAAAAGAATATTAGATGGCATAGATATACATTTTATTAAATTATCCAGAAGTGCAACCATTCATAAAGTATGGCATTTTATTTTCAAATTCAACGCTTGGTTTGCTTTTAATTTATAGTTTTTTTTTGTTTTAATATGTGAAATATCTATGTTGATGAGTTACATTCAATGTATCTGTAGATTAAAGATAGAAAAATTTATGAGAAATTAGAACATGAATTTGCAATGTGGTTCTACAATTTCACACAAGATCCCTCAAAAAATATTTTTAATCAATTCTTGAAAGACTTATCAAAAAGATCACTGAGAAGCTATAAATCTTACAATGGATGCATAGTGAATGGCTATAAATTTCGTTCAACAAGTCACAATTCAGATATCATGATAGTGAATAGTGGTGTATGCATAAAGGGTACAAACTATACTATAGATGAAAATGACTACTACGACCAATTAAGGGAGGTTCTATGCTTACAGTGCCCATGGTTATCAATCAAGCTAACATTTAGTTTAAATGTGATTAGTTTTTTCGAACACCAAATGCGGGAACAAAATATCATTTGCAATATAAACTTGTGGACGTCAACCATAAGTGGTTCTTCAAGAAATATGAACCCTCTATTTTTGTTATTCAAACAACACAAGTTAATTATACAACGTACCCTAGCTTAAAGCGTGACAAAGTTGATTGGTGGGCAGTATTTAAAGTAAAAGCTAGATCCATTGTAAAGCTTCCTAACAAGTTCCTGGGACAATATCAGTATCATGTGAAGCACCTTTTCAACAAGGTGAAATGGAATCCCCTTCAATAAACATCAATGTTTTTTTATGCAGAACAATCTCTAAATGATTCAAATGGAGTAGATATTGAAATAGATGATGAAGAAGTAGAGAGTGAAGAGGAGCCTTTACTTGAATCAGAAAGAATGATGAAAGGGATGAAAATGATGAATTTGCAGAAATGAAAAGTGATAGTCAATGAATTAAGGTAAATCTATAAACGAAAGTTCTATGGGTAACAATCAAATTAAATAATAATAATAATAATAATAATAATAATAATAATAATAATAATAATAATAGCATTAATTTGTACTTGTATTATATTTCTATATATTCTGATGTTGCAGTGATTGTTCAGGCAAGATGAGAGGAGGTTGTAGAGTAGGTTAGGATTTTGGGTTTCCAATATAAATAGATGGTCTAACCCTAATATGAGAGAGAGAGAGAGAGAGAGAGAGAGAGAGAGAGAGAGAGAGAGATTGATTGAGAGATAGTCTCTTAAGAAACCCTAGCCGCCACCCACTCATCTTCTCCCTTAGCCATGGGCAGGGTGCCCACCGTCGGAGCCCGCCGCTGAAACCCGCTGTCATCGCTCCTACACCCTCTCCTTCTTTTCTTTATAGATTGGATCTTGAGACAAAGAGAAAATTGTTTTTCTCTTGAGTCTCGCTGATTGATCTCGGGTGCTTGCTATTCGAACCAAGAAACAAGTGTTCTTTCTTGAGGTACTAACATACCTGCTTGATTCCCTGAGGCGTTCGTGTGCACATGATTACAGAGGGGAGTCGCGATTCACAGTCCTTTTTTCGATTTCTGGGAAATGATTATAATCATCATCGAAAGAAAGGTAAAAAAAACTTTTAATTCTAGTTCTGGCATGCAATAGGGTTTTATTATGTTTTTGACACACCCCTTGCTTGTGACACACAAGTGCACGGGTTTGTCGAAGTAATAAATCTCAGGTGAGTGGGTATCGTATCCACAGGGAGTAGGGAATAAAAACACCAAGATTTATACTTAACCAAGAGAAGATAAAATAATGATTGTGTTGATAAGATGTAATGTAGACAAAATAAAAGAAATAAGAAAGAGATGCACAAATAAGTGAGAAGAAAGACAATCGATAAGAAGTGGGGTACTCGGATATTGTTCCGCCTAAGATTATCACTTTAAGTGCAAAACCAGTTATTATGCTTCCTAACTAATGCTCAATGAGTCGTGGGCATCCTAAGATACACGGTCCCAAACCTAAGGTCAACGGTGACTAACTTTACACTATGCCCCGGCGAAGAAATTGATCAGTCTCAACACCTCACACTGTGTAAAGTTGCAAGATGCTCTACGGATTGCAAGTGATAAACTCTATTCCTATATGTAGACCTAACCCTTTAGTCCAGGCGAAAGGCCCCTAGTCACAATTAAGCCCAGATACTAAAGTTTACTGCAACGCTTCACTTTGTCACTCATGTAACTAAGCCCCAGCGGAGTTCATCCTTTAGCACTTCACTCTATTATGACCGCAAAGAACTCTAGAAAACAGAGATAGGAGAAATCACATCGACACGGAAAGGGGACACACTGCTACCTCTCGACTCACCCTCTCGATCCTCTCCAATCTTGTTTTGTCTAACCCTTGTGGTGTGTCACTCACTCACAATGATTACCAATATGAACTCTAAACCCTAATATCACTCTAAAGGAGAAATTATTCAAAAAGCATTCAAGATTGGAACTCAATTAAAACATCGATTAAGGAAAACATAATAAAAGGTTAATGAAACAAATACATCCTAGGGTTCACAAATCCAAGTACTCACTAGGGGTTTAGCTCTCCATGGAGCAAGATACAATTAATAGTAAAATTGAAAGTAAAAACAAGTAATCCATATAAAACCCCCTCGGTAGTCGTGTCAATTGTCTTGTGAAGTAGCCTCGTCCTCTACAAAGGTCCCCTCGTCAAGCCTAGGGCACACCTCGTCGGATCAGTGCCGACGAAAGCTCACCCAATAGCTATCTTCCAAGAGAAACACGGTGTTGAAGCAGTAGAACCACTCCAAAAGCCTTGCCAATACCTCTCTAAGCCCTAGCCGTAAGCCTCTCAAAAGTTGGAAAAAAGATGTAAAAAAGGGTCCTGAAATCGGGCTGAATCACGGCTTTAAATAGGCTGGAATCGGGCATCCACACAGCCCTATGAATGTTCCACACGCCCCTGTGGAATTTCCACACGGGTGTGTGGATTCTCTGGAATTCTGATTTTCTGCGAGCTGTAAACAGTAATTACTACAGTGAATTACTACAGTATCCTACTATAGTACCCCCCGCCAAAATGCTCCTGATTCCACGTTTTTCATCGAGGCAACATAAACGGGCACACGTTTATGCAGTAGATCGCGTCGCTTCTTCAATAAATAGATTTATTGGTGAAGATCTTGCTATCATTGCACGAGTTGGAATACGCAAATGTGACTGCCTTTGTACCCCTCCAAACCATGTGATTGCTAGAATACACGGAGGTTAGCACACATTCACGTATCTTTGAACCTAACTTGTGTTTTCGCGTTTATTCCTTTCAAGATTTCATCAAATAGTGCATTTACGATCTATATTGGCTTCTTTCTTTTATATTTAGCTCCACAACCCTACATGCTACATGCATAAAAGTACACAAATACACATGTATTAGCGTTAAAACCTGATAAAAGTAATGTTCAACGCAAGAAAAGAACACTTCGTATTACTAATACACAAGCACTTATCAGTTTTCTTGATGTTAAATTTTGTTATCTGCTACATATCGGCATATATATTTTCACATGATAATTCCCTTGCTTGTTGATAAGATCCTAACAAGTGCAAGGCTGTAGAACGTTATAGATCATTGATGTGTGTTTTTAGAAAAGGTAAAGAAAAAACAGGTATGTGACTGACACTATATGGCAAATATGTTATGAAGCATGGAATTCCCCGAAGTTTAAATTTTGAAGTCTGAATTTTTTTACAAACCATCTTACTGAGGCTGAAGGACCTGTTTCTTGTATATCCCGGCACTCAAGAGGCTCCATTTCCTACATATGTCATGCAGAGAAATTGGCGATGCATTTTTATTTGTATAAATATAACTTTATTCTCCACATAATATTTCTAACATGAATTCAACTTAATATAAGTTGTTATATTATTATAGCGATCAAGGCATGGTTGTGAACCTCTTCCATATAAGCTTTTCAAAGTGATAGATACAAAGAAAGATACCTCTAACCTTATTGATGCAAGAGCTCAGACCATCAAGGTAAATAGATCAAATAACTCATTATGTGTATTTGAGTTATGGATGAGTACTTTATTTATATATATTAAGTTGTAGACTTTGTTTACAATTCATGAGTTTTTAATCGATTGTGTTAATCACAAAATTTGACTTCTCAAATTTATTATGGCAGGATCGTTATTTGAACCTTGTCGATCAAGTATCACAAACACAAGAAGAGGGTGATGAACCAGTTTTTAATGGACAAAGCAAATATATTCCTTCAAGCTGTGGGAGAGGGAAAGATGCGTTGGGTTTATGGAGTGGGCTCCCAAGCATCTATTTTCTATCCCCAGTTATTGCAGATCTATGAATTTGTTATAATATGCAATATATATCAATTATAAAAACAAATATAATATTTTATTTTTTTTGTAATTAAGGCTTTAGCAACGGATTAGAAACAAATTAATATGTTTTAAATATATATATATATATATATTTTAAATTTTAGCAACAGATTTGCAACGGAATATTTTTTGTTTCTAATTATAAAACAAATTTAAAACATCCCCAGATCCATTTCAAATCCATCCCAACATTCTGGAATAGAAATTATTCTGTTGCAAATTTGTTGTTAAATTCTAAATCGGGTTAGCAACGAAATAAATTCTGTCACAGAATTCAGCAACAGTTTAAAAGGGAATAATTTACATTGCGAATTTCAAAATTTGGAAACATAATTTATCTCGTTTCAAATCCGTTGCAAATTTCTGAAATGGAATCCTATTTTATTTGTAAAAAATTAACAATGTCCTTTTTAGAAAATAAAAAATTCTGTTTTTAATCTGTTGCTAAAGTGAGTTAGCAACGGATTAGAAACGGAAAATGATGATTGTAAAATGTAATTTTCTTGTAGTATGTGTGTGTGCATGACATCACTTATCATCTATAGAACATCTTTAAAATGAAATCCCAAAATCTAGGGCCAAAGCCACCCGAAAGCCAAACAATGTACCACAAGAATGGTAAGCCAGTGAGCTCAAGGATGAGTGGGAGCAAGTCCTTAGCCTTAGGTTTCCACCTCCTTAAATAGTAAGGTATACATTGCATATGAAAGCCATCAAGGCATAGAAAAAGGACCCACCTGCCAATAAGCACTTGGTCGAAAGTGACTTCCTGAAGGCTTCATGCCTATAGTTGGGCGTTGGTAAAGATGAGAAGAGGATAAGAGAACAAGTCACCAAGGATAACCTAATCAAATACGGATGAGTGATCACCATGAACCCCACTGATTTATTATTGAAATGGTTGCCTTCAGTTTTATTCATGTTGTTTTTTGTGCTATTGTTTTTTTCTTTGCCTCCGAGAATGTTGAAGTTGTTGAAATTGATGTTCAGAACCTAGTTATGAAAGCTATGAAGCGTGTTTTATCTTAGTGCGTGGTTTGCACATTAACAGTGCATTGTCTCGTCCAGTTGATTTGTCATGCAGTCTAGTCATTAGTTTATTATGTTTACTTCTATAGCATGTGTCCTTTTATGTCTTTAATCATGTGGGTTGTAGTAAGTCAATATTGCCGAATAGTATAAGTATGTAACCCTTGCCTTAAGTTGAATAAGAACTTTTGAATTCTCCAGCACTCTATTAGCTATCCTTCTTCTTACTATACACTCATTTGTTTCATCTTCATCTCACTTGTATACTATTACATTTTACTTCTTTAATCCTTCAGTGGTATCAGAGATAGAAACCTCTCCCTGTGATGAGTGATGGCTAGAAATGCAGGTGACACATCTGAATATGCGTGCGAACCGCAAGTGCACGGGTGTCGAAGTACTAAAATACCCGGTGAGTCGGGTAGTCGAATCCACAGGGAACAGGGCTACTAGTACTAACTTCTTGTCTACTTTCTAGACTAATGATAAATGGAAAGGTGTGGTGATCTAATGTGCGAAGAAATGAATATCGGAGATGAATATGCAAGGGTGAAATGGATGGAGATCTCAATCAATAAAAGTGGGGTATTCCGGTGATGCTCCCGCTAGGATTCAGGTATTAGGTACAGGATAAGCAAAGTGTTTCTATGAAGAGTAAGTTAAGTCGTGGAAATCCAAATATAATCGGATCCGGTCTCCCGATCACCAATACTAGTCCCCTATGAGGTCCTGGTGGAGAAATCGCTCAATCTCATCACCTCACATCGCATATGACCGCAAAGCACTCTAGGGATTCCAAGAGGTGTATCCGATTCCTAAAGATTGATCCAACCCTAATTCCCGGTGAAGGATCCTAACCCCCTACAAGGTCCCGGCTGAGAAATCTCTCAATCCCACGCCTCACACCAAATATGGTTGCATAGAGCTTAGGGAACAGAGATAGAATACACCAATCAGAAGGGAAAGGGGATGCTCTCTATCTCATGACTCACCCTCTCAACCCTCTTCAATCTTGAGATTCTAACCCTAATAGAGACCTCTCTCTCACCAAGGTAACAAATCATGTAAACCAAATAACCAAAAGATCAATAAGGCAAGCAAGCATTAGACAATCAAGATTAAAACTTAATGAAATTCGGATTAAATAGAAACACTAAGCAAATCCACAAAAGATGAGAATCCTAGGTGTCACAAGCCCAAATACCCTCTAGGGTTTTAGCTCTCCATGGAGCAACATACAAAACACACCATCAATGAATGAAAGTACATTAAAACCATAGAAATAAACTCCCTTATATATGAACTGATGGCCTTGATGGAGAGCTTCGATGTCTTGAAGGACCCAATCCGAAGCTAGGTTCACCGGTGGCTTCCTTGACGCTATGATGGAGGAGGAATCGATCAAAGTTGGTGATGAAGCACCTCCAAAGCTGCAAAGACCTCCTCTCCAAACCCTAGCTGTCTCACCCCTCAAGCGCCGCACAAAAGATGAGAAAGAATAGGGCAAAACGGCTATTTATAGGCCTTAGATCGCGCCTGTCACGTGTCCTCACGCGCCCGTGTGGATTTTCCACGCAGTCGCGTGAACATTAATTTTGCTACAGTACTTTTCTTCATCGACGTATCTTTGAGAGGTCTTGCAATCTTCACAAAGAGAAGGAACATGAAGATGTGGCAGCCTTTGTGCCCTTCCAACTAGTGAATTGACTTGAATATTCTTGGAAGTTGGCACACATCTCCACGTTTATGAACTCCTCTCGTGTCTTGGTCCTTGAATTGAATAAGAACTCCCAACATTGTGTCTTTATAGCCTATCTTTGCTTCCTTTTTACTCTTCAAGTCATTCACAACATACATGTATAAAAGAACACCAAATACACAATATGAGACATAAACCATAGTAAAAAATGATGCTCAATGCATGTAAAACATATATAAAAATATGTCCACTCAAGCACTTATCATCAGGTAGCTCTTCCTCCTCCACTAACGCTCATTACTTTAATGGTGAGGGATACAACCTATGGAGCTTAAAGATTGAGACCTTGCTTCTCTCCAGAAAACTTTGGAGAATAGTTGACAAAGGCTTCGATGAAGAAGAAGATGATGCTCAACGTTTAGAAGATAATATCTAGAAGAATGCCAAAGCGTTTTTTCTAATCCAATAAGCATTGGAGTAAAGAATCTTGATTAGGATTTCAGGAACAAGAGTAGTGAAGAAGGCATGGGATATCCTCAAAAAAGAGTACCAAGGGTATTCCAAAAGCTCAACTGTAAAGCTTCATACTTATTGACTGGTGTACGAGAACCTTCTGATGAAGATGGCGAATCGGTGCAAGACTACATAAGTAGAGTATTAACTACTTCTTATCACATTCAAGCACTTGGTGAAGAACTTGATGAGAAGGCTATCATTGGTAAGATCCTCTGTAGTCTCTCACCAAAGTTTCATCATGTTGTTTCTTCTATTGTATAAGCTAAAGACCTTTTAATACTCATGGTCGACGAGCTCAGTGGATCTCTTAAAGGGCATGAAGAGAGACTTGATATGCAGTTTGGCCAAGTAGAGGTGAATTCCTTCCACATAAAGGGAGAGGGTTCTTCAAGTAACTCTACTAATAATGCAGGTAGAGGTAGAGACCGTGGAGGTTTTAGAGGAAGAGGAAGAGCCCGTGCCTATGTACATAAGGATTCTCAGGGTGAGAGAAGGTAGAATAAGGATGACATTTAATGCTACAATTACAAGAAGTTTGGGAATTATAAATCTCGATACTGGTATAGGGATACAACTGAAAACATAGTTAAGGAAAAAGCCGAAGTAAGACACTTATTCATGGCTGGTAGTGGCCTTCATGATCAACATGAAGATGTCTGGCTGCTGGACAGTGGATGTAGTAATCATATGATAGGTATGAAGAGCTTGTTTCAAATGTTGGATGAGTCTATGCAACAGACTGTCCAGCTTGGTGATAATCGGGTGATGAAAGTTTAAAGGATGGGTTGTGTGAAGATGAAGACTAAAGGAGGCTAGATGAAGGAACTACACCAAGTTCAGTACGTGCCAAAGCTAGGTCATAACCTATTGAGTGTTGGGCAGCTGCTTGGAGGAGGATATACACTTATGTTTGACAATGATGAGTGTATCATCCGAAGCAAAGAAATAAAATAGGAGCTTGCACGAGTTCAGATATCTTAACATAAACTGTTCCCTCTCACTATCAACAAGGTTGAAGCTGCTTATGTAGTAGCTAGCAAGATGATGAGTCCTTTCTTTGGCATGAAAGGTACAAGCACATAAACTTTAATAGTTTGTAGCTATTGTTAAAAGGGAAGCTGGTCCTTGGGCTTCCAAATATTGTGTCAGGATGTGAAGGATGTGCATATAGGAAGCAAACAAGGCTCTCATTCCCTGAAGAAAGTATGAGGAGAGTTGAAAAACCGCTGGAGTTGATTCATGGGGATCTCTGTGGACCAATGCAAACCAAGTCAATGAGAGGTAACCTTTATTTCATGTTGCTCACTAATGATTGCACCCGATATTCTTAGGTGTATTTTCTTCACTTGAAGTCTTAAGCTCTGGAGTTCAAAGTATTGAAGAACCTTGTGGAGAAGCAATATGATCTTCCTATGAAGGCTCCAAGAACTGATCACAGAGGAGAGTTCACCTCTAGAGATTTTTAGTCTTATTTTGAAAAGAACAAAATCAAGCGACAACTAACAACTCCTCAATTACCTCAGTAAAATGGAGTTGTTCAACAAAGGGACATAATAGTAGTAGAGATGGGCTGATGCATGTTGAAGTAACAAAGTGTTCCAACTGAGTTCTGGGGAGAAGCTGTTGTAGCAGCTACATATATACTCAATCGGTCTCCAACCAAAGCATTAGAAATGTCACACCATATGAAGCTTTCACTAGAGTGAAGCCATCTATTGACCATCTAAGGGCATTTGGGTGTTTAGCCTTCGTCCTTAATCCAAGTCAATAAAGAGGAAAGTTTGATCCCAAGTCAGAGAAGCATATTTTTATTGGCTATAGTGCAGAGTTAAAAGGATATAAGTTGATTAATCCCTTGACTGGAAAAGTACAAGTTAGTAGAGAAGTTCACTTTCATGAAGGAAAGGCATGGAATTGGGAGAATGCTATCGGCTCCTCTCACACTTTGGAAGATGTGTTGGGCCATAGTGATAATGACACAACATCAGAAGAAAACTAGATTTCTTCATGTCTGCAGGCAACTCAAGCTAACACACCTACATCATCATCAGAAGACTCCTCAGAGAACCCTAATACAAAGTATAAAACTCTACATGGGCTTTATAACTCTTGCTCATTTGCACTTGCTGCAGGTGATCCAAGTTCATTTGATGAAGCTAGTCATCATGAAGAATGGAAGCCTGCCATGGAAGAAGAAGTTGCCACCATTTTAAAGAACAACTCCTGGACTCTTACCACACTACTAGAAGGGAAAAAGGCCGTCAGCTTGAAATGGATTTCTAAATCCAAATTTCTATCAAATGGCACCCTACTCAAGAGAAAAGCACATTTGGTAGCGATAAGATACTCTTAAGTGAGTGGAGTGGACTTCGATGATGTGTTCTCCCTGGTCACAAGGCTTGAAACAGTATGGTTGTTCCTCGCAGTAGCCGCTCAGATGTATTGGCCTGTGTTCCAACTGGATATGAAGTCCTTGTTCCTCAATGGTGATCTCCAAGAAGAGGTATACATAACACAACCCAAAGGGTATGTTCAACCTGGGAAAGAAACCCTTGTTTGCAAGCTTAACAAGGTGCTTTATGGGCTTCATCAAGGCCCACAAGCATGGTATACCAAAATTGATTTGCATTTCATTAATCTTGGGTTCATAAGAAGCTAGTGTGAGCATACAGTGTATAGGAGGACTGATGAGAGTTTAAACATTCTACTTATATGCCTCTACGTTGATAACATAATCTTCATGGGATCATCACGTCCTATAGTGGAAGAGTTTAAAGAAAATATGATGCACACGTTTGAAATAACGGATCTCAGAATGTTGCATTATTTTCTCAGACTTGAGGTAACACAACAACCTGGTTCTATATTTATTTGCCAGAAGAGGTATGCAGAGGGACTCTTAAAGAAGTTTTGAATGTTGAATAGCAAGAGCCATGCCACTCCTTTAAATACTAATGAAAAACTTCAGTTGGAGGATAGTTCCGGGAAGACAGATGAAAGAAGATTTCACAACATGGTTGGTAGCCTATTATACCTCACACACACACTTCTAGATCTCATGTTCACCATGGGATTGCTAACTAAGTTTGTTCATTTTCCCTCAAAGCATCATCTTGGGCTGTAAAAGGAGTTCTTCACTATGTTTTTGGAACTATCAAGATGGGAATCAAATTTGATTGTGTTGAAACATTGCATTTATGAGGCTATGTCGACAGTGATTGGGAAGGGTCTATAAATGATTGGAGAAGCACAGCAAGTTGGGTTTTTAACCTGGGCTTTGATGCAATTGCTTGGTGTTCTAAGCGACATGAAATCATTACACTCTCAAGCACTGAGGCTAAGTACGTTGCTGTAACCTTAGCCGCTTGTCAAGCAGTTTGGATGAGTCGACTGCTCAGAGATATGGTGGTTGATCAAAACGATGGTACCACCATTTACTGTGACAATCAGTCTGCCATCTCAATAGCCAGGAACCGAGCACAACATGGAAGGACCAAGCTGTTAGGATTATGCCCTCGAATGCCAATGAGAATACTTGTATTAGGGTATTTCATTTGTATTATACATTCTTATTCTTATAAAATCGGCATTTATTTTGATGTTCATGTAAATCTTATAATATCATTATAATTAGTTTTGAATATCTTAGTCCATGTGTATTAAGTTAAACCATCTACTCTTTGTGGGATAAAGAGGAGAGCACTAGAAGGTTTGGTACTTATACACTTAAATAGTTCACAAATCAGAGAATCTTTAATTAGGTGTTAGAGTTTCGTAAGGATTTGTATGGCATATACTTTGACAAAGAGTGCTAGTTGAACACTGGAATTGGTGTATTCGAACATGACTCGCAGCAATCCAATCACATGGGTTTTATTCTTTGACAGTCAATGATTGGGATTGTTGGTTATGATTATATAGGTGGACCTTAGACCTAAAGTATCATGATCACAATGTACTTGTAACGTCTAGTCTGTTACTAGAGTTGTTAGGCTTAGTTTACCTTTTTGTAGGACCGACCTCGAAGTGCCACTATGTCGGGCAAGTAGCAGTTATGAGCGATCACCAAAATATGAAGGTTCATATTTTGAATAGAACTCATAATTAAATAATGTTTATCATGTTTTATGAACTTCATAATATGTTCTCTCTGAAGTAAACGAGTTAGTATCTTATGCGATTATAAGTAAGCGAGATTAGAAGACCTTGGCCAAGGCAGTCAAACTAATCGTATGGGACACGAAGGGTAGTTTAGTAATCTCACCCCACTATAGTTATTTGCATATGATCGAGTTCAATGATTTTGACAATTACCATGGCTCTCACTCGGTTGGGATACAAGAACGAAAGGTTTATATACATATAGTAATCATAATCGGAAAGGTGCGTAATGATCTACTCATTCGTGTTCAATTGGGTTATGACTTGGGGCCACGGGGCTGGCTAGGTATCACCCACGTCCTTTGGTATCCTCCCATTGCCAATCAGAATGAACCTAGGGAGTCACACTTAAAGGGATAAAGAATCAATCTCGTTTTGAGTACAGGGGTAAAATTATCAATTTACAATTTTACTTCATGGGATGAGTAAAATTATAAATTGGTCTACGGTTTTTGTCTTAAGTTTAAATTTTGATTTAAATTCGATGGAGTCGAATAGATAATCAAAATTATAAGGACTCAATGACAAAAGTGGTTTTAGTTAGATTAGGACTCATATTTCTAATAGAACTTCTATGGAAATGTTGATCATATTATGAAGGTGCATATTTTGAATAGAACTTCATAATTGAATGATGCTTATCATATTATGAAGGTTCATATTTTGAATAGAACTCATAATTAAATAATGTTTATCATGTTTTATGAAGTCTCTATAAATATGACTCCTCTCTAACCATAGGATGACTCAATTAATTCTCTTGTGAGAAAATCCCCAAGCTCTCTCTTCGTCTCTAACCCTAGCCGCTATTTGGAGAAGAAGTGGAGCTTAATTCCGGCGTGCGATCTATAGGCGTGGGACTTTCGTTCGGCGCTAAGAGATCTACGACATTCCGAGAGATAAATTCGGCACATCAAAGAAAAGCTTTTAAATATTAAGAGGTAATTTTCTAGGCCTTTTAATTAAATTACAGTATTTATTAAAGCAATTAGAATATATATCGCAAATTTATTATGCTTCCACATGCTTTGAAGATGTTATTTGATTTTTGCGATATAACCTAAGACAAGTATCTCTATAAGAGTTAAGATTTTTAGTGACAACTTTTTTTTTTCTGTCACTTGGTTATATAGGTTTTTAGTGTCAAAAAAGGTAACATACAGTATTGTTTTACTTAATTGTGATAACTTATGTTTTTGTCACTATTATAGTGATAATTGTGACAATTTAGTATATGATACAATTAAATTGACTCTATTAATATATTAACAGTGGCAAAATTTCTTTTGTGTCTAATGTTTGTTACTAAAAACATACAAGATTTTATGTAAAAAATTTCTTGATGAGAATGATGTGTAATTATGACAAGAAATGTTGTTGTCACTATATTTATTTATTTATTATGACGAAAGTGTTCTCCATCACTCAACATATATTTTTTGTTACAACAATTTTGTCACAAAAAATTCAACCATTTAGTGGCCACTAAATATTGCCACAAAAATTAAATTTCTTAAGCATGTTATTGGCTTTTTTATGCTAAAAATGTTAACTGACACAATAGTTTGGATTAGTTATGGCATCTAATTATTTTCTTACTATTACAATTTCAATTGTGACAATTAAGTATCCATCACAATTATATATCTTACCTTTTGTGTTGATAATTTTGGATACAAAAAATTCAAATATGTAGTATATATAGTTGTAAAATTATATTATTAATAAAATATTAAAGACTCTATTTTTCCTACCCAATCTCAAAGGATATGTATAGATTTTTTAAAGAATTAAAGATAAAAATTAAAGGGTTTTTAAAATTAAAATTTAACATGATTTTATCAAACAAAATTATTATTTATAAATACTTCAAAACAACCTATTAGATACTAAAAAAATTTGTTCTATTAAGCCAAAATATTAACATATTAAAACATTTAAATGTAACTATACCCGAATACTAAATCATCATCATCACATTGGTGTAGCCCCTGTATCTACAATGCAAAGAAAAATATTTCATATATATATATATCAATCATTTACCAAATAAATAACTATTTTTCACATAAAAAATTCAAAAGTAACAAAAAAATATATATTAAAAAACAGTATAAATATAGACCTGGCTTTCTCCAATCTAGTTTTAATATTCAAAAGTAACTATGTTTTAAAATTACAACATCATGATTTTTTTTTTGTAACTATAAATCATTTTGCCACAAATATGAAGTTTTTTGTGATAAAAATTAATTAACACTATTGTTTAAGTTAATTGTGATGATTTTTTTTGTCAATAAAACTATTATATCCATGACGATTTAGAATCTCTCACAGTTACGTTGTTACGTTGTCACTATTAATATACCTATAGTGTCGTAAATAATATTTTCATTTATTGTGATGAAAGTGTTCTTCGCCAATGGTCATTTTATTTTTTTGTGATCACATTTTTTGCCACAAAAAATTTAACTATTAATATCTACTAAATATTGTCACAAAAAAATCTAAAGTATGTTTAACATATTTTAGGATCAAATTCGAAATGTGCGTGCCTATATATATATACATTTTTTAAAAGAAAAACTATTCAAATTTTAAAAATATTTGTAAAAGTATGAGATAAAAATCGATGTAAAAAACTATTCGCCGAATTCATTGTTTTGCAAGTTGTTACCCAATCCTCAAAATTGATATTTTAAGGGATAAAAAATAAGTTTTTAATTTAGATTATACCTAGGATTTATAGTATTTGAGAAAGATTTTAAAAATTGAAATTAAATAGAGATTTACCAAATCTCACAAAACAAAATCTAGATAATATAATTAAAATAAAATAAAATTTAAAAAGATATATATCCTCAATGGATTTAACATATAAAAAGAGTGATGTCTAGAGTAATTATGTTTCTATGGAGATCGATGACAAGGGTTAGGCTTCATTTGATTCAGAGAATCAAAGTGACTCAACTAGACCTTAGTGTAAAGGTACATATTATTGATGGCCACAAGATTTTCTTATTTTTATTTTCTTAAATTCTTTTGCTTATTTTATACAATGGATACAAGATAATTATTTTTTTGTTTTATCTTTTTTAATCTTCAAAGTTAGGTTTATTGAATTTTTTTAAATAATGATTGTTGTTAGTGTTTCTTTTTCGATACTTTGAATCTTAGGTTCAGGTTCATCATAGGAATATGTTATTTAGATTTTGATTATGTGATTTTTCTTTTTTTATGATTTTTTATCTATTGAAAATCACAAAAGCCAAATGCAACATGGAATTTGTCTCAATTGAGAAGAAATAATGATATGAAAGTTCTAATTAAATTAGATTTTTTTAATTCTTAAAATTATTTCATTAGATTCTTATTTTTTTTTTCTTACATGTGCAGAATAATCATCAAGTAAAGGGAATAACATTAAAGTCCCAACAAAGGAGTCAAATTCTAGCAGAAGTTGAGGCTGAAAAGTAAATGAGAAGATTCAATAAAGGAGTAGTTCATCTCCAAATTTAGGATAATTTTATAATCTTTTTTCTTTTTTTGAAAAAGATAATTTTATAATTGTATTTTGGATATTAAAATTTCTAATTTTATATATTCAAATTTTGAATTTTGTATATTTTGATGATATTTATTTCTTTATTTTCATATAATATTAAATACTTTATTTTATTGTGTGACAATATTTTTGCTACTAAAAATTTGTCTTGAAAAAAGTATCTAAAATATAACTTTATATTTATCACAAATAATTAAATATATTAGTAAAAAAATTAGCGTAACATAATTTTTATTTTAGTGACAATATTATTTTTAAATTAATAATTTTATTTGTGACAATATAAACACATAACAATATCTCAAAGTAACATTAGTGATGAAGTATTGGTCGTCAATAAAAATATTAATATTGACAAAAACTTTTTGTCACTATTGAATTTTTTCAAAGACAACAATTTTGTCACAATAAAATAGATTATTGTGGCGGCTTTTTCGTCACAATTTAGTATTTTCTTGTGTCAACAAAATTGACACAACTGAACAAATTATTGTGAGCAATTTATTCGTCACAATTAAAAGTTTTTGTGTCAACAAAATTGACATAAATAAATAAGGTTATTGTAGCCCCATTATTTTGTCACAAATACTAAATTTGTTAGTGTCATGAAATTGGTCATAAAAATATGGAGTAATTGTGGCAATTTGTCTAAAATGGTCATTCTTGTATTAGCATCGGAGGTATTTGTGACGGGAGGTGATGACTTCTAAAATTCACTACTATTACTATTGCGACTAAAATTATTGCTTTTATTGATAACTTTTGTTATCACTAAAAATACAATTTGGTGTAGTGCATATAGATATACGCTTATTTTATCAGAAGCTTGGTGTCTGATGGTCCATTGCATCACACATGAACAACTGATCGACATATTCACAAAAGCTCTATCGGGACCCAAGCACGAGGAACTACGATGTCGGCTGGGAGTTGTGAGTTTCTGAACATAGGGAGCATTTTGAAATTGATGTTCATAACCTAGTTATGAAAGCTATGAAGCGTGTTTTGTCTTAGTGCATGGTTTGTCATTTAGTCTAGTCTAGTTGATTTGTCATGTAGTCTAGTCTTTAGTTTATTATGTTTACTTCTATAGCATGTGTCTTTTTGTGTCTTTAATCATGTGGGTTGTAATAAGTCAATGTTGCTGAATAGTATAAGTATGTAGTCCTTGCTTTAAGTTGAATGAGAACTTTTGAATTCTCCAGTACTCTATTAGCTGTCCTTCCTCTTAATATACACTCATTTGTTTCATCTTTGTCTCAGTTGAATACTATTAAATTTTACTTCTTCAATCTTTAGAAGCTAGTGGCGAACACCACTTCTACAAGAAGACCTGAACATGTCTTCCCTATTTCCATCAACTGATTCCTTCGCTATTCACCATCTCGGCATGGTTCTCGTCAAACAACTCTTGAGCCGTTTTCTCTTTTATGTTTTTGTTGTACATCATATCCTTTGAGAGCAGCTTCTTCACCATCTGTGTACATACAATAACATAAATCTCACACTATCATGTGAATATATATATATATATATATATATATATATATATATATATATATAAGAAGTAAATATATATGTAAATCTGTATATCTTATAACCTCAAACCATTTGATCTTCTGCTTTGATGGTTGTTCCAGCAGCATAATGCATGATAGTGTTCTTCTTCTCATCATCTTCCTTCTTCTCGTAATCTTGATGAAAGGCTGACAACCACCTGCAAGAAGATAACGCCTTCATCTTGTCATCTGTGATGTCACCTTTAATGCCAGACAATAACCAAGATGGTAACATTGGATTAGGTCCTTTTGTCATCACAGCTATAAGCTCACAATCTTCACATAGCCGTATTTAATCGCAACTTGTAGGTCATTTCTCCTTTCCATGTCTTTGATCTCAGCTGATTGAGGGCATGCCTTCAAGATTTTCTTTTTTATTATTAAATTCCTTTTAGAAAAATAGATGATTCATAAAAAAAATAATAATAATGATAAATTCATTTAAAAATGTGATGAAACATGAAATAACATGAAAGCTATGAAAACCAATAGTAATGAGATGGTACATATATACACACGCACCTTCAAAATTTGTTCTACAAAGTCATGTAGCCCCATCTTGGCACCAACTATGAGAGGTGAGTCAGGCCATCTTTGTAGTTCAAAATTCTTTTTAGTCTCGATTTCCTTCTTAAGTTCTTTAATCAAATTATTTTGCTCTTTTATCAAATTCGCGTGCTTCAAAATTAAATTCTTTTGCTCTTTTATCAAAATCGTTTGCTCCGAAATCAAATTCTTCATCTCCAAATAACAAGATGGAATATTTTCGTTTTAGGGACTACTAGTAGTTCTTTCACTTGAAATATCAATTGGAGAAATGTAGTTAATTTCATAATCATCACTATCATAGTAATTTTCACCATTGTCATCAATTTTATCGAACATTCCTTTCTAGATGAAATCCTAGTACTCCGGATCTCTTGCAAGGTATGCAATAAGCTTCATGGTTTGTATGTGCCTTTTCTTTTGTTCTTCAAGCTCTTTTGCCCTTGTGAACACTACCCAATTCAAAGTAGTTAATCATGGACGTTTAAAACACTTAGGGGCCATTTGGTTCGCGGTAATGATATATTACAACGTAATGAGATTACCATAATAATGAGATTACCATGTTGGGTTGGAAACTCATATTACATAGTAATCAACTTGGTAATGTTCTAAATTTCCCAAAATACCCATGTGTCTATCATTTATGCATGTTTAAATTTAAAGTAGAATAAAATTTTGGATAAAAAAAATTAAATTTTTGAAGTTGAACATATTCCCAAATAATGTTAATCAAATTTAATTTTTTTATCCAACGAATAAAGTATGAAAATTATTATTTTTAAATAAATGGCATATTTGTCTAAAAAATGTTTCAGATTACCACCAACTTGGTAATCCAACATAGCCACCTATTTTGTTAATAATGAGATTACTAAGTTTTTTGGTAATCTTCCAAATTTGGTAATCACAAATTATCATGAATATTACCACTATCACCAATCCAAACGTGATAATCTTTTCTGCAATGTTTGGATTAAGGGCCGGCAAGGGAAAGTAAAGTAAAGCCAGGGTTTTGGAGGGTCAGAGTTGGTCATTCCCTCGTTTGGATTGGTATTTTTAATTTAACGAAGGGAAAAAAAGGATTAACTCTGACCCCACAAAACCCTCCGAAACCCCCCTTAATTTGGGGTGCCGAGGGAGGAAGAACCTCGTAAAGATTTTAAGATTTTTTAAAAGACCTTATTACCCTTAATTTTTTTAAATTAATTACATAATACTACTTCATAAGTTTTTCTTTCACTTTTTTCAATCTAATTTTATTTTAATCAAGTATTCACATGACACCCATCACAATCTTTGTTTTTATGTATTTCTTTTTTGTTTGCTTGTTTTTTATCTATTTGTTTATATTGTGTTTTTTATTTCACAATTCATCTTTAGAATAATTTATCTTAATAGAATTCTATTCTTAATATAATTTTATTGGTATACAAATTTTATTCGAAGTACAAATAAAATCAAAATTTTCTTTGAGTGAGAAAAAAACTAATAATTATCTAATTCAACATGATTATTATGCTATAAATTAAAATATTAAAATAGGTTTATTAACAATATGATAAAGTGATATTGTGATGATCCATATAGAATTGTAGGAGGAATTAATCTTTAAATTCTAATTAAGTAATTTGGTGTTGCATAATTGAGAGGGGAACTATTCTAAAAATAGTTAGAAGCTACTTTGCATCGGCACGACTAATTGTTCAAGCGTGGTGCTACATAGGATAATGTGCTATTCAAAAGATAGGTTGTTCTTTCAACTATAGATTCTGATGACTAATAGTTTATTTGTATTTCAAAAATTTGATGTTTGGAAAATATATATTTTGGTTTCACTTTTATCTTTGACTTTGTTTTTGTCTTATTTATGCAAATATTATATGGTTATATGATAGACAATAGTTTATTTGTGCTTCAAATCTCCGCATAATTTATTTTCTTTTATAAATTATGTGATTAGACATTAATGCAATTGTATTTTATTATAATTTGGTAATTTGTAGTGATTAGAATAAATTATTTGCAAGAATTTCATTTATAGATTATTTTTAAAAAACAATAATTAATTGGTTTAAAATATAGGTTATTTCCCAGAAAGTTATTCTTCAAGATGTATCTTTCCATCTATAGGAGAAAACCTTTCCTATTATGCCACAAATATAACTATTATGAATTATTTTTTGTTATATTAAGAGAAGAATATTTTAATTATTTTGTACATTATTTAGCGTTCATGGACAAGCAAAGCAATAAGGCGACGTTGGAGTATTTGTGCAAGAAACACGTCGAAGGGCAGTTGTATATGCTATTTGCTTAGTTATTTATTGGTATGTGCGAAAAAAACAACAACGAGAAGCTATTGATCATAGTATGAGTTCGGAAAGAGACAGAGTTAGAGATGAAATAATGAGCCGAATTGTTGGTTGTGAAAGGAGTCG